>NC_135785.1:205276271-205602634 GCF_051106095.1 Pogona vitticeps | reverse complement strand
ATCCTGTGACCTATGTACCTAGACTATTAATTTTCAGTTATTTAAAAAACTGAACACAAAGAACACTTTAGGAGCTTTCTTGCAGAAAGAAATATGTTTCGAGTATTTTTCTATTTGGATAACGAATTGCTCTTCTGTTCCAATATTTACTCAGTATTTCACAAATCTGTGGACCCTAATGCCTCAACTGACTGTGAAATAGAGGAGTAAAGTGCCAGCCTTGATGGAGAACCCATAAAATGCCCCCATAAAACAAGGTATTCTGCATTTAGGTAAACATAATTAGTGTACATTAGAAATTAATTAGCAATAGCAAACAGTACTAAACTCAACCGATATAGAAAGGATAAAGGAATAAATCCTTAAATGTATGAAGGAACTCTGAAAGTGGAAGACAGGGCAGATCTTCTGAAGAATGTGCTCTATGATGAAAAAAATAAAAATAAAGCTAAGCCCTAAGTCTCCTAATTCATTGCCTTGAAATAAAATGATACGTCTCTTCCACTGCCCCATTTTGCCAAAAATCAGAAGACTGAAATCCTACCAGAACAATGTCCAGTTCCTATACATAATTACTCATATACCCCACTGAATAAAAACACAGATATCTTAAAGTGCAAACAGGAGTACATTCAAGATTGCTGTTGTTACATGCCACCAAGTCACCTCTGACTCATGGCAACACTATGAATGAGCAATCTCCAAAATGTCCTGTTCTCAACTGTCCTGCTCAGCTCTTGGAAACTCAACCCACTGGCTTCTTTTAGTGAATCAGACCAGCTCATTATTGGCCTTCCTCTTTTCCTGTTGCCTTCAGCCTTCTCTAGCATTATTGTCTTCTCCAGAAAATCTTGCTTTCTCATGATGTGCTCAAAGTAGGAAAAGCCTCAGCTTCAATAATTTTAGTCTCCAGAGGTAGCTCAGGATTGATTTAAATATTCAAGGTTATGCACAGAATATTAATAAACACAATATTGGAAACAAATAAGCACTGTGGTACCTGAAATACTAATGGATTTTATTTGTCATAAGCTACAGATTTGTCATAAACTGCACTCAAATGTATGGAATGCAGCTTCAATAAGCAGACATTTGAATACACACATGGTGCATTGGATGAAGTGGGCTGTACTCCATGAGCATTTATGTCAAATGAAATATGTTAGTCTTTAAGGTATCATAATGCTTACAATTGTGATTAGTATTCATGTGCATCAATCATCTAAGCGTAAACTCGAGTATTACCTGACAATGTATCTTGAAATACAATATACCTTTGGAAATTTATAGTGAGCACTAAGTTGCTCAAATCCAATTTCTACTTCAAAATAAAATAAAACAAGAGTGTATAAAATGCATTTGGGTGCAAAAAGGAAAGAAGAGAGTGGTCTGGAGTATATAAAGCACTTTTATGGGATTAACTCTTACATAAGTTACCAATGTTAACTCTTGGAAACCCTCTTCTTGGGATTGTTTCTTTATTTAATACAAGTTAAATTACTAAGAAGTATTCTTAGCAAGGCTTTTGTTTGTTTGTCTGTCAACCACGAAGAAAATCTACAAAGGATATTAAAATACTCATATTCTTGCCCTATAAAGGAGATATTTGACAAACATTTTGCATTTCAGTTGCATTAAGTGGACAAACATAGATATATCCCTGGACATTATAGCCAGAACCACTGTCACAGGATATTAACAGTGACCTTGTGATCAAGTTAATATTTCAGTCATATGTCTTCTACTTATAACTCCTGAGCAGATAGAATCAGAAAACTGGGAAAGACTTGAAGGTGACCTCATGCAAAGGCTGTGCTGAAACAGGATGCTCTCGATGCAAGCCTTTCTAACCAATGCAACCACATCAATTAATTACATAGATTCATGGCAGATTTCCCTGTTGAAAGAATGAGAGAGGAGACATCAGAAATTAATGTAATGTACGAAATAAAGATTTACTGAGGTCCTCCACTCATCCTATATGAAGCTGTTCAAATGTATGTTACATACAAACCACAGACACTGGAAGCATAACTTACAGCTCATCTATCATCATTTATCAGAACACCCCAAACTACCCCATTATCCCAATTATAAGGTACTAAAATAAACTGTGCCAGCAGGCAGGGTTAATAAATTGACCTCCAGCACTGCAACACAAACCACGTATCATTCCAAATACAGGTGCTAGTCCATTCCCTGGCCATTGCAGAGTCGTATGATTACTTACACAGCAAGAAGAAGATGAGATGTATCACCAAGAAAGAAAAGAAAAGAAAAGAAAAAGTCTCCATAAAAGGTACATATACAGTACTAATATGTATGCATAGATGGAAATTTATAATGATTTCCTATAATTTGGCTAGAAATAAAACAACTGAAATCCAGTAGTAAGTCCACAATTAGAGTAGAACCAGTGACTCAATTAAACTTATGAAGAGGTTGACTCACCAAATCCCCATTGATTCAATGGGCCTACTTTAGGGCAACTCATTACTTGATTTCAGCCAGAATATCTCACCTTGGAGAGAGAGGAAAGGCTGTCACCAGAGAATCTGTGTGCCATCTCATTCTGATACCCTGTTGCTGGTGAGGGGCAATTTCAAAGCCCTACTACTATTTAAATTGTATTTGAATGGGAAATTTCTTCAAACCAGGTTACTGTTCAGTAGAGGACAATCATCTGACAAAAGAGTGCTCTCTGTGAACCAGGATACGTTGCCACCACATTGCAGGAAAACAGCAGAACCTCTTACGTTGTAAATTGTTAGTCCAACGGTAACATAAATCTGACTACCAAGTATTTCAATTCTCTCTTAGTTACCTGCGATGGATGTCACACACATTTACTCACATTGTAGAAATGGCCATGCGTCATAGAGCAGGACACAATGCAATGAAGTTTAACAGTACAGTGTTAGACATCTGAGACTAATCAAATGTAAATCTAGTGCATAACTCTAAATTCTAGCACGGCTGTGCTTTGTAATATCTAAGTAGCATATGAAAAATTGTGAAGAATTTTATCATAGTACTAAGGAAAAATATTCTTCTCACTGTCTAAAGCATTCTTTCAGGGTCCACCTCCTTACTTGTCTGCATTCATGCCTAGTTCCATATACTGTATACGTTCCATTGATTTGGAAACGAAGATGACACTAGGAGTGTTTATTGTAGCAGCAACAACAGCACCTTGTTGATTAGGGATATGTGGTAATGCCTAGGGAGCACTATATGTGCACCAGCCATGCTCCCCATCATCAAGTGTGTATCAGGCAGTGTGTACAGTACACTTACAGGCCTAACAGACAGACCATCTTCATCCAAGTGGGGAGGGCTAGTTGCGCCTGTTTCCCATTCCAGATGGGCAAGCAACCAGCAAAGAGTGTTGTCAGTGCACATCTACAGTAGCTGATGCTACCCCTGAATCCCGTCTCAATCTGCTCATAACTGCATAAGGGATGTTCATATTATCACATCAACTATCGCAGCGTTATCTGTCTACCTGCCCTTCTGTTTCTCCATAAACATACTAGGCTGAATCTCACTGTACTCCTCCGTTGATGGAAGAACTTTTAATCCAGAGTGTTTGGTAAATGCAAGATGAAAGGAGATAATTACTGCCTATTCTATTTCCTTCTTCCACACTATTTTAGGGAGTCCCCAAACCCTGAAAAAGACTTTTTTGAGATCAAGGATGAGTGGAAATTTACAGCAATCATTTCAGTTTTCCACGAACAGAAACAACTGGATTTTCCTTTCCTTTACTGCATCTCTCTTCCCACCAAAATTCCACCTTACAAGACACTGATCCTGCCTTCTGTAAGCAGAACCTTCTGCTAGATTAGCCATTTGTGATGAGCTACTTTGAGCACAACCTGCTTATTGAAAAGCAGCAGGTAGATATCAAAATGATTCATAAATATACATGTAGACCAAGAGGACAGATAAAACAAATCTTGTGCTTATTAAGATATGGAAGCTCCTGGCTCCCACTACAGTCTTTTTCAATTAAGCTTTCAAGCCTGAAAATATTTCCCAGGGGCTCTATTGACATAATTCATACCCCTAGATTTCTCAGTAATGAGTCTGTTTTTGAAAGGTAATTGACCTGCTTTACTTAATTTTGCACAGAAGAAGTCTGTCTGTTGCACATTAGAATATTGCTTTAAAAGGTTGGGGGTGAAAGGTGCAGGAGAACTGTTATGTGCCCATAGCCTTTCTGAAAGACACAGTTTTGCCAGTGAAATTTAATGATAGTTAATGAAAAGAGATGCATTTTAGTGGATATTTGACATACACTGATGTGTCACTTTTTAAACCATATGTTTCTTTCATTGGCCTCATCAGATGTAAACAATAATTAACTGGAAATTAGCTAACTGGAAATGAACAACAATCAATAAATTACTAAAAAGTATCAGTCAAATATTGCCACCTCTTCGGTCTATTTTTAAACTGTTTTTAATTGTTTATATTTCTGTTATTTAATTTAAGTTTAAGTTGGAGCACTTTGCTATATTATATTTTTGTTTTATTGCACTGTGAATCACCCAGAGTGACCACTGGTCAGATGGACAGTATACAAACTGAGTAAGTCATCATCATTATCAACATTGTACTGCCTGAAATCTTGTTCCTTAGCACAGTAAATTGCAACTCGAGTAATCCCATTGATTCACTTGAATTTACAGAAGACTTGACTCACCAAATCCTTATTGATTCAGTGGGTCTACTCTAGCTGAAATTCAACAGGATTTTAGCCACTGTTTTGTTAATTTTCAGGGATACAAATGCCTGTTATCTCAACTAATACACAAGATACCACCAGGAAGGAATTGGTGAGTTTACCATACTGAGAATCAAGTTGACAGTTTTCAGTCTTATCAAATGTATGCACCATTTTTAACCTTCAGATTCATTTAGAAGCACACATCTTTACTGCTTATATATGAACAAAATCCTTTGTGTAGTTACACACATTTAAAGGAAACTTCCTCAATTAAAAAAATTGCCACAGATATTAAAAGTTACATGCTGAATCACACAGCTCAGTACAGTATGCAAAAGTTAATGTCTATGGCGATTTCTCAGTTTAAGCAAACGCTTAAGTAAGCAAAAATATTTTGACCATGGTGTGATAGAAGGCCTGCTACTCTCACAGGCCTTCTATCACACCATGGCCAATGTATCTTGGGGCCAGAGAGCTAGTTCACTCAATTGTTGAATGTGTTGGTAGTCTGTGGAACTCCTTGCCACAGGATGTGGTAATGGCATTTGGCCTAGATGCCTTTAAAAGGGGATTGGACAGATTCTTGGAGGAAAAGTCCATCATAAGTTACAAGCCATGATGGGGATGCATAATCTCCAGGATTAACAGGAAGGTACCTCCCAATGCCAGATGCAGGGGAGGGGTATCAGGAGACAGGTATCTAATTGTTCTCTGTGTTCACAGGGGCATTTAGTGGGGCCACTGCGAGATACAGGAAGCTGGACTAGATGGGCCCTTGGCCTGATCCAGCATGGCTCTTTTTATGCCTTAATTATAAGCCTCACAAATATAAAAATTCATCTAACAACTCAGCCCTTTTTGGCAATTGTGTCTGGCTTTTTTTTTTTAAAGGAGCTCATGGACGCAGATCTTTACACAGTGGCAGCCTGAGAAAAAGGAAATAAAAACACATTTTTCTCTAATGAAATGAACCATCAGACAACAATGCATCAAGATCTTACCTCTACCAACCCATGTGAGGCACCACGCCATGCTCACAAAGTAAAATATGGCTCATCACGGTCCTGGAAGTGAGGAGGGTTCTCTGGGGGTGGTGTGGTGTGGGTGGGAAGCTTATTGAATGTGCATTCTGCATTTTTTTAGAACGAAGGCGCACAATAGTTTATCTTGCTGTCTATTTAGTCCTCTTTCTTTCTCTTGGTATTTGGGCTGCTCGCAAAGAACGTGCATTACTGCTTCTTCATCAAAAGTCATGTTTGGAGGGGGGGAACTGTTCGAGGGCCCATTAGTTATCCATAAGGCGCTTACAAACATAAGGTTTTTACAGTAGCTGCAGAAATCTGAGCTTATCCTGGAAAAGTAAGGATTAGCTCACATTAGAGCCTTTTTGCATAGTACAGCTTGGAAAGAACAATTTGATTTTGATTTTGAATGTGCGTGTGCGCGAGTGAGGGAGAGAGAGAGAGAGAACTGGTGTGTGTGTGTGTGTGTGTGTGTGTGTGTGTGTGTGTGTGTGTGTAAAAACTGCCTTGGGCTGCATTTTATTCACCCACAGGTTACATCTTCGCTAGAAATAAGAGAGAATAAGAATACAATGTATTTGAATTTCATCTAATTTGTTACCTTTTTGAGAAATTCCTCCTGAAGTAATTCTCTCAGTTAGAATGACACTTTTTGGTCAAGGTGTCATAACTAATCTCCTCCTGACTCTGAGGAATGGTCTTTTGAACAGCTTTGAGGTTAGTAGAAAAGTATACATGCTCTTTTTATTTTCTCATGCAGGGAGTGAATAAAAAAATCTGATACTACTGAATGCAAGTTCAAACTTTGAGAATACAGCAACCCCACTGGACAATATCTTATATGTTTTATTTTTGTAATAAGCTTTTTATACCATGTTCTAGGGGAAGCTTTCACTGGATAGTTCCCAATAAAAAGGTTACAAACAAAACAACTGGCCAAGCATTTGATGTGAGCGTTAAAAAAAAATAGATGGAGGGTACAACAATTTTTTTAAAAAAAACTGGCAGAAATAAAAAGGGTGTAGGGATCACATACTTCCTATCTTACACTCCATCTTTCTACCACAGAATAGCACTTAAGGTGGCTTAAAGGCTAAAGAGAAAGGGTTAAAAGGAACTTTCAGGGAAAAGAATCCCACAGGTGTATTGAAACAGCCCTATAGCTGGGACCCAAAAGTTTCTTGATCAGGTTGCTGTTCATAGAGCAACAGGTGTGTGAAAATGAATTATGATGGTGTTGGGGGGATTGAATACTAGCAGATAACAGTAATTTATTCTAAGATCTAAAGAGTTTTCTGTCCAGATGAATAACATATCTAGCAAAGTTCATTAATAGGTTACATAATGCAACAAGGGAGGAGTGAGAGAAAGCCTTGAGAAAGATCTAAATGGATTGGTTCCCCATCACAATAACTGACTGTATCTAGGGAAAGCATATATATATGATCAGCCCTCTCTCCTTTTTAAAGCAAAATGGTTCACGAGGGGGTCATTTCATAAGAAAAAATGCAAGCCACACATAGATCTAACTACAGACATACAGTGGAGCCTCACTTAACGACGACAATCCATTCCAGGAAAATCGCCGCTAACCGAAAACATCGTGAAGTGAAATAAAAAACCCACTGAAATGCATTGAAACCTGCATTCCAATACGGCGGCCATTTTCGCTGCCTGTATAGCAAGGAATCCGTCCCTAAACACAGCGGGGAGCCATTTTAATTACCCGGTGGCCATTTTGAAACCGCCGATCAGCTGTTCTAAAAACATTGTTTTGCAAAGAATCGGTTCACAAAGCAGGGAACCGATCATCGCAAAGCAAAATTCCCCCATTTAGACCATTGTTTTGCGATCGCAACTGCGATCACAAAAAGGTCGTCGTAAAGCAGATTCATCATAATGTGGGGTTATCATAAAGTGAGGCACCACTGTATAAGATTGGCATGGAGTCAAGGAGTGGCCATTCCAAAAGCAGTGTTCAGACATTTTTTAAAAAATACCTGATTGCTATGTAGCTAGGTATTTCAGCAAAACTGTTTTTACTTCTTTTGATTTTATATATATATATATATAGTATATATATATTCATTTTGAGTAAACTGCAGATAACAGAAGGCACCAGGCATTTCAGAGAGTTATTAAATACTATGCCTTATTTATTTTATTTATATCAAATAAATCTTCATCTCATAGGTGTGTCCCAAGATGGTTACAATCTTGCACAATATGTTGAACAGTAGAGTATTTCCACTTACATTTTAGTAAAGAAGTCTAACTGTAGTGATACATGTATATTTCTGTTCAAATTAACATATGTATATTTTATACAAATTTTTGTGACAAATGCTGTCCTTATTGCTGTTCCTTGTCCTTCATCTCCTCCTGCTCGGTGATGGCGCAGTGGCCACCCTAAATATATGTGTCATTAGTTCATAATAATTGGAACACTATCTATTTGCCCTTAATTTCCCCTCTTTCCACATGCTCACAATTTGAGGATAGCCAGAAGCCAAGATGGCAAACATAATTGAAGAGAGATAAATTAAGACTTCAATCCCTTTCCTGTTTTGAATTATAAATTTAATGCTTGCAGAACTCTGTTTGAAAATGTTTGAAATAACATCTACTCTGTGTGGAGAAAACAAAAATACACACTCTGTTTGGCTTTCATGAACAAAATCGCATCTTCAACCCATGTTGGGTCGCCACAGAATTATTATGCTTGCACTGTCACTGCAGCATAAAGATAAGTACTCAGAACACAGACGGTAGATAGGACATAGATTAAGTATCTCCTGGGCAGGAACAAGCAAAGAGATTGGTTAAAAGATACCAAGAGCCCTGGGACTGTGTGATAAAAAGACCATGGCAAATTGTTTGTGAACATGCTGTGGCTGATGTTGCCATGCAAGCAGAACCTCCTCACGGATTCCCTTGCATGAGGGACCCTTTGAATCTCTCACTATGTGGCAAGCAGACAAAGCAAGCCATGGGTGAAGGGAGGGGAGAGACAGTATGTGTGAAACCATTACTGGCAAAAAGACTTCACTCTGAACTTTTAAACTGAAGGGTCAAGCTGCAGACACACTCATGACCAAACACCTTCCATTTCACAAAGGAAGAGCATAAACCTTTAGCACCTGACAGAAGAAGACAGCTCTTCTAATCCAAAGTTTTGTGACATTCTCTTCACTGGTATCCAAAGACCTACTTTAGGCTACTCTGAGGTGTTCAGTTTTCAGTTTAGATCATTAAAGATCCTCCACCCTCAATTTCAAAAGTCTTTGGCCATTCTCCCCTCCAAAAGGCACACAGACAACTACAGTGATAAAAGCATTTTACAATGAAAAGACACACCATCCCCTTTGCAAAACTCAACCTTTTCCAGCCTTGATACCACTGCTTTTTTATCCACAGTGCTGTCTTACAAGAAACTTTCCACCAAGAAACATGCATGCACAGATGTTTATGCAGAGCTGCGATTTCCATTTCTTTACAGAGCAAGCTTCAAATACTGTGTCTTGCCTGCCATGTAGACTTTAAAAGTACGTATTTGGAAATGCTGTTAGTAACTTATATTTGGAGACGCTACTGCTTCTCAGTCCACTAAGGTCAGCTTGTACTGGGAAATGTTTCATTCCTGTTACCATCAGTATCATAGAGTGCCAGGATGCTACATGTTCTGCACCCATTCACACACAGTCTTTGGGCTATCTCTACTGGCCCACTATTGAATAAATGCTTTCCTAAACCTGCAGTACGCCTCCTTACAAATTCTTTACAAAAGAGTTCTCCAGACTAACATGGCAAGTTCATTTGCCAGTTATGATGCACTCAGTGATTTATGACACTGCTGCTTTATCTTTAAAAGAACAGATGCTTTTCAAAAGGCTGTAGTTTCATGCTGGCTACTGAAAAATAGTTATATCACCTGGAAATTATTCAGACATTGCAGTAGAAACAAACAAACAGCCAGTCTTATGAATATTGTCAAAAGCACATTTGTCTGTCATGAAAGATCTCCAAAATGATAAAAGCTAGAAACAATCTTTTTATGTGAAATACTAATAAATGACTGGGCTCATTTTACCTCAAAATCCATTATACTGGAGCTCCAACAGACAGCATGGATACTTAATCTCTTAGAAGTCCTGATCATATGAATTGGAGGCACCTGTCTGTGAAGCATGTCAATGAGCATCATCTACAACAGTGGTCCCCAACCTCGGGCCTCCAGATCTTCTTGGACTTCAACTCCCAGAAATCCTGGCCAGCAGAGGTGCTGGTGAAGGCTTCTGGGAGTTGTAGTCCAAGAACATCTGGAGGCCCAAGGTTGGGGACCACTGATCTACAAGACCTTCCCCTTCTTGGATGCACACCTTAATGAGGTGAAGAGGTCTAAGCTTGTCAGAGAAGCTGAGAACACTTGAACTAAATTGTTCTAAATATATTGGAAAAATTGGCTTGTTTGTTCCAAACAATCCCTGAAACATTAAGAACTAGAAACACATATGTTTGCACAGACACTACTGATCTCCCAGCTTAAACATCTGGATGACCTATCAGTACCCAGTACTAGAAAAGATTATTGTGACTACAACAGTTTTTCAAGGAAAAAAAGTTTTATTGAATTTTTATTCTGCCTTTCCCCCAATAGCTCAAGGCAAAATACGTGTTCCTTCTTCTCTCCTCTACTTCAGTTTCACAACAAGAAACCTAAGAGGTCTGTCAGACTGAGAGTGAAGGTCACTCCTTGAGTTTTTTTTAGCTCAGGAGGAGGACTGGATCTCCTAAGCACTATTCAACTCTCCAGCCACTATTTCAGATTTTGCATGTTATTTTCCAGCTAAACCCTCTTCCTCTAAGAGCCATTGCTTTCCATTGGATAGCATATTTTACAAGGAACCTCGCTGCATTCATAGTTTTCGGGTCAATGGCTTTTTGTAACTTTCCTTCAATCCTAAAGATAAACAAGCAGAATTTACCGCAAGCTAATAACCAACATTAAGTCTAAACTAGTGAAGATGAGCAGGAACCTGCATTTTCCAAAAACTAATTAACAAGTTAAGTCAAGCAAGCTAGCCTTAGCATTAGCTAAGCTTATGCATTTTCATAAAGGACATGACCCATCTTCGGAGCCTAGCTGGTGGGGAAATTGATTTTCCCCCTCCTTTATGCTAATTAACAGGAAGCCTGGAGATGAGTGGCTGCTCCATCCAAGATGTTTGCAAAACTAATCTGGATGACTTGAGCAGTTTGCTGTGCCAGAGCTAGTGGGGATGGGAATCAACCTCCAAATCATCAAACGTTTTGACATAGGGAGAAGCCTACTTCCTGACCTATTCTGGATGATGTGCCAACTCTGTGGTTGCTTTAGAACCTTTCAACTGGAAAAGAATGGGAAGGTCTAGGTTGCCGATGGCACAACATTGCTACAGGGTATGAGATACCCTTCCTCAGACCACCCACTATGGATTTTCTTCTAAAGGGCTGCCAGGGCACTCATGGATTTTTAAAGCAGAAATGCAGTCTGTTTACACAGACTGCAAATGGAACTGTGAACTTTAGACCAGCAACAGAATTTCACAGGCAAGGACTGGTGAAAATTGTGTCAATTACAATCAAGGGGTAATATGCTGCAGATCACCGTGGTTCAAAACACAGGTAAAAACATAACATTTTAGCAGCAAAAAAAAAAAAAAAAAGGCTAGTTGAACAGCATATTCTCATTTAAACACCATATTATGTGCAGCACAGCATGGAAAAGTTACTTTTCTTTTAACTGGCTATGCTGACTAGGAGATTTTTGCGAGTCATAGTCCAAAAAAAGGGAACTTATCCAAGCTCTGCCTGCTCAAGAAATTAAAATGGAAATGCAATCAAGAGGCAAGTTATTGGTAATATATGACAAAAAAAGAAGAATGTTGGTGAATTGCTCCAAAGAGGAAGCATCTCTGTAATATCCAGGAAATTCATTGAATATTAAGAGACCTTATTGTAAATACATAATTTGATAGAATCTTCTCGGGACATGTAGGAATCCATCTTGGAACCAATTCCTACTTTATCTCCTCCTGTACATGCAACCTAACGTACCCTTTAAAATAAACGTGTTTTGGTTTAAGCTGCTTCACTTCTAATCGCTCACTCATTGAGTTAAGTCTAATCACATTAGATTCTAGTTTAGCTGGTTTGTGGGCCCACAATGTGTGATCTAATGAACCTGGATTCAAGATGTGCAGACATAGTTTTCTATCAAATATATAATATCTATACTGAAATTGATTGTTATTGGGAAGAGAAGATGCACTTCACAGTTATTTGGGGAGCAAATAACTGTGGTTAGTTAGCTGGTTCTTTGATTCAGCCCAGAAAGATAAAGTTTGACATCATTCTCAAATCTCTGCATTCTCTCTTTGCATTTGAATGACAAAAACAAAAGTAATTCCAAGAGCAAAGGTAAAGGATTATTAGTATGTACTCTGTGTAGCTGTGCAGATGCATAGTTTCATAGGCAGTTGTTGTTTAGTCGTTAAGTTGTGTCTGACCCCTCGTGACCCCAAGGACCAGAGTATGCCAGGCCCTCCTGTCTTCCACTGCCTCCCAGAGTTGGGTCAAATTCATATTGGTAGCTTCAGTGAAACTGTCCAACCATCTCATCCTCTGTCGTCCCTTTCTCCTCTTGCCCTCACACTTTCCCAGGGAGTCTTCTCATGAGATAGACAAAATATTGGAGCCTCAGCTTCAGCATCTATTCTTGTCCTTCCAGTGAGCACTCAGGGTTGATTTCCTTTAGAATGGATAGGTTTGTTCTCCATGCAGTCCAGGGGACTCTCAAGAGTCTCCTCCAGGACCACAATTCAAAGCATCAATTCTTCAGCGGTCATCCTTCTTTATGGTCCAGCTCTCACTTCCATACATTGCTACTGGAAAAACATAGCTTTGACTATGCGGACCTTTGCCAGCAAGGTGATGTCTCTGCTTTTTAAGATGCTGTCTAGGTTTGTCATCACTTTCCTCCCAAGAAGCAGGCGTCTTTTAATTTCGTGGCTGCTGACACCATCTGCAGTGATCATGGAGCTCAAGAAAGTAAAATCTGTCACTACCTCCATATCTCCCCCCTCTATCTGTCAGGAGGTGATGTGACCAGTGGCCACGATTTTAGGGGTTTTTTGATGTTGAGCTTCAAACCATTGTTTGCGCTCTCCTCTTTCACCCTCATTAAGAGGTTCTTTAATTCCTCTTCACTTTCTGCCACCAGAGTGGTATCATCTGCATATCTGAGGTTGCTGATATTTCTTCTGGCAATCTTAATTCCAGCTTGGAATTCCTCCAGTCTAGCCTTTCGCATGATGTATTCTGCATAAAAAATAAGCAGGGAGACAATATACAGCCTTCGCATATTCCTTTCCCAATTTTGAACCAATCAGTTGTATCCAATTCTAACTGTTGCTTCCTGTCCCACATATAGATTTCTCGGGAGGTAGATAAGGTGATCAGGCACTCCCATTTCTTTAAGAATTTGCCATAGTTTGCTGTTGTCCACACAGTCAAAGGCTTTTGTGTAGTCAATGAAGCAGATGTTTTTCTGGAACTCTCTGGTTTTCTCCATAATCCAGCGCATGTTAGCAATTTGGTCTCGAGTTCCTCTGCCCCGTCGAAATTCAGCTTGTACTTCTGGGAGTTCTCGGTCCACATACTGCTGAAGCCTACCTTGTAGGATTTTGAGCATAACCTTGCTAGCGTGGAAAATCAGTGCAATTGTACGGTAGTTGGAGCATTCTTTGGCACTTCCCTTCTTTGGGATTGGGATGTAGACTGATCTTTTCCAGTCCACTGGCCACTGCTGAGTTTTCCAAACTTGCTGGCATATTGAATGTAGCACCTTAACAGCATCATCTTTTAAGATTTTAAATAGTTCAACTGGAATGCTATCACCTCCACTGACCTTGTTGTTAGCCAAGCTTTCTAAGGCACACTTGACCTCACTCTCCAGGATGTCTGGCTCAAGGTCAGCAACCACACTATCTGGGTTGTCCGGGACATCCAGCTCTTTCTGGTATAATTCCTCTGTGTATTCTTGCCATCTCTTCTCGATGTCTTCTGCTTCTGTTACATCCCTCCCACTTTTGTCCTTTATCATGTCCATCTCTGCACAAAATGTTCCTCTAATATCTCCAATTTTCCTGAACAGTCTCTGGTTTTTCCTTTTCTATTATTTTCCTCTATTTCTTTACATTGTTCATTTAAGAAGGCCCTCTTGTCTCTCCTTGCTATTCTTTGGAAGTCTGCATTCAATTTTCTGTAACTTTCCCTATCTCCCTTGCATTTTGTTTCCCTTCTCCTCTCTGCTATTTCTAAGGCCTCGTTGGACAGCCACTTTGCTTTCTTGCATTTCCTTTTCTTTGGGATGGTTTTTCTTGTTGCATCCTGTACAATGTTACAAGCCTCTATCCAAAGTTTTTCAGGCACTCTGTCCACCAAATCTAGTTCCTTAAATCTGTTCTTCACTTCCACTGTGTATTCATAAGGGATGTGGTTTAGATTATACCTGACTAGCCCAGTGGTTTTTCCTACTTTCTTCAGTTTAAGCTTGAATTTTGCTATGAGAAGCTGATGATCAGAGCCACAATCAGCTCCAGGTCTTGTTTTTGCTGACTGTATTGAGCTTCTCCATCTTTGGCTGCAGAGAATATAATCAATCTGATTTCGGTATTGCCCATCTGGTGATTTCCATGTGTAGAGTTGCCTATTGTGTTGCTGGAAGAGAGTGTTTGTGATGACCAGCTTGTTCTCTTGGCAAAACTCTATTAGCCTTTGCCCTGCTTCATTATGAACTCCAAGGCCAAACTTCCCTGTTGTTCCTTTTATCTCTTGACTCCCTACCTTAACATTCCAATCCCCTAGAAGAACATCTTTCTTTGGGGTCAGTTCTAGAAGGTGTTGTAAATCTTCATAAAATTGGTCAATTTCAGTCTCCTCAGCACTGGTGGTTGGTGCATAAACTTGAATCACTGTGATGCTGAAAGGTCTGCCTTGGATTCGTATTGACATCATTCTATCATTTTTGAGATTATTACAGCCATTACAGCTTTTGCCACTCCTTTGTTGATTATGAGGGCTACTCCATTCCTTCTGCGGGATTCTTGCCCACAATAGTAGATATGATAATCATCTGAATTGAATTCGCCCATTCCCATCCATTTTAGTTCATTGATGCCCAGGATATCAATGTTTATTCTTGCCATCTCCTGTTTGACCACATCCAGCTTCCTATGCAGTATTTTTCTTTGCAGCATCGGACTTTCCTTTCACTTCCAGGCACGTTCACAGCTGAGCGTCCTTTCAGCTTTGGCCCAACCACTTCATTAGCTCTGGACCTACTTGTACTTGTTCTCCACTCTTCCTCAGTAGTATGTTGGACGCCTTCCGACCTGAGGGCCCCATCTTCCAGTGTCATATCTTTTAGCCTTTTGTTTCTGATCATGGGGCATTCTTGGCAAAGATACTGGAGTGGCTTGCCAGTTCCTCCTCCTGGATTGCATTTAGTCAGAACTCTCCACTATGACCTGTCTGTCTCACGTGTCCCTGCACGGCATAGCCCATAGCTTCCCTGAGTTACTCAAGCCCCTTCGCCACAACAAGGCAGTAATCCATGAAGGGGTCACAACTCATTACAGTGTGGTAATTTCAGTATAAATCCATCCACTAGCAGTGAACAATTTAGGAAATTTAAATGAAAACCTTATGACAACCCTATAGAACACACACATTTTGGAATAACTGTAGAAGGATAGCCGTAGTAATTTTGGAATAAGGGGATCTCATCCAGCTTTCACTTAAAAAGACAGTTTCAATTTCTTTTCGCTGTATAGACCAAAATTTCCAAAGAAATACTATTATGCAGGAGTCTTTTCATTCACTTTTGTCTCATTTAAAATAGGCAGTGTAATCCTATGTATCATTAATGAGAATATTGTGAACATGTGAATACAGCTATGAATATGAGAATACAGCTAAGAGCTTTATGCATAGTTTCACAGATAATATGATTATATTAACTAAACAGAATATCCCAAAGTGGCCTTGTAATGCTTATTATGACAAGGCCCTGTAATAGAATCTAATCTTTACATATCTCTATATTCCCTGTGGCAGGTTTCCATAACCCAGTGCCCACCAAATATGATGGAAGGGGCAGTTCTAGGATAGGGTGGAAGAACACTTCATTCTCAAATTTTGAGGAGGCACCCTCTGCCCAGCACAAACTGTATGTGTGTGTTGAACCACAACCTCCCTTATTTCCCAGTCACGATGTGCTTTTTTGGGGGGCACTGCTCAGAGCCAAACCATGTCCCAGCACATGGCACTTCTGTGTATGGTGGCCTCAGACCTCCCTCAAGCTGGTGACAATGACTATAGATGTCTCAGTACTCACCATGCCTCCAAATACATGCCCAGATCATCAACTTTATGGCACTCATGCTTTCCTCCATAATGTCCAGCCTAACCACATCTGGTAGGAGACTTAGACAACAACAAGCTCATTATTTTTAACCACTTTCCTCCTTCTGCACAACACCTGAACAATTTGTTCAGCTTTCCTTACACAATCCCAAACTCTTTCAGTCACCAATAAAGCAATTCCAGAGCTGTACATGTAATTCTCCATGAACTTTCACTGCCTGAGCATGCTGTGCATGAATAGAATGATCAAAAAGGCAGCTGGAGAAATAGCAGTGTGACATGTACATAGATAAGGTTATCTGCAAGACATGTTGTGTATAAAGAACTACATTGCCCAAAGCCAGCAACTTTAATTGTGTGTCTGTGAGAGGAATAGCAATCTAGTGCCAATGCTGCAGCACTGTATGTCATGGGCTTCTGTCCAGAACAGATAATAAGCTTTATAGCTATTATAACAGTAGTGGTTTGCATTCCTGACAAGCCTCTGACAAAACTGACAAAAAACACAATTCAGTCAGAAAGCAAAAACTCCTATCCTCATACCATTTTTAAAAATACAAACCCAAATTTTGGGCTCTCTGCAGGAATGTACCAAGCTACAGAGGAGCTGAAGGAGTTCTATTGAAATTCATTAGTCCAGTATGGACCATGAGGGGCACAAGTAAGGTTATTTGCCCATCTCCCTGGTACAATTCTGAGCCCAGAAACATGGGCAATTAGAACTATAACCCACTGTACTTCCATTCATAAATCAAGTGCACGTAGAAGATATTTACAGTGATTAGAGTTGGACGTGACATGCCTTTAATGATTCAGATTGGATCCTGCTGAGAAGGATTTAATTTAAGGCACTTATGGCCTTGGGATCAAATTATTTGCAACAGTTGACAGAAGCTTATGTTTTCCCCTACAGCTTAACATTTAACCAGAGATTATCCTTGTAGTGCCTTCCATTTGACTCTTGCAGAGTTAGCGTCACTATTTTCTCAAAGTCCAATCTCTAGCCACATTATCTACATCTTACAAGTATTATCATAAGTTATCTTTTGCTTATAAATCACCTGCTAGAATAAATAAAACTTAATGGGAAATGGATGATGCTGGCTCTTTTCCCACCTATCCCCAATGATTTAGTATAGGGCTGTCAGTGATCAGGAAGACTACATGTCCTTATAAACAGATAGGATTTATGTGCAGTAGGACCCCTATATCTACAGGATCAGTATCCACAGTTTCACTCATCCATTATTTTCCACAGCCCTATGTACAACATGCAAGGGGGGCCACTTGTGACCTTTGTCCCATCTCCTTGTATGTTGTATACAAGGTTCCCTTGTATCCATGTCTTCAGGCATTCACAGTAGATTGTGGAATCAATCCCGCATGCATACAAGGATCCTACTATATATAGATAGTTAGGCATCCTTCAGTCTCGAAAGACTATGGTGTCGTGCTCTGTATGGAGGACTTGGAACAGCGTCTAGTGTGGCTGAAGAGGCCAATTTGAGAGTGACAATCCCTTCCACACTGAAGACAAATCCAATCTGTCCCCTGTCCAGCTCCCTGGTTTTGCTGCTTTTGTGACTTCCACTTTGCCTCGGCCTGCTGGACAAGGGTCTCTTCAAATTGGGAGAGGCCGTGATGCACTGCCTGCCTCCAGGCTGACATCAAACTCCAGAGCAATTCAAATTGTGTTCTCCCTATATGATCAGCCATTTTGTTCTTGAAAGGACAGGGTTGGGGTTGACTATGGGTGGTATTCTGGTGACATACTAAGCTACATGTGATGTTCTGGATAGTGGGAACACATCTTCTTTCTCCCTAGTCACCTCGAAGTACAGTATTTTTTTAAGCTACTAAGTTTAGCACTAGATCACCTTATGAGTAAAGCTATGTATATTAGTTTAGAGCTAGTAAAGAAAATGAAAATTTGATATGAAATAGAAACAACTCTGATGAACGACAGTAGACTACTATATTTCTGCAGTATGTGTATGTGTTTGTACGATATGGAGAACTTTGGAAAACTATCCCTTCTTCCAACACCATGCAACACTTGAAACAGCCCACTGGCTTTACAACTGACCATAAAAGGGGAACTGGGGAACAGCAGAGAGTGGGATGACAGGAAGGGGGGCTGCCAAGTGTGGCACAGATCAGACAGCCTCATATCGAGGTTCAAGTGTGGATGCTGGCACCAAAACAATCTGCAGTGCTTGTGAGTACTTCATCCAAACAAAAGGGTAAGATAGTCTGTGAATCAAACTGCAGCAAATTTGGCTGGCCAGTGTAGTTGCAACCTAAGGTAAATATAATTCTGCTCATCACTACTAGGCATTCTGGGCTTGCTCCTTGCCAAATTTAAAGTGGGTGATGTGGGTAGTTCCTTTGAAAGTTGCTACTCCTTGAAAACAAATCTAGTCCATTTAAAAAAAAATGAAAACAGAAGTTGGAAGAAAAGAAGATAAGAGAACAATGCAGAACCTTGAAAATTAGTCAAAAATTCCTCTAAAATACTTTAAAGTAGCATTTTAAAACAGATAGAACATATCACTGTTCTGGTTTCATTTGAAATCTGACTTTTTAATGCCCTTGTTATCAAAACACATAAGGTCACTACTGGTAACTACACTAGTTGTAACTTGTTGCTTCCAGGCTTTGAATTTACATGTACTTATCACAGGTTGTACTGTTTGATTCAGAGAGGCATTTGTGAAAATATCTGTGTTCATGCATTCATGCATATACCCTTGTAGATGTTACCACTTCTTGTACCTTATGTATCATGCAGATTTCTAAAGACTGTAAACTGGGTTCACACTTGCATGCAAATGAAATCCAAGTTCACTGCATCTCTGAATCCTCTATTTTCTCCCCACCCAAGGGACTACAGTTATATGTACAGAACATCGTAATTAAGCTGTTTACTTAAAAATTAGCTGGAAAGCAGTCTGTCGTTCGCAGCATCCTCTGTACTCGGTAGGAAAAGCTTGCCTTTAGAAAAATTACCCAAGCACTTATTTCAAATGACTGTTAGAATTAAGTTTCTCCCAGCTTCCAATTTGGCGCTTTCAAATAACCTGGGATGCAATTTATGAGAAAAAGATTCAAACATATTTTACACCACATAAGCACTCACTATCTAATTACACGTCACAAGGCATGTTACCGGCTGTAAAGTACACAAGAAGCAATTTATGCTCGACATCTTTTGCCTGTAGAAATCTAGGAAAGGATTAAAAGCTCTCTCAAAACCTAAGAGCTCAAGAGTGTAACAGCAATTATGAGATTACCCTATAGATCAGGAAACCAGCACTCCTGAGGAAAATCCTTTAGTCTCATTTGAAAAGGATGCTTGACTTTTTTTCCCATTAAAGCTTCTCTCCTTCAGCTCGATTCATTCATATGCGCCAGGAACCTGCATGTTCCAGACTCTGTCATCATAAGACATGCACAGTCCATGATGCAGAAATCAGTGTTGTTTCACCACTACTCTCCTATATAGACTATTACCACCTAGTTTGATGTAGCTTTGAAGGGCCCTCCATTTGCTCTTCACAGATCCTCACCTATGTTGGTACCCAACCAGCATTCATCTGAAGAAAACAGCAGACGATAACAAACCATTATTTTGATTATTTCTCATAACATCTACATCACACATTCTGGACATGGGCAGACACATGGCAGAAAATGTGGCTGCTACTGGCCGGCCATCAACTGCAGTACAATGCCAAGGGGCAGATGCCAGGCCTGGTGGCAGCCCAGCAGCTGCGCACAGGTGCTACACCATGGTGCTGGGCATGCTCAAAGAATATTCTGATGGAACACAAGACCTTCCGCTTGCCTTAGCAGCTAGGAGGCCTTCTGGGTGTAGGAGAGCAACACACAGCTCACGGGTTACAAGAAGGCCCTTATGGACATTTCCTTCTCACAAAACAGTTGTATTTTAATTCCTGGAAGCCACCAGGATCAGCAGTTATTTTCATTAGGGGCCAGGGGTAGTCCCCTAAAGCCCTACCTCACATATAAAAACCACAAAGGAAACGCTTATCCGAGCACCAAAAACAATGGCTTCTGGAACTGGTGTAGAAGGGCTGAGAGCAAAATCTGGCTTCCAGTGCCGCACACCCTCATTTCCCAAACCATGCTGTAAACAAAGGAATGTGAGAAGAAACTTCCTACTGCTGCTTAGCTAGATTAGAGGTGGGCAGCCATCAGAGGTCTGCAGGCTAGACACAGCCATTCCTGGACCTTTCAGGATTACCCCCTCCCCACTGCAAGCCCCCTTACACCTTCTACTTTCCCACTTTTTTATTTCAAGAAATGGAATTGGGATGCTGAGTCCCCCAACAATTGCCCACCACCTCTTAGATGGCACAAAGGGAATTTTTTTTAACGGGCTTCCCAATTGTTTCATCAGAATTTCATCTAGGATTTGGGAAGATGGACCATCATCATTATAGAACATTTCATCAAAGGAAGGAGGGGAATGCAAGGAGAAGGAAACCAGATGTTGCTTCTGCCCTTGCTATGTGATTTTTTTCTGGGTAATTTATCCATTACTATTCATTATTATTGTGAGCAACTTTGAAGTCATTGTTAAAAATCAGTATATACATCAAGCAAGCAAGCAAGCAAGCAAGCAAGCAAGCAAGCAAGCAAGCAAGCAAGCAAGGAAGGAAGGAAGGAAGGAAGGAAGGGAGGGAGGGAGGGAGGGAGGGACGGACGGACGGACGGACGGACGGACGAACGAACGAACGAACGAACGAACGAACGAACGAACACTGACTCCATGAAACATTTCATAATTATTTCATGTTGGATATAAAGAAATGCACATGTATCCACTGAATTATTGCAATTCCTACTGAAATTTAATACAGTTTCTAATGAGTCTTAATCCAAAGTCTCAGAGTGCACAGCAAGATACAACGTATAAGATTGCAGTCAAAGTAAGGAAGCTGAAAAACAAGACTGCATCACCACAACTTCATCACCTTCATTCAATCTCAGAAGGAGTTGGTCAAAGCTCAAAGAAATGGAACTAACTTACATCTCCTGTAGATTTTTTTAAAACAAATCTGTTCAAGTGCTACAGCACAATTTGCTCAGATAAGTAGAACTGAACAGTATACATGCCAGTAAGAAAACTAAAATCTATGGAATTGTTAACTTATGTATTCATAGCAACAATACTTGTGCTCATTCAAGTCAGTTTTGACTTATGGTGATCTTTTCCAGAGTTTTCTAAGCATAGAGTACTCAGAAGGGGCTTACCATTCCCTTCTTCTGGGGTGCTTTAGAGCTGAGCTGTTTGCCCAAGACTATGCAGGTTTGGTGTTCTCCTGGGAGTCACACTAGAGTACCAAACTTTCAACCTCTGGCTCCGCAGCTCAGTACCTACGTAACTCCCTGAACTACCCAGCCAGATTAGGACCAATCAAAAAGGCACAAAAAGATATACGGAAAGAAGAAGCAAAGAGATTAGAGAAATGGAGGAATAACCACACAGAAAGAAATATGGAGACAAAATTCAAGTACAAATTTTATTATCTACAGTTAATAGAATTTGATATTGGGGAAGGGCATGGATCCAGGCAATGAACAGTCCATGCACTGACTCACATGCCTAGAAGTTTCTACCTTCAAGTGCCTTAACTGAACCCACCATTGTAGGTGAGAGGGCTCCTACACCTATGCCCAGAAATGGCTCCAGCCCCAAACCCTCAATGTGCTCCAGTGATGTTGTGACAGATGTGAACAAAAGTCTTCCTTAGTTTGGGAGAAGCAAAAAGCCCATGAGTGGCCTTGGTAGCCAGGTGGGTGGCATAGAAATTAAATAAATAAATAAACTTGCCCAGTTGTGCCCAAAGTAGAATTCCTCTTCAGCCCAAACAGCTGCCAGATAGTAAATACTAAATACTGTAAATACTTGAGAATACATCCAGGCTGTAACTCAGATCAAAGCATATGGTAGCTTGGGAAACAGACTGGAGGTAACCTTTCAAAGACTGCCTTCAGTAGTCCCATCCTCAAGGGCAATCGGCATCTCCCATTGGCTCAAGAGGTACATCCCTGGCAGGCAGCACAAGGCACCCGGCCCATCACAATGGCTCAGCATGACCAAGAATTCCAGAGGCTGCTTCCACCTGTACTGGGGGAGGAAGTGGTAGTGCAGGTAGGTGGGGAAGCAAGTATGATTGGTCCTAGTAAGGGTGTTGCTCAATTGTTAATTTAATTTTTTTGCCTTTTCTTACTGACCCGAACAGCTGTCTATTTATATATATACTGGTGGCATAACCAAGTACAGGCTTAATTCACAGCTTTTACTTTTCTTTCCTGGCGGATTTGAAAAGAGTATGGGACAGAAATAGAACAAGAATAGTTGATGTGCTACTTTCTGATTCAGCAAAAATTGATTAAAAGTCACCTCTACCCTTTGAGTTACTCTGCCACAGAGTAACTTCTATAAATATCTGCTTAACCCACTTGTCCACTGATTGATTAATTAAGCATTCCTGGAAAAATACTTAGTACAACAGGTATTTCTGAGAAGGATGAGGCACATTAAGAGTTGGAATGGAAGAGCAGAAAGAGATTTATGCTTTAAAAAGGCATGCGTGGCTTGCCCCAGAAAAGCCTAGGTGCATAACCAGGTGGTTGAACTGCTATTTTGCTTTCATATCACTGGAACTGTTCGTTATTTGACTCCAGTTACTTTTTAAATTGATTTTTAGATTTTACTTTACATGAAAGCATTTCATTTAGTTGATTTTCTCTTGGTCTTATTTTACAGATATATTATCTACATCACCACTAACATTTCCCATGCATTCTTCTATATGCCTACTCAAAAGGAGACTCTGTCGCTGTTTGTTTCCTCTAAATTTAGATTGCCACCTCATTGTTCGCAGAGATGAATTCAGTGATTTTTCACACCCTGAAATGGGAAATTCATCTATGCGACCCTGAATTCTTTGGGAGAAGGTAATAAACGAATTAGAAATGATGAATTCAGTTCTAAGCCATTGTTCTTGCATGTGAGCGTCTTGGCAGCAAGTGACACTGGTTTTGCTGGTACTTCAAGGCTAGGTATCATTTGAACCTTGAAAGACTTACAATGCAACTCAACTAGAGTGCTCAGATTTCAATGCTGCCTTGGGGTTTCTGAAAGTTGTAACTCAAAATGAGTAATCTTTTGTCTCTGATTGTGTCCATTGCCCTTCTGAGATGCTCAGCATGAAAGGCAGTACAGTGGGGTCTTGACTTGAGAACTTAATCCGTATTGGAAGGCAGTTCTCAAGTCAAAAAGTTCTCAAGTCAAATCTGCATTTCCCATAGGAATGCATTGAAAACCATTTGATCCGTATCTGCTCTTTTCCGTCCATAGAAATTAATGGGAAGCTGCTATTCCTCCTTCAACCACTAGAGGGGGATATTTTGTTTCTTTTTTTCTTAGGTCAAGAAAGGTTCAGGGAAGGCAGGGAAAATACAGTCCAGGCAGTACAGTGGACCCTTGACTTACAGAATTAATCCGTATTGGAACGGTGGCTGCAGGTCAAAAAGTCTGTAGGTCAAGTCTCCATTGAGCTACAGTGCATTGAAAACCAATTAATCCCGTGACAGGCCGTTTTTGTTCCATTTTGGTTTTTTTCTGGTCTGTAAGTCAAATCTCAGTCTGCAAGTCAAATCTAAATTTTGCGGCCAGAGAAGTCTGTAACTCAAAAAGTCTGTAAGTCAAGCCGTCTGTAAGTCAAGGGTCCACTGTAATGTCTCTTGCTGCTGAATTGGGTTGGTGGAACTACAGCCAAGATGCAATGGATCATTTTCTGCATGTGTTTTTGCTATGTGAAATGTGACTACTAGAGATGAGCAAGAATTAAAAAAAATGAATCACCAAATTCATTCAAAAGTTGCTAATTCATCATTCTGTAATCTGTGATTTCATATGAATCAATGCCCCGATGAATCAATGAATTTTTGTCAATTCATTTGGCAATATAATAGCCCACAAGGCACCTAGAGACACCAGAATTTCAGAGATGCTTCCTCTGTCTCTCCTCTACATTTCCTCCACGTTTGGTGAAGATTGGATTTCAGTTGTCTGGGTTATAAACCCACAAGGAGCCTCCCCCAGGACCTAAATACACAAAAATCACTTAAGATACACCAAAATCACAGAGAAGCTTCTCATGACTCTTCTACAATCCATCCAAGTTTGGTGAAGATTGGGCTTCTCCAAGGCAGCTGCTAAAGGGCACTATCCTGGGGAGATGCACTTTGTGGGTGTATAACTTGGATGTCTGAATCCCAATTTTCAGGGGAAGCTTCTCTGCAAATTTGGCACCTCTATGTGCTTGAGGGGCTGTTTTATGGGGTTTTAAAGTAAAAAGTAGGCAAAGCAATTCATCGATTCATCAGAAAAAGTCATCATTCTGTAATCTGTGATTTGTTGACCTTGATGAATCATGAATCAAAATGAATCACCATTTTTCAGATTCAAGCCCACCTCTAGTGACTACATGTGACCTGCTGTGAGTTTGAATTTTCAAGTATTAACCACATGCTCCCTTTCTGCATTTTAAAAGCCATTGAGTTCTTGGTTCTCATCAGTGAGATGATTTTAAGCAATTTGTCATCAGTTACTGACATGGAATCAGGAAACATTAGTCAGCTAAGGCAGCACAGCTCTCGCTCTCTCCCTCTCTCTCTCTTTCTTCTTTTTGCAACTGTTACAAAATTTTCCCAAAGCCTAAATAATATTCTTGTGCTCTAGATTAGATGCACATTCTTTTTAATAACATACAGAGATAATATGCCCCAAAGTGCAAAGATGTCACACTGTAACGGGTGCTCTAGCCATTCTAAATTAAAACCCTGTCCTAAGCCTCCTCCTCATAATCTTTTCTGTTGAAATGATTTTGGCATTGATGATGATCCTCATAAACACATAAATGCCTCTCAGAATGAACTGTATCCTGTGTAGGTTTTATGACAAAATTATGGAAGGGGTATAGATGAAGTGAGGGTGACATTGTCTAGTGATCCCTGCGCAGATGCTTATCCCTAATCAATATAATTCAGTACATTATTTTCATACTTTGCTCTCACCTATTACTGAAATGTTGCCAGATCACATATAACAATTATGGCTAAATCGTATTTTCATCGCCAGCATGGCTCCCCTGACAGAATAGGAAATGGCAGCATCTGAAAGCAGCCTGCCAGAGTCAATAAGTTTTTAAAAAATCAATTACATTTTTATAAGCTGGATTTTGGAATTTATGTAACCTTCGTTATTAGGCACCCACACAAGGAAAGCCGGGCAGATTTTGCAACATGTTTGAAGTAGTAGCCAAATAAATGATTAGACAAGAATGAGGGTAGATGTTACAGATATTATAGGTAGACCATGGTTAGAGCTGAAAGGACACTGGTGTTGGGGAGACACAATTCAGGCAGACTTTTATGCCTGAAAAAAAAATCAGACTTCAAAGCAATCTCCTAATTAAGTCCTTAAAAAAATCAATCACAAAACACTGCAAGGTGATTTTCAGATCACATGAGGCGAGAAAAGCTCCTGCCATGTACTCAGACTCTTTCAGCAGTTAAGGAACTGCCTCTTCTATCAACAGATTATCTGTAATATCTCTTTTTGCCCTGGAAGTATACTGTCATGAAAATATTGATACAGGAGCATGTTATATTTAAAATATATAATTTTTTTCATCATATAGAGTAACTGCACGTTTTGATTATCTGATCTTGTGAATACTACAACTGTAGGTACAGCAGTAAAAAATACAAACACCACATTATGATATATCACGCAAAACCCAAAGGAAAAAAATTATAAAAAATAAAAAAGACAAAAAGCTTGTACATCTTAAAGACTAATGCTTGTATTTTAATGTGAGCTTTAAACTTGACTTACTCTAGGCTGTCTTGAAATTAGTTATGTAAACAACAACAGAGAGTGCTCCTAAATGACAGGAGCCTTCTTATGGACAAGTAATGAGCCGTATTTTTCCTAAGCAGCTGAGTTGTGAGGAACCCTCTTATGCACACCAATGAAGGTGTTCACATTACGTATGCACACAAATCAGTGGCCCTTTCCAAATGTCATGTTTTCAATAAATCGTTCCTGCGTTTGGCAGATTATTCCCTGAACGCTGAGTCACTTCACAGCCTCTCTTTCAAAAAGTTAGTCATCCATCAAATAATTAATAATGGAACCCATTCTGACAAATAAGGGGCATCAGAATACAAGCTTTTAAGAATTCAAGCCATACCAAAGGTGATCTTGTTTGTGCAGATATCTGTCTTTACTACAGTGTATGCTTTCTTTATTTAATGCTCTATTCAGAATCCGCTAACACCCCCCCTGCAAAAAAAGCCTTGAAGATGAGGAAGCCTTCCTTTACAGAAATGTGGATATTGAGTATAGTATGTGATCATCTAAAGAAGACTCCCCCCCCCCCGGGGTACTTAGCATCCTCACTATGGGGCATGATGAAGAAAAATCTTTGGAGCAGCACTGTACAACAAGACCAAAAAAAAAAAAAGGCCAGTCAGTAATTGGCAGCCCTGGAAAAGTTACTTCTAGGGACTATAGCTGCCAGACTCCTCCCAGATAACATAGCCACTTGGTAGATTTCTACTGCAAAACTTGGATGACTGAATTACTTTTAAATTACTATTAAATTAAATTTTAAATTACTTTTAAAGTGAATCCCAATCTCAAAGATAGTACTTTTTTCAACTGCTGCTTTCCAGAATCCATAGTCATCTGCTGTGTACTCTGAGGTCTTTCTTGCCACTTGAAGTTTTTTATGAAAATGTTTTTGTAGGTTGTTGTGAGTTTTTCAGGCTCTTTGGCCGTGTTCTTCCTAATGTTTCACCAGTTTGTGGCCGGCATCTTCAGAGGACATGAGTCAGAACTGGTCTCAGCTGTAATACATCAACAACTACATCTGAAGAGCAGTCCAGTCTGTACATGTACAGGGTTCCCGTGTGATCAGGAGACATCATTTTTCAGGTCTTCTAATCACATGGAGAGTCCCATGCACAGAGATTCGCCATCTCTTCAGCCTTCCACACAAGAGAGATACTACAAGGGAGAGGGCCCAGTCTCTCCCTTCTCTTCACAAATTAAGGATAGTCTTTTTTTTTTTTTTTTAAATCTGAACAAGTCAAGGGGGACCTCTGGAATTGCCCTTAGTTCAGAAAGTATAGGTCACTCACACAGTCTGGAGGAGATATCTGGAAGATTCTTGCTAAGCTTCTGACTAGCAGTGGATAATACTGCCCAATGAGAATAACTGTAATTAGACTGAACAGTCACATCAGAAGACAGGGAAGGGAGAGGAGGGCGGTTTTAGTTCCTTGCTTTGCCAGTATTTCATAAAGGAGATAGAAAACATTATGGTACGTTACTACTGTACTGCTGCTGATTTTGCATCTCCCCCCCCCTTCCTTTCCTTTTGTTGCCTTTCCTCCTTCCCTGTTTTATATGTGAGAACCAAATGTGACTGGGTTCATCAATCTGTCTGGTTTGGCCCCTAGTTCTTCACCCTCCAATACTGCCAGTGAACGTAGGAGCCAAGCTTTCAGTAGCACTCATGCCAAACTCATCTCTTTCCATCTACCATCTGCTTAAAGAAGGCATATTTAAACATATTTGGGCAGCTTCACTGTTTTTAAATTAATGCTGCCAAGATCTAACTCATTAATTCCCGGCAACACTACAGGTGCATTCCTCAAGACACAGAACATCAAGTTATAATCCTGTGATTCTTTCTGGCATAGCAAGTCATTTTTAATTTGGCTTCATCATTTGGAGTCCCCTGAGATGATCCGGAATAACGCAGAGGTTCTAAATAAGCATGGATGATTTGGGCAGGAAACTTATAAATTGTGTGCAAATACATATTTAATTGCTAACACTTTTTGTCATCCTGACATGCAGGAAAACCACTCCCTTTAAAAGAGAGGAATGATTTTCTGGTATTTTAACTGATTATCTATAACTTTCTCCTTGGCAGAAATGTTGAAGAAATGTTTAAAATCATCATGATATGTGTTAGTATGATATTTCATATATACATGATAGCAACAGCAAACCTCCAAAGTTTTCTTGCAAAAGAAAAAGAAATTATAGTCCATATAGGTAAAGGTAAAGGTTCCCCTTGACAATTTTTGTCCAGTCGTGTTCGACTCTAGGGGGCGGTGCTCATCACCGTTTCCAAGCCATACAGCCAGCGTTTGTCCGAAGACAATCTTCCGTGGTCACATGGCCAGTGCGACTTAGACACGGAACGCTGTTACCTTCCCACCAAGGTGGTCCCTATTTATCTACATGCATTTGCATGCTTTCGAACCGCTAGGTTGGCGGGAGCTGGGACAAGTGACGGGCGCTCACTCCTTCACGTGGATTCAATCTTACGACTGCTGGTCTTCTGACCCTGCAGCACAGGCTTTTGTGGTTTAGCCCGCTGCGCCACCACGTCCCTTATAGTCCATATACTTAGAGTTTAATAGACATGAAGTCGTGGACAGGGAAGACAAAGAGAAAACAGGAAAACAAGGAAATTCAGAGCAAATGTTTAGTTAATTTACATGGCATGTTGGCAGGTGTAGTCAATGGTAAAAAGAGCACCCAAGGATCCTTTTCAGAGATGGAAAAGAAAATTGTTGGATTCATCAGTCTCAACAAAAGGATCATTTTCACACCTCCCAAAACTTGTTGTGAGGAAGAAACACACTGCCCCTTTCAGAGCAGTGGCCGTGTTAGTCTGTGTAAGTATATCAGACAACAAAACTAAAAACAAAAATAAGAGATGAAAATGTTATGGCACCTTAAGACTATCTGCTATATTTTAATGTGAGCTTTCATGGATCAAGTCCACTTCCTCAGACATATGAATGATACTGTATGACTGTCATATTTATACATGGCCCCATGACCAGACAGAGATACAGATAATGGACAAAGTGACAATGGCTAGTAAAGGCATAGGCTATCAGGCTGTAAATAATGTTAATTATCATGCTACAAGGTAAAAATAGCATAGGCAACACAAATGGGAAACTGTGGATCAACATGCAGTTTTCTTTCCCCATATGTCAAAAGCTCTTACTGTAAAATCTTGAGTATCACTTTATATGGGAAATTAATGCAACAGTCCTGCAGTTACTGTCGACATCTCCTTCCTTTGGGATTAGAAGATGTATTGAGCATATACATTCCAATCCCAAAGGAAGGAACATTTTTCTTCTCTACATTTGCTGGGATATTCCTATTGGGATTTTGATAGATTCAGTTTCTGTAGCATGAAACAATTTTTTGCTATTCTATCGCCTACTGATTTATTGTTTTTCAAGTGCTTTTCACATTAGCCTCCATTTCACTTTCTAAATATGTAGATTCTTTGTCACAGAACTCTTCTTCAAAGGAATCTGCCATTCTTCCCTCTCTTCTGTATCCTTCTGTATCTCTTCACTATGTTGTTTCCATTTTGCCTTTATTTTATTCTGATCTTGAGCCAGAATTGGGACTCACCTATTCCTCACTGCATCAATCTCAAGGAAAAGCCTGCCTTTTAAGTGTCCTTCGTCTGCTCACTGGACCACCAGGGAATGACCAAAGCAACACTTAGTCATATTTTGGAACTCAAAATGGTTAAAGCCATCACCATTTCTGTCACTTTTTTGTGACAATGTATACAGTTATCAAAAGGGGCTGTGCAATGCAACATCAAGCAAAAATTTATTTTCTGAGAGCAGCAGGATGAGGGGGGAGTTTTGAATAAGACATACAAGTACATGTTTAATGAAAATGCTAAGGCATCTTCTGTTATAAGAAAGTATGAGCATTGCTTTGTAAAGTTTGTTTTCCTTTATGGGGAATTAATGATTTGGAGTCACCTCCATTGACATAGTTCTCTGGAATTGAATTTTACTAGGATTCAGCACAATTGCATCCATTTCATTTGATAGTTATTTTCTACCGCACCAATCATGACAGATTATCTATCTATGGCTAGGTATACCTCAGTAAATATATTGTGTTGTTAAAGGCTAAATGTTCACTTTTGTGGAGCACTAAAATGGATGAACCCTTCATCTTGGCATTGTTTCATGTTCAGTTTCAACTCTACTGTGATTCAAGGTATGCATCTGCACATAATTCTCTGGTTCTTAGGCAGACACTTCCCTGCTTCCATCCAAGTTCATGCCATTACTGCACAACATGCAACAGTGAGCTTTTTGTGCACTGTTTCACAAATGTGCTAATGGCAGAGGCATATTTCTGCATTTTCTTTTGGGTTGAAGAGTGAGCTTTCAGGATCTAGGTGGCTTTTAATCTAATGGACAGTACAGATCTTTGAACCAGTATGTTGACATGTGTCAACGCTTTGAAAAGGTGTACTTTCTCTCACCCCACTTGCTACGATTTGAAACAATGTGTGTCTTATATCAGGAGCTACTGGAGTTATAAAGGGGGTGGGGGGTGGGAAGCCTTGTCTAACCTGAAGAGTATTGAGTGAGGAGGGCACTTACTATTGGTTTAACTCAGTGGGTTGGAATGACTTGCTGCTAGGGGCCAGGAGTCCAAATCCCCATTGTTGCTCCTGAAGCATGTGTGGTTGATCAGGGTGACATGCAATGCCACTTGTGTAGCTTTGGGCAAGCTGAACAATTTCCAAGCACAACCAAAAGGAGGCAAACCACTTCTGAGTAGTTTATACCTAGAAAACTCCTGGGAGTTGTCATAAACTGAGATCAATCTCAAGGCACGTGGATTATTATTAAAGAGCTTGAGCAAAGAATGAAAATGTAACCTTTTCAAGAATTAAATCTCATCCCCAGTCTTCAGAAGGTTGGTTCTGTTTTGCCATTTCAATCGAATTTGAAGGATTAGGAAACAACATTTTTGGGTAGCAGAGGAGTACAGTGAATGATGGTCTTACAATGATGGCCATGATGGTCATGCAGTGAATGATGGTCTTCAGAGTCCAACTTGTCTCTAGACAGTGCTGCCTTAAGATCAGGAATTCAGTAAACAGGTACTTCTCTATGGTAACAGACACTTGTCTTGCAAGTGAATTATTTATGAGAGAATACGAGGAAGAAAGAAATCATCTTCAGTGCGCCACCACAGCAAAACAACCTGTACTGAATCAAAAAGCGAGCTCTTCTGGCAAGTGATATTTTATAATAAGAAATAAACAATTATGGAGGGAAAGTTTCTAAGGTGGAACAGAGCAGAAGAAACCCTATTTTTGACACTAGCAGAAATTTACCAAAAGTTTTGCAAGAGACGTATTCCTTTGGCCTGTTCTTATTTTGCTCTGATGTTTTACTCCATGCTATTCTAATGATATTATTCCCCCTGCCCTGTTCAACAGGAGGAAATGCCATTCTCCTTCTGTGATGCACCTTACAAGACAGGTTTTTTTCATTGCTTCAGCATGCCTGATTGCTCATTAAAATTAATCTAGACGCTGAATGAATCCAGAGCAGACTCACAACCAAAACCTCTTCCATCTCTGAGGATCCACGGAGGAGAACAAAGAGCTGCACCTTTGTTTTAAAAAATGTTTCTTGTTTGGAAATAACTGCCTAATTATTCTGATTTGTCAAAGATATCTTTATCATTACAGAAAGTCTTATGTTCAACGAACAGCACATTTTAAATGGACCAAAGCAAAATAATGAGAACTTTAATTATAAACAGTAAGATAAACATCTCCTGCCCCTGTAAATGTAACAAATTGCCCCATAGAACTTTAAAGTGTTACATAAGCAGAAGAATTAAGTACAATTCATAGGCTAAAAACAATTGTCCTCTCTGATTTTTCACTCATAGCTGTTGTGAAGCAGAAACCACAGTCTCAGGATATGTGTGTGTGTAACACACACACACACATACACACACACACACACACACACACACCCCACATCCTGAGATTGTGGTTTCACCTTCAGAATTAGAATCACTGGATATACCAGTTCCTTTTCTCATTTTGTTGGCAAAAACTACTTCTCTTTAATGTCAAAGAGCATGTTGATTGGAGGATTTATTATTTGATCTTTACATATATTTTGCTTATAAAAGCAGCCACTGGGAGCTCTCATACTGGACTGGAGAAACAATTCTGGAAATATGAATCCTCCCTATAAACCAAAATTTGTAGTGTGGTTAATACAGAAAATGAGAGAAGAAGAAAAGATAAAACACTGTGTTCTCCACCACTATTCCTTCACAGATGTGTTTGGTGGAGACAGAGGGAGAGGGTCTTCTCTGTTGCTGCTATCAGACTATGGAACTCCCTCCCACAGGAGGCCAAGCTGGCCCCATCTCTGCTTTCCATCCACAAGAGGCAAAGACATTCAGGGAAGCTTGCTTTCATTAAATGGCTGCCTAAGTGGGGTTTTCAAATGGTTTGTTGTACCTTACTGCTTTAAATGCATCTTTAGAATTGTTTTACTTTACCATTTCTTAAAGTGATATTAGTTTGATCCTTTTTAGTATTTGTATATTTATTGTTTTTAGCTTTACATTTTTTTCTCTTTTACTGACATCAGCTGCCTTTGTATACTCATTGTTTCTAGGTTTAAATATTGTCTCATAATGATGTAAAATGCCTTGGGTCCTTTTTAAGGAGAAAGGTGGGGTAAAAATATTGTAACAAATGAACAAACATTCCAATCCCCTCCCCTTTTAACTTCCCACCAAAACCAGTTTTAAAAAATCAGGAATTTTGAAGACAGATCTCCTGTATCATATATAATTTGGCCCAGAGAAATTTTGGCTGCATGTATGGACAACATCTCTCATTATTATAGGCATGATTTTGTATCAGGTTCTTGAAGTCTGTCAAGGGAGCCTTATTCAGATATTAAGAAACCACAGTGGTGCCTCGTATAACAAGCACCCCATTTAACGATGAATCCGCATAGCGATGCTTTGCGATTTTCCCCCATAGGCCCCATTTCCCCCCAGCTGACTGGCGGGCGCTTTGGAGCAACCGCGAGGGAGGCTTCCCCGGCGGTCGCTCCGAAGCCAGCGCCGCCCAGCTGGGGGGGAGAAGGCTTCAGAGTGACCGCGGGGGAGGATTTCCCCGGCGGTCGCTCCAAAGCCAGCACCGCCCAGCTGGGGGGAGAAGGCTTCAGAGCAACCACGGAGGAGGATTTCCCCGGTGGTCGCTTCGAAGCCAGCACCGCCCAGCTGGGGGGAGAAGGCTTCGGAGCAACCACAGGGGAGGTTTTCCCCCATGGTCCCTCCGAAGCCTGCACCACCCAGTTGGGGGAAAATGGCCGCCCGCAGTGTTTTCGCGCCTCGCTTACCGAGGCGGCGTAAATGGCGGCTGGATGGGGGATTCTTCGCTTACCAGTGAGTTTTTCCCCAATGGGTTCCCCCCCGCATAGCAACGAATCTGGATACCGACGTTAATCCTGGAACGGATTAGCGTCGCTATGTGGGGCACCACTGCAAGTTAATGTGATGAGGAGAGTGGTTGAGCACTGGCCCTCTGTATGGTCATGTGTGTTGCCCTTGTGCATATTGAAGATACTGAGTCTGAAGAGGGTCAGCCTATGCTACCTGTAGTGGCATAGTGTGTGCATGGTGACAGGGGCAGTCGCCATGGGCGCAAAATTCTTAGAAGTTCACTGGCTGCCCTGCCTGGTGTGCTCCTGCAGCCATTCCTCTTCCCCCTCCTGAAAGTCTGAGTCTGAGCCACTGGGGTGCCAGGCCCACTGCCGCCACCAGCGTGGACCTCAGGCATCTCTGGGGCCACTTCATGGCACCATACCGGAGGCTTCTCCCACCATGCCCCCCGCCCCATCAATCTGTTGCATCATGGAGCTGGCACTTGAGCAACACCCCTCAATATTCACCTTGTCCCAGGTGCTGGCCACTGCCTGTAAGGGCTCCTCATCCTAAAAATTGGGAGCATGGATACTGGCACTCTCCCTCATCAGGCTCAATGTGAAGGAGGATGACTAAACTGGGGATGAAAGTGGCAAGGCTAGAGCATTCCTCTCTTTTTGTGACCATCTTGCAGTTTCTTAACCCCTGAACAAAGCTGGGGAAACTATGTTGTTTTGGAAGACGGAGTGTGGCATGATCTGCAGTTCCCTAGGTGGTCAGCCCAATTCAAGGCCATTTTCCAGCTACATGTATTACTTCAGGGCAGAGGGTACAACAGGAAAATTCCTTCCCCGAACCTCCTTAAATTATCTTAGGATGAAGACTGCTGCCTGCTCTAGAAATTACTAACATTACAACAAAAAGGAAAGAACATTTCATATTAATGTGTACACTGACTGTAATATAGCCCTCATTTCCTGCTGTCTGTGGTAAGTAATTTGAAGTGTTTTGTTTTACTTAGCACCTTTGAAATGCAGATTAATTCAGCTTTTGCATAATGTGGCATGAATACACTACAAAATGCATTGTACTTGTTTCAAATGAGAGCATAAAACAATCACACAGCTAAAAGGAATGACAAGGAATGAATATAGCAGGGCAAACCATGAAAATGGTGGTTTTTGACGAGTGCCAAGGTTGCTTGTAGTGGATTCTTGACAAAAGAAGAGATTTTGGAAGACCTATTCAGTCTAAGCTAAGGTCCACATTTCCTGTATAATATTTTCCCCCTCAATTACAGCAGTTATGTACCTGATACTATGAATACTTGCTGGCTCAGTTCTGCCATGATTATTCATCTGCCATGATGACACCTTTGAAATAGAGAAAAAATGTGCCCCGTCTGCAATATCTGACTCCTAACCATTACAATATCTTGGAATGAGCAAAAGTCATGAAGGTATATAAGAATTTGAGAAACATATTCTTTTCTATTTACATGTTCAGTAAGGTATTATTCACACATGCTTCTAGTGCATGTCTGATTTCAGAAACAAAACATAATAGGCCAAATAATTGAAATTACAAAATGATTTATTTCATTTCATTTCTAGACTGGCTTTCTACAAACTCAAGTAATTGCACAATGAAAATCTGCTACACTTCCTCTTGATTAGCTGATCTTAAATATACTTTTTGAGAGGAAAATCAGGAAGGAAACATGTAGATTTTCTGGGCCTTTCTATTATAATCTGTTCCACATAAGAATACAATCTCTTATAACTGGAAAATACTTCATTTTATAAAAAGCAGCAAGAGAATAGTAACTAATATTTTCAGATTTACAAAGTCTAGAATTGGAAATAGGTTAAAATACAGCCATCCCTGAAAATTAAGATTTATTTTAATTGTGAACACAAAGAGAAAATAGAGAGTTTGGAAGAGTATTAGAAAAGAATAGCACCTATACTGTATTTGCCGGCGTATAAGACGACTGGGCATATAAGACGACCCCAACATTTCCACTCAAAATCTAGTGTTCGTTATATACTTGCCGTATAATACTACCCCCTCCCTCTGCCTTTAACCCCGCCAGAGGGGCCAAAGAGGGAGGAGAAGGAAAGCAATTTCTGGGGTGGGCTACAAGCTGGCCTGAGGCAGAGGCCAGCGCCTGCTCGCTCCCCCGGCCTCCGAAAGTCTCCTCGGGAGCCCGGCGCAGCACCGGTGCTGGCGACGAGCTGGCGGTGCTGGCTTGTCACAGGTGCCGTTTGCTTGCCAGCTTCTCTCCGCCCAGGCAACATGGTGGTAGGTCATGGGGAAGAAGGAGGCTGCGCTGCTGCTGCTTTCCGCGAGGGCAACTGTGCAAAGAAGTGACTGAGCCGGTTGGGACCGAGCTCTGCCCGCTTCCCAGGCTGGGCTCGCCTCTCCATGCTGCTTCCTGCTGGGCCATGCGGCGCCTGAGAGCCGGAGCTGCCCGCTGCCTCCTCGGGAGAAGAGGCGCCGCCTCCGCCTCCTCCTCTTTTTCCTCCTCCTCTTCCTCATTCACTTCTCCTCTTTCCTCCTTGTGCTACGTGCTGCCCGCTCTGGGTGCACCTGGCGTATAAGACGACCCTCCCACTTGGAAGCATGTTTTTCAGGGCAAAAAAGTTGTCTTATACACCGTCAAATACGGTAATTTAATCACAGCAACTCCATGCACGCTTATTTGTGATTAAGGCCTACTGAACTCACTGGGACATATTTCGGAGTAAAAATGTATATAATCACACAGCATGACTGCATAGTAAAATACAGTTTATAGGATTTTTTTAAGTGTGTGACGTAACATGCCAAATATTAAGGGGAGGGTCCGTATTTTTGTCTGACATCATGTTCCAGAGCCAAGGAAACTATGCATAATTTTTCACTTCCTCACACTCACTTTTCTGATCTTGTTACAGTGGTACCTTGACTTACGAATGTCCCTACTTGCAAACAATTCAAGTTATGAACAGCTCCATTCGCAAAAAGTTGCTTTGACCTGCGAATGGAGCCTCGACTTATGAACCAAAACAAAAGAAAGAAAGAAAACCTTTCCTGCCCTTTTTTGACCTAAGTTCATTTTTGCTATTTTTGCTATTTTTTATCATACATAAGAGCTGATAATATGTTAATGGACAAGAACAGAAACGTAAAAAATATAATTATCAGGCTGTTCCCGACTTACTACATATGCTATATATTTTTCTTTATCTGTATTATATTTTCATCTAACTTCAGATATAAGTGTACATCATGAATTGGGATATAGAAATAGTAAGTTGTCCAGACAGATGTTCTCCATCAAGCCCATCACTCCCTACTCAGATGGACAATGATTTACCAGGAGTTCTGGCACAGGTCATTCCCATCAGTTGCTTCCTTTAACTCAAGAGAAGGGAATCTCTGCCCCTCCAGTTGTTTGGGTATTCAACTCCTAGAATTACTGTACTTGCCACTGGCCACAGTGGCTAGGGCTTTTGGAGACTGAAGTCCAAAGTGTGGTGAGCCAAAGTCTGTCCAACCTTGCATTAACTGGAGATGCCTGGGATCAAACTGGAATTGGTATCCTCTACAGCATCATATCACCTAAAGTTACCCTTCATTCTCTCAAAGTGACTTTAACATTAATTGTGTTAATAATTAATGTAACATAACATGTAATATAACTTTTCAGCCATTTTATTTACATAGACTGGATGGGAATAAATGGTTTAACCTTCATTGACTCCGTTCCATTTACCTGGGCTTTAAAAAAAAGTCACACAGAGGCTCATGCTGTATCTGACCTTCAGCAAGCTCCTACTGTAAACCAACAAAGAGTCTTACAGCACCTTAAAGGCTAACAGGTTTTAAATGGCATAAGCATTTGTGGACTGTGGGTTATGCCAAACAAACATGTCAACCCTTAAGGCGCTGCAAGGCTATCCATTTTTCTGCAATAGGCAAACATGGCTACCCCTCTGGAAATTTCCCCTGTTGTGACTGGATTTCCTCAGTAAGGACTGTTTTTGCCAGAAGAAAACTCTTGTACTACAGAGTTTAATATCCTTTTTAAAAAAAGCAAAGCAAAGAAATACAAAGGTTACAGGTCTCCTTCCTCAGAAGCCATTGCATACAATGATTGCAAACATTTTGTCCTAGCTTGCTTCCGTGCATAAATTGCACCCTACATGTAAGCTCAAGCTTTGTCCAAGAAAACCAATGTTTATCAAAGCAGAAAAGGACTGTATTTTCTCAGCAATGAAAATAAACGCTAGAGACTTGGGGGCAGGATAATAATAGACCAGCAGCATAATCTGTTGCTGTATCATCTTTGAAAAGGAATTGTTAACGTCCAATGCCGTCAGAGAATGTCATGCTATTACCAGCTACACATAAAGACAGAAGTTTTACAGGTAAAGACAGAATGGCCAGAACATTTGGGCTGGCTGAAAATATGGCATATAGATTACAACCTCAGTAATGAGTCTGAATAATAATAATACAGATAACTGTCTTTTGTCTCATGTTTGTGTAAAGTAGAACGTCCCTATCAGCAGCATCCTATTCCCTGAGATTTCAGGTTCAGGTGTATCATAGGTGGCACTCCCTTGTGATGTCACAGAAGTGGGGCAGACAAGGATTAGGCTGGAGCAGCTTCTGAGCTGGCTGACAGAAGAAATGGGAGCAAGGAGAATTCATGTAAATGAGCCCCAAATCCAGATAAAATGCAACTACCCAGATATTAGGATACCCCAGAACTGTTTGTGTGTTGTGTTTAGTCGTTTAGTCGTGTCCGACTCTTCGTGACCCCATGGACCAGAGCACGCCAGGCCCTCCTGTCTTCTACTGCCTCCCGGAGTTGTGGCAGGTTTTGTTTGTGGCTTCCAGAACTAGGAAGACATTTTTAGTGGCCATGGAAGTGGCAAAATGCACCCAGTGGTTGCAGCTGTTGCTGCCCTTCAAACTTTGGTTTGTACAGCTAGCAGTTCCCTTCCATAGGTCCTCAATGACAGCACATAAGACTCATGGGAAGTTTTTCCAGCCCCTACAATGTTGTTGAGCCTTGTGGAAAGCTATTAAAAGAAACAGCGTGGAACAGTGTCAAAGCAGAACTAATTTGATGAATGCGGGGACAAATTTTAGAAGTGAGGAACAAAAAAAATATTGGGATCCCCCATCTGAGTCAAATGCCACTGTTATTTTTCATACATGCATGCAAATATATCCTCTCTTGTCTTTTCTTGCTCAAAAGTAAGTTCAGGCAGCACAATCTGCATGGGGACCTTCGTATGCTGCAAGCAGAACAACTTTTCATCCTCTATGAACGGCGGAGCTGCACTTCCAATTTGTACAGGAAAGAAAAGAACTGGAGGGGTGGGAAATAACATCTAATCATATACTGTTAATATATGATACAAAGGTAGGTTTTCCAATTTTTGTTTGTGGTTCTTTTTCCATTCTAGTTGCCTTTTTTTACTTGTATGAATAGGATATTTTATGCATTTTCGAGGTTCCGAAAAACTCCGGCTGCAAAATTTTAGTTCGGCTTGCAGCCGGAGCTTTGGCCTACGAAAGGCAGGGGGAAAGGGTGGGAAATTCAAAGCCGCCCCTGCTGCCCTCTTGTCTCCTGTCCCCGGTGCCTTCTGCCTCCTGTGGACAGGAGGCAGAGGGCACCGGGGACAGGAGACAAGAGGGCAGTGGGTGCAGCTTTCGAAGCCCCGCAAGCCGAACGCTGCCCTGACCTCCACTCCCGCTTTTGGCTTTTGGGGCTTCAAAAGCTGCACCGGCTGCCCTTTTATCTTCTGTCCCCGGTGCCCTCTGCCTCCTGTCCCCACGAGGATGGGAGACAGAGGGCAGCAGGTGCAGCTTTGGAAGCCCAGGATTTTATTTCCTTTGGCTGGAACGGATTAAATGGTTTTCAACGCATTCCTATGGGAAATCGACCCTCGATCTACAGACTCTTCGACCTGCGGCCACCATTCCAATACAGATTAATTCTGTAAGTCGAAGGTCCACTGTATAGCATTTGATATATAATACCTAATTAAATATATAGTACTAATCCTTCAGAAAATCTGCATTTTGTACTACCACTCAGAATTGACCAGCTGCTATACCTAACTAGGGGAGGGGAATGCTGGGAGCTATAGTTTGAATAAATACAACTTCTCCGAGGCCTATATAATAGGCTAAGTCTACTCCAAGTAAGACTAGCACTTGATATAGCCCAGTAAATGTCAAAACAGAGGACATGAGTAATAGTTTTCTTCGAAATTGTCTTATTGCTTGTCTATACTAGCAGGACAGTCCTCTATTGGCTTGCTAGGGAAAGACAGTCAACGATTGCTTGGTTAAGGGCAATTTGGCTGGAGGAGGAGAGCTGCTCCACCTTTTTCTCTCTCATGGGCTGCCTTTCCGAAGGAGCAGAACAGCACTTTGCTGCTTCTAAATGATCGATTCCACCACCCAAGCAGAAACACAATGAGCTGATGCCGGATGAATTTAAGATGCTTTTGAGGATTTCTCTGCTACGAAGTGGTGCCTGATGGAACTCAGCACAGTACACTGCCAGATATGAATTATGCATTGACATTTCACTCCCACATCATTATACCTTTCATTCTGCTGTGTCTGCACAGGCAAGATTGATGCACGCATCACACAATGTAACATTTACAATGAGGAAAATTGAGAAACGTCTTCTTCATTGCTTTGAAAAGCGCAAAAACACATACCACAGATTGAGAGCAAATAGACATCCAGTGCACCTGAATGGTCAGCCCTGTGGACCTGACATCTTCAAATTATATTTTGACTGTTTACAAAATATTCACTCTCTATGGAATGATTCAGAAGAATGTGCTGGAGCTAGTGTGAATCTCCTCTCTTCTTATATAGCACTTTTCAACAGCAATATCAAAAATTCAAACACATCACAGGAAGCATCACACAGAAAAGGATCGTTTCAACTAAGCATGGGATTAATCAGAACAAAAATGTTGCAAAAGGCAGCACTGTTAAGTGCCAGTAATATGATATCATCTTTCAGAAAAGAGTGTATGCTTTATAATAATACACCTATTTTTCTGCTTGAAGAGAACCCACTTGTTTGGCTTTGATCTTGTACATCTTCCCATGGTCTCATCCTTTCTTCGATCCTTCATGGAGTCCTTGTATATGAAAAACAGTCTCATTTTATTCTGCCAACCAGTACCCAGTAGATCCATCCTCAGTGAGAATAAACCCCATAAAACAGGTACTATTCTAAAGAGAAAATCCTCAAATCTGGTCGCTTTTAAATTTTTCAGGTTTCAAAAGATGCCTGGAAAGATATCTACTGAAAAGCAGATCAGATTTGAAATCAGGTTTCAAATCAAGACCAAATTTAAAGTGTTGCTAGACAAACTGGGTTGGATTCTGCATCCAATTTGGGGCTGTTTGGACCAGTGCTTTTAAAAGCATAATTTTCAGGGCGGCAGCGGAAAAAAGAGCTTCACACACACACCCATGTATGGTTTTGACAGTTGTTTTATTCCACTAATTGTCTGACTATATTTCAAAGACCTACTTCGTTTTCTGAATAGCAAATGGTTTCCTCTACATGCTTTTTAAAAATCTGGAGCTGCAAATTCCAAAGAATGGAGCCCTCAAAATCTCTCTTTTAAAATGGGGAAACAATGATTTTATTTCGTCTGGCCATGTACAAAACAGATTTTCCTGCCAGTTCCTCTCATGGCTTTCCAGTACTTTGATTTAGAGTAGCTACACTTTGGCAATGCAATTATAATTCCAGCCAGCAAGACAGGAAAAAGTATTAATGCCCTGGTGGTGGCGGGCAAGAGACTCACATGTGAAGAAAAAAAAGCGCTTAGCCTTTTGTGTTGCTTATGAAAATGAAGTGAATGCTCATCCCACTTTGGCTCAGGAGTTATGTGAAGAGCCAGGAGAAGCAGCTGCCTTTCCCTCTTTTTCCTGCTTCCCCACCTCAACAGCATGGCTGCTTCTAGTTGCACACACAAACACATGCACAGTAAGTCCTTTTAAAGGACGGGTCCATAAGATTCACCGGGGAGTTTCAATCCTGGTTATTTTTTGTTTGTTTGCTTGTCGCATGTTTAAAAATGATCCTAGTGCTGCCTTGCCCGTTTAGGGTACTGTGTAATTCGTGCAACAGTCCTGTACTGTCCATCAAGAAAACAATACCATGCAGCTCTGTCTGCAACTACATGATCAAATACTGCAAGATTTGCTGGGGGCATAAAATGGATGAACTTACTTTTTAAAAATTGATCACATGATCCAATTCAAAGGAACCTGGCCCTTTTTCCTCCCAGCACAGAGTTTCTTTTTTTGCTGCTAAGGGCTTCTACTTTTTTTAAAGTCAAACCAATTCGAATATCCATGTGATCCATTTTTTCTCTCCAAAAGGATGAGGGGCAAACGGCTCTGGGTGGTATTCTGGTGAGAAACTAAGCTGGGCATGATGTTATGGGTAGTAAAAACACCTACCCATGCAACTTCTCCCTAGTCCACCCAAAGTATTTTTTTCATTTTAAAAAAACTACTGAGTTTTGTGGTCAGTCAACTTATCACTACATTAATCAACTAATTTAGCACTAGACCACCTCTGCATCGACAAAAAAAGAGATAAAAATCAACATAAAATAGAAGCTCCAATGAACTGCAGCAGACTACTATATGTGTACATGTTTGTACATCATAGAGAACTTTGGAAAACTATTCCTTTTCCCTTGTGTCATGCAACACCTTAAGCAGGCCACCAGCTTTGCAATGAACCATAAAATTAGAGCTGGGGATTGGCAGAGGGTGGGATTAAAGGAAGGGGGACTGTCGGCTGTGGCATGGGTCAAATTGCATCAGATTAGGGCCCAGTGTGGACACTGGCACCAAAACAATTCAATCTCCATGTGATCACTTAATCCAAACAAAAATGTAAAATAGACCATTAATCAAGACACAGTATGTAGTCACAGCCTAAGTTAAACAGAATCCTATCCATCACTGCTAGACATTCTGGACCTGCTCCATGCCAAATTTGGGTGGGTGCTGTGGGTAACTCCTTTAAAAGTTGCTACACCTTTAAAAGAAATCTAGTGTATTCCAAGAGGCATCCTTCAGCACCAGCACTACATTCTGAACAGGATTTGAATCTTTCCTGCACAGAAAACACACATCATTATTGTGGGGGTTCAAGCAAAAATTGATGTTTAAAGCAACTATCAGATCTAGACCAAATTTTGTTGAGCATTATTAAACACTCTGTGCATACTCTATGTGGAGACCTCATTTGAGAATAGCTTCTTTTCAGCAGCAGTACTGAATTCTGCAGAGGATTTGAACCTTTCCTGCACAGAAAAAGAGACAATTTTCTAATGAGGAATCATTCAAACAAAAAGTTAGAACTTTTAAGCCATTTTATGAAGGTAGACCAAATTTGGCAAGGTGTTACGAGCCAGCCTTGGCTTGCTCAACTTGGGAAGGTTTGTACAGGTACTTTTAAAATAACATTTGTTTGAAAATAGCTCCCAGTTGCTGGTCAAGTACTGCTGTCCACCTAGTGACACAGATGAGCGCATGGGGAGAGAACTGACAGCAATCAATTTACTCTCTACATAAATTGACTCTTCACTACTGCATACACAATTGCAGCACCCATTAACCTGTGCAAGGTAGACCAGTGTTTTGCCCCATATTGGAGAGGCAGCCAAGCAAGCCATAGACTGCATCCAAGCAAACCACTATGAAGCATCTCCAACATCCTGTCAGCGACCTAGGTATGCTTCCGCTTGAACTGGTATCAAGGGCACCAATGCCTGCTGCCCATTGTACCTCCTCTGTTGTTCATTTTTCTCTGTCTCACTATTGATTCTGGCACAACCGCTATACTAATACAACCATACATAACCCATATGTATTGCTACAGTGGTTAGAATCCTAGATACATTTGTCTGATAGGGTTGCACAACCGCCTGTGTCCTACCAATGAGCTGTGCATCTATGGTACTGCAGCCTAGACCTCAAGATGATTTTTTTTTCCATTGGGCATTTGGCTGTAGTATGTGTTGTTGAACTTTCATTTTAAAAAAACATGAAACGTAATCTTCAAAAAATCCCCTCTGGTTGATAAATATGAGATAGTGGTACTGTGTCCATTTTTCAAACTATGAGGAAATAGCCCATCATTGCATTGCAATATCATGTCCGCCTTGTTGGCAGGAAAAAGGGTCCCAAGCTTGACATAGTGAAGCCAGTCTGAATGTTGATGTCACCACCATCAGACATCAAGATGGTCTATGGAACCCACATATGCAGTCACTACTATTTACAAAGCAGTACCAAACAAAGAAAAATCCAGAGTGTGACTTCTTTTTTCACCACTAATTCTCACCTAAACACAAAGCAGTTTTCAAGGCTGTTTTTCAACAGGTTCTCTAGGTACTAATTGCTTGGCACACAATGCAATTTGAATGCAAGGGATTTAGAACTCTGAAATTCCAGTAGCCCTTCATTTAATAGCTCTTGTATTTGTTCAATTCTCTCCGCCCCCCCATATCAGGCATAACTTTAGGACATGCCACTCCAACCTTATTAAACACATACACACTGAGAGAAGATTGAATTTGAGTTAATTAAACTACAATTGTGGTTTACAGTATCCTTAATCTGGAATGTGGTTTGGGATTCTTTTTGTTATTTCTTTGAAGAGCAGGGACAAATTAATGACTACAAACCCCCACTGAAAGGATTTTCTAAAAGGATAACTAACTACTTTTTCATAAAGGTTCCATTCCACTGATCATGATAAATGAACCTTTCCAAATTAGCTTTCCCAGAGATCTGAGTTCGTTGTTTCTTTCTTTCTTTCTTTCTTTCTTTCTTTCTTTCTTTCTTTCTTTCTTTCTTTCTTTCTTTCTTTCTTTCTTTCTTTCTTTCTTTCTTTCTTTCTTTCTTTCCTTCCTTCTTTCCTTCCTTCCTTCCTTCCTTCCTTCCTTCTTTCAAATTAATTCAGGCTCTGTATAAAACAAAAACTGATAAATTCTGGATCCCTCTTCACCTCCTAAAATGCGTGAGTTTAAGGAGACACAATTCTGATAACTATTGCAGAGGTGTGCAGTGCAGTCCTTTATAATCTTGGACTAAACAATAATGTTTGAGAATATCATGGGGTTTATGCTCAGATATAAAAAGGAAAAAATATTCATTGAGCAGCTTCATTTTTATAAAATCTCAGAAGTTAGCTTTTGTACTGATAGATCACTTTCAGGAGAATGTTGACAGCTTGCTTTAAATTAATAACAGAAGAAGCAATCTCCGAGTCCATAATCTAAAAACAGCAATCCATCAGGGGCAAAAGACAAAAGAAGGTTAATTTCCAAAAGAAGTATCATTAGATAATAGCAGTAGAAACCTAGGCTGAAATTCTAAAGTCCCTCGGAGAGCAACCCAGGAGCAATGTGAAGTCCCTGGAGAGCCTATCAACCTTTCTTCCTGGAAATGTTGACTATCCTCATTCTCCTACAATGGCTGAAGAAATGCCACAGCCATGCTGGCACTTCTCCATTTCTCCATTCATTGGAGAGGAATACCTAGATCCACAAGATCAAAAGCCATTCTCCTCACATGACCATTTGGAATAACCCTAGAACTGATGTAATTAATGTCCTGTTGTTCACTCGAATCCATGGGAAAGATATTTTCAGTATTTCTGCAAGAGAGTTTAGATAGGGAAAAAAAAGTCCTAAAGAAGATAGTCTTTGGATTCTCTGTCCCTCTTCCTCTGCCATAGGATCAGTTTGTCCACACTCAAGAGCAGTCCAGGGGAATCATCTAACCTTTCTATATACTGCCAGACAGTGACTTCACATCTGTGTCAGGGTAATAGCAGCTTCCTGCAAGGATGTCTTTGGATTCTCTGTCCCTCTTCCTCTGCCATAGGATCAGTTTGTCCACACTCAAGAGCAGTCCAGGGGAATCATCTAACCTTTCTATATACTGCCAGACAGTGACTTCACATCTGTGTCAGGGTAATAGCAGCTTCCTGCAAGGATGTCTTGATAATGAAGAATGTCTCAATGAAGCATCAGCCAAGATGACGTTTCAGGACATGGCAAGCAAGGAGCAGGAGAGTCACCGTCAACATTTTGCACAGCACACTAAGGCTAATCAGAGGATTGTTCCTTCACTAGCACTTATGTAGTAATACACCATAAGAACCTCTAGACAAAGGTTTACATTAGAATGGGTGGGCTGGTTTTCGTTGGCACTAGGGTATTTCTTATGTGCAAAATGCTGCTTTAGCAGCAGGTAAATAACAGATCAATCTTCATCCCTTGGAATTTCTGTGATTTCAGACACTGATTCCATTAAGAATGCATGAATAAGTTGTCTGTATCATCTACTGTGACCTGCTATTTGTTTCTCTCCCTTTCCTATGTCTGGAAGAAGCCTAAAAGTTGAGACTTCTCCTGGTGCACTGAGACCTAGTAACCAGATTGTAATGAACATGTACAAAACAAGTACTTCGGAACATTATTACCAAAAATGTCCTCTGAGACACAACCGCTCCTGAACTGTCCTTAGGCTGCACAGGAGAGCAAGAACACCAGGTTTACTTAATTTACTTCCTATTCCCACACATTTCCACTTAAAAATAAGTCTGACTGTATTTTTCTTTCAAACAAGTACATACAGGTCTCATTCATAGTGTGTTTCTAATATTCTAACTGATAACTACTTTCTCCTCTTTGCTGAACTTTTGCTTCTCATGAGACAAAAACCTCTGAGAAATTGCGGGCTTTTGTTACCTCTTCCTTTTCATAACACGCAAAGCTGAACAAAGTCTAAATCTTATCTTCTAAATTAGTCGTGGGTCTCCTGAGAATCCTCTTCTTGGGCCTTCAGCTCATCCATATTTTGCACTTTGTACTCATCCTACTTTGTTATTCTTCATTGCCTTGACCCCACCACCTGCATGTTTTTCTCCATTTGCCCTTATCTGACATTATCTCTGGCAGTATTTGCAGTTATGTAGGCTTTTACCCCCACCGCTTTTCCTTTCTTTATTTCCATTCTTGCATCTATGTCCACTTCAGTGGGAGCAACTATTATATTAATTCTTCAAATGCCTCTATTGTTTTATTCTACTTTAACTCCCAATTATTTGTTTGCAAGATGATATGGGGGTGGTGTGGGAATCAACAGTCTTTCTATGCTGCTGCTTTTGATTTTTGTACACTGAACAGTTTTTAGTGCACTTCCTAATTCTCAATTAAATTACTGTACAATATATTTGTGGACTGCAGAAACTGGTGCAGATATTTTTTTTATTTCAAAATAATGAAAGATATCTCCTTTATTGGGGTGGAAGAGGGCTAGACTTTCCACCACTAAACCCTTGAGTAATCTTTTTTGAGTGGCCTTTGTATTTATATAGCTTTACAAAATGGGAGGCTGGGAAAGGATATGTTGAAGTTAGCAGACCAGGTTCCAGCCTAAAACTAAACACAGCCTGGCTCCCAATATTGAAAAATACAGCCTGTAAAAGGTCAATGAACTCTACCCAGCCACAAGGACCAGGGATCATTGCACAAAAAAGACCAGCTAACAACACCCATCAATCACAGTAACAGATAATCTCTCCCCCCCCTTATCACAACAAAAAACATGCTGATCACTCTATCTCCTGAAAAAAGACGAAAGCGGTTCCCACAGCTATAAATACTCAACTATCCAACAAACAGCAACAGAGTATGGACAGAGTTCTTACTCCAGTCATCTGAAGATGCCAGCCACAGAGACTGGCGAAATGTCAGGAAGAACAACCTTCAGAACATGGCCAAAGAACCCGAAAAACCGACAACAACCATCAGATCCCGGCCGTGAAAGCCTTCGAGAATACACTCTTACTTAACATGGACTAATATTTTTATAATTTCAGTAAATTAACCATAATCGTATTTGCCCATATGAAGCCAATGCATTCTAGATGGAGATACAAAACAAGTTATGTATGTGTCTAATGTGTATGTGGTTAACAGCATTTCTTATTAACTTATTTACAGTGACAGGTTTCCCATTGCTACACAATGAAAGCAAATTATCATTATGGTGCTTTGAATTAATAACTGAGACACTTTCATTATCGTGCCAGTAATGTAAAAAGATATTGTAGTTGTTTAATTTGATGTATTTTGTGGTAATGAAGTGCTCACATATACACACATACAGTGGTGCCTCGCACAACGAGGTTAATCTGTTCCGGATTAACCCTCGCTGTGTGAAACATCGCTGAGCGGGACGGGAAAGCCCATTGGAACGCATTAAACATCGTTTAATGCGTTCCAAATCGGCTGAAAACTCACCGTTCAGCAATGCTTCTGGGGTCCGGCAGCCATTTTCGCGCCCTCCCCTCGCTGAACGAGGGCACGAAAATGGCTGTGATCAGCTGTTCCGCGGCTTCAAAATGGCCGCCGGAACAGCTGAAAGGGCCGGGCGCAGCGTTTTCGCGCCCTTGGTAAGCAAGGGGAGAGCGCGAAAACGCTGCGCGCAGCCATTTTGGCTGTTCCGGCAGCGTTTTCGCGCCCTCCCCTTGCTTACCAAGGGCGCGAAAACGCTGCACCCGGCCCTTTCAGCTGTTCCGGCGGCCATTTTGAAGCCGCGGAACAGCTGATCGGCGGGTCGCAAAGCGAAGGTCGGTAAGCGAACCGCTTACCGACCTTCGCTCTGCGATTTTCGCCCATTGGGGCCATCGCTGTGCGATCACAGTAGCGATCGCAAAAGCGTCCTCGTAGAGCGAATTCATCGCTCTACGAGGCGCTCGTTGTGCGAGGCACCACTGTATACCCATGAATAGACAAACAGGGTTAAGATGGGACCATCACAGCCTCTTGGAAATGGAGATCAACTGCTAGGTTGTCTTTAAGATTCTGGTCTTCTGGCTTGTGAATGTTGCAAAAGTCAGACCCACAAGAAAACAGGCGGACATTGTAAAGTCACAAAACAACAATTTATCAGATGAGCAGGAAACCAGAGCACTAAAGGAAGTGTGACACAGGCCTTGTTCTGAAGGCCAATGACACAAACCCTGCCCTAAATAATGGGAAGAATGTTCCTTGTACATAGGGTTTGTTAGGTACAGTAAACTAGTCTATGTTTCTATGGTTACCTACCTTCACGAGTAATTCTTAACCTTAATAATCTTTAATTCACTGTGGATTGGGACAAATGGACACAGATACAAAATGCCTCTGTGTACAGTGGTGCCTCGCATTAGAACGTTAATTCATTCCAGTGAAATCGCTGTAGAACGAAAACGTCATAATGCGAAAAGAAAAAACCCATTGAAACGCATTCAAACCTGTTTAATGTGTTCCAAAGGGCTGTAAATTCACCGTCCAGTGAAGATCCTCCATAGGGCGGCCATTTTTGCTGCCTGTGCAGCGAGGAATCCATCCCAGAAAACAGCGGGGGGCCATTTTGTTTACCCAGCAGCCATTTTGAAACCACTGATCAGCTGTTGGAAAATCGCCGTTTTGCAAAGAATCGGTTCCCGAAGCAGGGAACCAATCATCGCAAAGCGAAATTCCCCCATAGGAAACATTGTTTTGCGCTCGCAAAAGCAATCGCAAAAAGTTCATCATAATGTGGTTTCGTCATTAAACGGGGCAATCGTAAAGCGAGGCACCACTGTATCTACATATAGGTTACACATGGTGCCACATTTGGCCTACATACGGATGGGAGCCAGCTTGCGCATTTATACAAATATGACTAATCTCCTTTCTATGAACTGGTAGAAATTCTTTAATTAAAATACAGAATAAGTTATGTAACAGCTGGAAAGCTATTGCATCATGCAATATTTATGCAAACTCCTCCCCCTCATACATTTTAATACACTGGAGAGTCATTGCTCTCTTTTTCAGCAGAGCAAATGCCAATAGGGAGCACTTGGCATGAAAAAGAAAAAGAAGTCACAAATCTAATGTCAGAAACATTAAGACCCAAGTGTTGAAGCCTGTTATCCTATGGCGTGCCCTTCAGACTTCCATCAGGATCTATCTGAAGGAGTTTAAGCTATTTGACAATAAGGGCAGAGCAGCATCTGGGGTATGTGAGGTGAAAGCCTGTCAGGTCATCTTGGGTTATCCTGAAAGATGAGACTCAATTCTCACTAAATGGGCAGCTAGCTTGAGGTGTCAACAGCCACCTGTGATTTTGTTTGCATCTATTTATTTATTTATTTAATTTATACCCCGCCTATCTGGTCATTGCAACCACTCTAGGCGGCTTCCAGACAATATAAAAGAAAACATATACAAATACCAAAACAAGAAAAGTAAATCAATATAAGACAATAAACAATAAACGGTAGACAAATTCTTCAAGATGGAAAGTAACAGAGAAAAAGTGAAGAAAGAAATTAAGTATTAACTGGAGGGAAGGCCTGCTTAAATATCAAGGTTTTTAGTTGGGTCTTTAAAATGCCCAATGACGGGGCCACACAAATCTCCGGAGGGAAGTTTTTCCAGAGGCGAGGGGCCACCGCCGAGAAGGCCCAATTTCTTGTTTTTTCCTTTCGGGCCTCCCTTGGCATCAGGCCCCTCAGCCTCACCTCCTGACTCGATCAAGTGATACTGGTAGATCTTGGTTGGAGTAGGCGTTCCATCAAATATTGAGGTCCTAAACCATTTAGGGCTTTATATGGAACCCCACAATTGAGACTCCACGGGGCCGAAACACTCTCCCCAATCTGTACTCTCTGGGGATGGTCCTCCAAGAAAGAACGGAGCCAGGCATACACCAAGCCACCAATTCCCAACTCAGAGAGCCTCCCCGGGAGGATACCATGGTCGATGGTATCAAAGGCTGCTGAGATGTCGAGGAGGAACAACAGAGACACTTTGCCCCTGTCAGCCTCTCTCAACAGGTCATCATACAGGGCGACCAATGCAGTTTCTGTACCGTGGCACGGCCTGAAGCCCGACTGAAATGGCTACTCCCCCCCCCATCCCTCCAGTCTACCCTGGTGCTGGACAGCATAACCGGGAGGACAGGCAAGCACTAGGGGAGGACCCCCGTCTCCGCCTATCCATGTTTTGGTTATGCATGCCAGGTTTGCATCCTCCTCCAGTATGAGGTCGTATATCAACTGGAACTTGTTGGATACAGACCTGTATCTCTTTGTATTGTTACTATTTTTATCTATTAATGGGTTAAACATCACTGTTCTGCTGCAACTTCATGATGTTTCAGGAAAGAATCCCAATGCCTAATTATCTACCAAAAACCTATGATAAGAATAACCTTTCTTTCCACTTCATTTACTGTGAAATATACAAGAGGAGTCGTTGGACACGACATTCTTTCTGCCTATAATCTGATAACACTGCACAGAAAAGCCCGCATGGCAGAGCTTCCACCACTGTGCCACAGGGAGATACAAGCACGCTATGCACATGAGGATTAGACATACACAACTTTTCATGGAGATATGTACAAGTTTTTCCTCTGCAAAACAGTTGGAAGCATTTGGAGAGGATGTGTGTGCTTCTGGATACAATGTGATGCTGAAGTTACAGCTGAATGGAATGGAGACCAGTTAATAATGGATTTCTCTTTACCTTACAAGGGGACACAAGTGGCTGCAATTCCTCCAAGTGAAGGGGAGGAAAGGAAACGGTTTCAACTGCAAGGGAGAATATATGGCCCTCAAGACATTCATGGACTTCAAGTTCCAATATCTCTCAGCAATGTCCAAGCTCACCAGAGCTGATGGAAGTTGCAATCTTTCATTACCTTGAGGGTTATTTGTTGCACAAGCATTGGTTACAGAAGGGATGGTGGCTTCAATGAGCCTGGGGCCACTTCTCTGCCTCTGGGACCCTCCTCAGGCAACAGAGACTGCCCAAATGTTGGGGAGGGGGATGAAAGAAAAAAGAAGGCTGAAACTGGACGTGGCCAGGAATCAATGGCCAGTACTGAAAACTTGGCTAGTGGATGGGAATGGGGTTAAAATGGTACAGAAGCTACTTTGCCCTGTTGATGAGATTAATCACTGCTCCTGGAGTTTCTGGAGCAACAGTTCACCCTTTTTGACAGAAAAATAGTGAGCTGGAGAGAATTTGTCTGTTTGTCTGTTTAACTTTATAAGGCAAAGCTAAAATCAAACAAACACCAGGGTAATTTATCTGTCCCGTTAATTTTAGCCTATTCACTTCAAGATGAGTACAGTATGGCCCCCTTATCTGCAGGATCTTTATCCACTGATTCATTTATCTACAGTCTGAAAATATTAAAAATATTAAAAGAAAAATCCCCAAATTATATATTTTAACAACGAAATTACCAGAACTGGCCACTAGAAAGTATCGGAGACCATGTTATATATAGCAATTGCTTACCTTTAGCTATCCTTAGCTACTCATCTGATAGCATGTATTGGTGGATCCACTAATGACAGTTCTTCATTGTGATAAGAGAAACTGCATTTGCCAGTTCTGAACTGGGCAGAGCTCACATTTTACTCAAATTGGCCAGTCGCTTTCTCCACTTTGGCTCATCGAACTATTGAAGAACAAGAATTATTTAAGCAGGGACTCCTTTAGGGTCATACTTATTCTTCTTATTGCAGCATACATCAAGATACACAAATCATAATTCTCTAACTATAAAAACCTCCACTTATATTAATATATAAAAAGAGAAAATGTAACACCTCAGAAATGCAAACCATAGGATGGTTCCCATTGCCTTATTACTAGATCTATAAAACCAGACATGTTGACAAGTTTTCAAATCTTAATCTTCTCTGATTTACACACATTTTTCATACCTAAAAAATGTATTTCATTCTTTTGCTCTGTAATCTTTCATCTCAGGACAGGCCCTTAGAATTATTGCTACATAAGACCAATTAAATTCTACCTAGAGAGCTTTTCTTGACATTTAACTCAAGGCCATATATTTATAGTCCTCATGTCTTTGTCACCTTTCAGTTTTTAAGGTTTACGCCTTCCTCTGATTTCCTTTTTTGATAGCAAAAGTGCAGCCTAAACCGGCATACTGAACAACTTGAAATGAGTTGCACTGTTGCCATCTGACTGATATATGTGGTGTGCTTTATTGCTGGCTGCTTTTCCATGTGAAAGGTATCCTCAAGTAATAAGATCAGAGAAACACCATTGATTGAGATGTTATTGTCCTATCTGTTTCTCAAGGGTGACCAGGAAAGCCAGGACCTCAGAATTGCTTGAGATCTCCTGAAATAAATTCCACCACCATGGCTGACAAGTGGATGATTTGCTGGATAAACACTTGCTCCTAGGAAGACATCAGAAAATGAATCACAACTCCAAAGAAAAGCCCATTGTCCAGTGATTTATCCTCTCACTGCAATGAATAAAGAACATTGCCATCATGACTGCCTGATCCTGTCAACTGTAGGAGCAACCTGGTTTGTTTGTCACTGGACTATTTTCCTTTGTTTTCACTCAAAACCAAGTTTTTAAAAAGGTTTGCAAAAGTACTGTAATGCGGTATTAACAGCATTACTTTGCTGCAAAGATTACATTTTGTTGTCCCTGTTTATTTTTTTCATTTCACATGGATAAGCCAGGGCAGCTAGTATATTTCACAGCATTCTACCTTTTTCTTTCCTTCAAAGGGAAATAAATGATTAGTTGTACAAATGCTACCAAAGGATCACCAAATCAATCCACCATTGCCTGCATTTAGGCCACGCAATTCTGATGAAATAGAACCTCTGAAGCCTAGGTGGGGGAAATGCTCCTGCATGACCTGTAACACTAGAGTTCACAACTCTTTCAGAAGCTCTACACAGCTCAGGATGTTCTGGAATCGTACCTACTTATGTGAGCGGTGTGGGCATCCATTCTCAGAGGCCAGTGCAATTCTGTGTGGTAGAAAATACCTTCAGGCTGAAGTGAGCAAAGGACAACAGAAGCCAACCATAGCCACATTTTGTCACATTAGAGGAATGCTAAGCATCCATTTCTATCAGAAGAGCATGAGGAATGAACTGGATTTTCAGTCTCCCATCTAATTTTTCTCTTAATCCTTTTTATATGCCTGTGTTTTGGGATGTTAACAACAGAGACACCAAAACTGAGCTTATCTAGCAGGACCGCCAGTCACTACATCATCTCACAAAGATGATTTTTTTAATAGTACATGACGTTTCACTTCAGGGAGATTATCCAACGACTGAAACCAAATTCACTGTGACACTGGGGCCCCTAAGTGTGGGAGAGAAGCAAGCAAAATGAAAATGGACATGGGAAGTAATTATGAAACCTTTTCCATAAAGCTAATTTAAATAATTTATTGGTCATATATCACTAAAGCATGGAGGACTGTTTTCTCCGATGGCAAACACTGTTATGCAGCTTTCCACAATTATTGTTATAGGTTAAAAACAAACCAACAAGTTTTACCTGGCATATCTTTGAATGGGTTTCAAGTATGACGCAGTCAAGGAAGGCATATGCCAAACAAAATGTTTAAAGTACCACAAGACTTTTTGCTGTTTTTTTTCTGCACTAGACTAATATGGCTAACCAGTACTTCAGAAATTCCAGTAAAAAAGATATGAATCTAAACTGGATATGAATCCAGAACGATATTAAAGAGAATTATGTCCCACTTCATTTAATATATTGGGCTAAATCAAATTCTTACCCTTCATTAGAGCAGATTCACTGAATCAACGAGACATAAGTACTGACCAAAAGAATCCCATTCATTCAGTGGCTCTACTAAACAATTGGATTTTCTTCATAAATTTCATTTTATTGATGTTTTAATTAAATTTTATTAATTTGGATTTTAAAAGGAGTCATTTAAATGATTAACCAATGGAAACACTGAAATGCAGATCTGCCATCTTTTACTCCATATATCTATGTTGCAAATATGTAGGAAATTGACATGATTTATATACATCGCATTTCTTGCAAATCAAGGAAACTTTAGAAGACACCATATATATTAAGCTTGCAAAAGTTCTGGCAAATTGGCTATATTTTTACAAAACCACCAATTTGAGGGAGGGGAAAAAGAAAATGAAGGCCAAGCTCTATCCTTTGGTTTCATGAGCTTTTGAAGTCCAGAATTCTAAAGAGCTTTAATTATGTGAATGAATAACAACAAATTAGCTGGTGCTGCCTTCATTTAGAATAATTTATTTTTGCCAAAATGTAAATCAGCCATACTTCAATCAGCAGCGCCTTTGTTGTTCCAGAAAGATCATTTCAAGATTTCTGTGGACCTGACAATTATAAACCAGCTCCTATGAATTCTGGAGTCACAGACATTTCTGCAGAGTGCGAAGTTTGGAAAGTGTTGTTAAAATTAGACGCTATTCAGAGAACAGCAGGAAAATTTAGTCCCAAAGAGACCAGATAATGAGCAATATGTCACGGCAAGGACCACTAGCATCGTGCCCCTCATCAGAGACTACACTATCTCACCAAAACACATACACTTTGTTGTGATCAACTTAGCATAAAGGCAAATCAATCGGCATGGAATAATAAAGGACGATGACTCTCTAGTTGAAAATCATTCCGCTCCTTCATTTCTATACTGCATTATTGTAGTGTAGCTCATTTGTCATACTGAATTCAAAAATCAATAAGAAGTGTGCCTGTCAGTAGTGAGATAAGAGGTTTTCTCTTAGATCTTCTTGGTGCCCAAGACTTTGCTAGAGGCCTTGGGTATGACAACAGTGGGATGCTGGAAAAGGTACAGTGTAACATCCAACCACTAGCTTTATCCATAGCCTGGCACCTCATATTTTATCTACCTTTGCTGATGGTTTACTAGTTACGCCCATGGAACTTCACACTGTAAAATATTGTACTAGTCACTTTCCAGTCAAAAGTAACACTAACTGATCATATTTACCGAAACATCTTTAAAGTGTGCACAAAGTATCAGACCTTTAGAATTTGGAAATTTCTGCTAACAAGATTTGGTTTTATTATGAAACACAGACATTTGCACACAGAAGGTGCAGAATACATCACACTGAACTTAATGGAATATGTAAATATTAATCAGGCTGCTATTAAGAAAACCCTTGTTGCTGTAGTTTAGTCGTTTAGTCGTGTCCGATTCTTCGTGACCCCATGGACCAGAGCACGCCAGGCCCTCCTATCTTCCACTGCCTCCTGGAGTTGTGTCAAATTCATATTGGTTGCTTTGATGACACTGTCCAACCATCTCGTCCTCTGTCGTCCCCTTCTCCTCTTGCCTTCACACTTTCCCAACATCAGCGTCTTTTCCAGGAAGTCTTCTCTTCTCATGAGATGGCCAAAGTATTGGAGCCTTAGCTTCAGGATCTGTCCTTTCAGTGAACACTCAGGGTTGATTTCCTTCAGAATGGATAGGTTTGTTCTCCTTACAGTCCTGGGGACTCTCAAGAGTCTCCTCCAGCACCACTGTTCAAAAGCATCAATTCAAAACATACTTTGAGATACACCCTCCTACCTAATTTTTGACATTTCCAATTCCAAGGAATGTAGCCAGCTTTTTGAGTTAAGGAATCAGTAGGTTACCTATGCATCAGCTTCCCATTGGGAAGAATTCAACTGACAGTTGAACAAAGAGTAGTGCTTCACCTGCACAGCTCTGGCATCGCTCTGCCTGATCTCAGTTACACAGGCAAATGTTGTACAGATTGCCCATTGAAGCCTATGAGACCTCTGCTTTGTGCCAGGAGCACAAAGCAAATTAACAACTGTAGATTCTTTTATTGAGTCAACCTGTTGAGTCCTCCTCTCTTCTTACTGTCCTCACTGCCACTTTTTCCAGCAATATTGTCTTCTCTGGTCAATTCTGTATGCTCCTATGCTCAAGGTACAACAGCGTAGTTTAATAATTTTTGCTCTAGTGAGAGTTCAGGTTTGACTTGATTGAGCACCCACTTTTCTGCCTTTCTGGCTATCTGTGATATCTGTAAGGCTCTCTTCCATCACCACAATTCAAATGTCAGGGTTTTCGCCCTTATCTTTCTTCACTTTCTGACTTGTACATAGTATGGATGATTTTGACCTTGGTGACAATCTTTATTAACTCCTAGTCCTCCCTATCTTTTATTATTAATGAGATGACATCTTTTGTTGGTAATATGTAGCACCTTTGGGATTATATAGCTTTTCTTCCTCAGGTTGCTAACCCCAAGGAAAGGTTTTGGGAACTGGAGGATAGCTTTTTAGTTTGCACTCTTTAGAGCAGGCATGGCAACATTTGTTTACCTGAGATGTTTAAAGTGTGTATGTTTCTCTGTTGCATCTATTGCACTCACTCACACTTTTGGTTCACCATTTCATTAAGTCCAAAACAGCAAAATATTTTGGTACAGAAGGACTACAACGTCCAGTTAAGCGATTGGTATAGGGAAGTTTGAGATAATGGCTATCAATAATACATTTACATGTGGGGTTCCACAAAGATAAACAGTATAGGTTGTTACTCCCAAATGGTCCCTGGAGCAGGAAGCATTGTCTATTTAAATATTTGTTTATTTTTTTAAAAAAAATCATTATTTAATAAACAAACTTTTAAAAAAATTAAAACATGTTTTTTAAAAAATAGGTCTAATAATTGCTTTGTGTTTGTGTGAGAAGAGGTTAACTGGTGAAAAAGAGAGTCAGGTTCTGGGATTTCCCTGTTTGGTGTCTCTTTCTGAATAGTAATAAGCACAAGAAGGTATCCTTTAGACCACAAGTCCCCAACCCCCGGTCTGCGGCCTGGTGCTGGTCCGTGGCCTGAGCCCACCTGGGCCGCAGAGAGAGACTTCCCGCCACCCCCGCAAGCACTCCCCCACACACAGCCTGTTTGCACCAGCGTGTGAGTGCTCGCACAAGCGCCGCACCACCCTTCCACATACGCACAAGCGCAGGGGGTGCCCCACCTTCCCGAGCCAGTCCACAGGGCTAAAAAGGTTGGGGACCGCTGCTTTAGACCATCTTGACTGCTGATATCCTTTGCAGTTTTCCAGTATCAAGCAATGCAGGTTCGATATTGTGTGGCAATATTAGGCCATCTCCTGGCACTTTGAATTGTGGGTACGTAAGTACAATATCTCACATTCATAAACAGGAGGTATTTTTGAAAAATTGAATCAACTGATTGCAAGTGATAACGATGGATGCATAAAAAAAACATATCTGTTATTTAGAAGGATTCTCTGTGTGGCTTTATTTTGATTTAACTGTACCCTGAGAAAGTGTAAATAACCCTGAGATTTTCAAACAGTTAGCCGCTCAGAGTGGTACCGAGTTACCAGATGGGCGGGATACAAATCAAATAAATAAATAAATAAATAAATAAATAAATACAGATAGTTTAGAAATGCATTTCTAGACAGCTTCAACACACTATGAGAAAGATAAAGTCATTCAGGGGTTCCTTCCACCTCATGGATAATTACTGTAACTATTACTTGTAGGAAAGCTTCAGTTTGAAAAGGCCAGATTTAAGTGGCCATTTCCTTTATTTTGTACCCCAAAAGTGGGGGGGGGGGGGGTTATATCTGCAGAAACAAGATCTGACAGAAAAATCTGTTCTATTGTCAGGCCAGGCCACAAAAAGATTCCTAACCACATTAAACCAAATGTGCAAAAATAAAAAATAAAATCCGCAAAGCTATAAAGAGTAGACTTCTCCAGTTATTCTGGCAAATTTTCAAGAAAATCAGAGAAATTGAGAATCCCAGTAGCAACATTTACTGCTAAATGAGGTGTCTCAAAGTGATGGCTGTCACCTTCAATATTTTAAAATCCAACTTTTTGTCCTTTATGCTTTCATTTGAAGAGAGATTCAGTGAAATTAGGGGCACTTTGCCCTCAGTTCTGCTTCAGTGAAAAAAGACAATGCAAACAATTATCTCATTTTGAGGCAAGTCCCGTTGAAACAAGGTTGCTGAGCAATGATTAATGTCTAATTTGCTCAGTTTAAAATAAGTATAAGTGTCCAGGTAACAAGAGCTCCTTCTGTTAAGTGGGTCAAGAAATAATGCAGGTCAAGAAAGACCACCTTATTGTGTATGTTTTGCATCTACACGCTCTTGTCACATCAATCAAATCTTTTCTCATTGCCCTGAACCCCCCTCCCCATGATCTTTGACCTCCATGGGAACAGATAATAGGCACATTTATTTATTTACAGTATTTTTTTAGCTGCACCATTACCAGTGGCTTCTGGGCAGCGTAGAATAATATTAAAACTTAAAAACATTTAAAAAGACAATATAAAATATCCTATATTGAAACAATTCTTAAAATATTAATATCAGAGGAAGATCTGCTATACAAGTATGCATCTGCTCATGGGGCCAGCTAGAGAATACTGTTTAATTAAAATGCTAGCTAAACAGAAAGGTCTTTGCCTGGTGCCGAAAAGCCAAAAGTGTTGGAGCCAGGCGGATCTCTGTAGGGAGAGCATTCCAAAGTTGGGGGCAAGAGCCAAGAAGGCCCTATTTCGACATGCCATCTCCCTCAGGGATGGCACCTTCAGAAAGGCCTCCTGGCCTGATCTTAGAGGATGGGCAGGCTCATATGGAAGAAAGCGTTCCTTTAGGAAACATTATACTGTATCACTGAAAGACAAGAAACCCATTGGCCTCACTCTGAAATTAAGGGCCAAATGAGTCAAGGCAGAACCTCCGTATTTTCAGCTGATACCACATTATTTTTCCAACAATTATTTTTCTCACAGCTCCATGCCTGACTAATCAGACTTGCAAATCAAGCTCTTCTGAAAATAAAAGATAAAATGTAAAAAAGAGCTTCTGCTGCTACAAACAGATGGCTTTCAACATTTAAGTGACCTGTACAGTACTTCTGAATGTGAAGTCGCTGTCTCATCTAAGTTTGCACTTTCATAATGATGTGATTCAAAAATACCAAGGGTCTGACAGAAGAAGAAGTCTGTATAAAATTGGGAAGGTTGGGGAAATACAGCAAGGGCAAATATGAAAAGATGCATTAACAAAGCTAACTTTTGTTTTGATGAAACTATGCGAGTGCTCACTGGTCCACGCTGTGCAACATCAGACTAATAGTACTCAGACAAGAGATCTAGGCTGAAATAAGGAAACTTTTGCAATTTTGGGGTAGCTGTTTCTTATAATGGAGGAAAACTAACCTATACAAAAAGCTTAAAGCTATATACAGATCATTGCACAACTGAAATTGCAGATTAATGAACCAAATGTCCTTTAATCCTCCTTTTGCAAAAGTGGGTAAAGTGGGTGTAGTGAGACATCCAACCCAGAATTATGGTCTATTCTACCTGAATAAGACAGGATTGTAAGGCAGCTTTAAATTAATACTTGCTGTGAGTTTACAAATCCTGGCTTACTTGGACACCAACCTTTCTGCCATAATCCCAGTTTGGGTCATATATAAATCTCTCCTGGATTGTTTAATTACTTGTACAAAAGAGCAAAAAGCAAAGTGTGCTGCTTAAAGCACTCTCTGGGCAGTTGACAATTTAATTATGCAGGCTACGCCCACACACATCAGACCTAGCAAGCTGAGTAATCAATTTATCGACCTCCAAAGGATGGAAGGCTGAGTGAGCCTTGAGCCAGCTACCTGGGATAGAACCCCGGATCATGAGTAGAGTTTTGGTTGCACTACTGCAGTTTAACTACTGCACCACGAGGCTCCATTTTCTTTTGCACAGTAGAAGCAAATAGGTGGTATGCACTAGTATGCTGCTTGTTCATGTTCTGGTTTATTAAGCCAGGACTGGAAGATTAAAGAAACATGTTAATGTAAAACAACATGAAATTCTCCCAGCTATACAGTTTCCTGAACACATTAAAGAACACTGAGCGTTTTGATTTCTTTCACCATTGCCTAATATAATATCCTGAGGGTAGGGAAGGATGTAATCAACTGCTGAGCAGTAAGACAGACCCTTCATTTCAAGTGAAAAATCTGCATCCTTTAATAAGCATGGCTCAGATTTATCTTTATTCTGCTCGGTGTAGCAAGCCTATAATTTACAACGGCAGATAAGGCTAGAAAAGGTAGCATGAAATACTTGTATAGCAGATCTTCCTCTGATATTAAAATGCACCGTGAGCAACACAGCCTTAACTTCTTTTTCACATATGTTTCTGACTGATAAGTAAACAAGTTAGATGAGAAATGAAACATTTTCAGAGATAACAACTATTAGAAAAGCATTCATTTTCCTTTCACCTTTGGCTGTAGAACTGTTATGCTTTTTCATGGTTTGGTCTCTAGAGAACAGCCAGAAGCCATGAACAGATTTTTTTTAAATAGTGTTTTGTATGCAAAATGTCGGTTGAGAAAATAAATAAATAAATAAATAAATAAATAAATAAATAAATAAATAAATAAATAAATAAATAAATAAATAAATAAGCGGGGAATGATTTCTAGTGAAGTTTCAAGTTGTGGTTGAACACAACAAGGTGGTGCTGAATAACTCTGCAGCTGGAGTCCATGGAGAGAAGCTACAAAGAGAAAAGTACTCTAACAAGATCTAGGAAAACTGGTGCTTCATGAATTTCAGAAAGATATAGGGAGCTATTCAGTGGAAACTGAATAATCTAACCCAATCTCAAAAAGCTTTATGTTTTAAATAAGCTTTTTCCTGTGTATTTTTTAATTGTTAAGAGTTTTGAGTGCTTCTTGGCAGGGAAGATAACAAAGCAGAAATTTTATCCATGCACACATAAATATTTTAAAGTGTAGATGGCTCATGGTTGGACCAAAGTGCTATCTCCCTTAATTTCTGGAGTAAGCTGCCCCTATTCTGGTCTAGAATCAACCCTTGTTTGAAAGGGCTACCTTGTCAACCAACAAGTCAAACTAGCATAACAGGTGAGGGGTAAACATTCACACTCCCTAACCTGCCTATAAAAGCAAAAAAATAAATAAATAAGAGAGTTATTTTGTTGTACATCAGTCTTGGCTTCTAAAGATGTATCTGTACCTGACTTTCTTGGAGTAAAATCAATTACTCTTGATTATTTAAAGTGGATTTAACAGTAGGACAAGTATCCTGATGATCTTCCACTGTGTGGACAGCCCAACCAACTGAGTAGAAGAGGATTATGCTGTTTGGATAAGGGTTGCTATTGTCCAAGAAGCAAACACCAAGAAGTAAATCCACCCTCTGCTTGCCAATGACAATGCCCACACCTGCTTTGCAATCTCTCATTATTGTACTAGTGGTTGTTGTTATGTGCCCTCACTTTCCAGCAAAAGGGAAAGGAAATGCCAAAGGAGGACTGCTGCTGAACATTAAGATAAAAACCATGACTACATAAGAACTACACAATTTAAATGCTGGCAATGAAGAAATTGAAATTGTTAAAGATTGCCTTGGTTCAGTCATCAGTCAAAATGAGACTGTAGCCAAGACATCAAGAGACTGACTGAGACTCAGAAGGGGAGCAATAAAGGAATTAGAAATGATAATAGAATGTAAGAATCTGTCACTGGAGACCAAGGCTGAGATCATCCACAGGAGTGTATTCCTTATCACTATGTACAGATGTGAAAGCTGGATAGTGAAGAAACTGGGAAAGGAAAAAAGTGGTTCGTTTGGAATATGGTGTTGGAAAAGAGTTTTGCAAATATGGTGGCTTGCCAGAAAGGCAAACATGTGAGTGCTAGAGTAAATCAAGCCTGAAATGTTTATTGTGGCAAAACTAATGAAACTTTGGGCACAACATTAGTAGGCAAGATTATCTGGAAAAGACAATAATGGTGGAAAATGCTGAAGGCAGCAGGAAAAGAGGAAGACAAAATACAATATGGATTGACTCCATCAAGGAGCCAGTCTTGAGTTTACAAGAGCTAGCAGGGCTGTCTAGGACAGGACATGCTGGGGTCACCATAAGTTAGAGGTGACTTGACATCATGTAACAACAACAACATCATCAACATTGAAATGTAGTTGGTAGACTATCAGATTAAGGCTGGAGAGAGACACAGATTTCAAAGCCAAACTGAGCCACAAAGCTTGCTAGGGTACCATCAGTAGCTACTGATTCTTGGTATAATAGATCTCCTGGGGTTGTTGTGAAGAGAAATTGTGCGGAAGGGGGGGGGAGGGACTGTGTAACTTAAGCACCTTGGAAGGAAAGCAAAATACAAATCTACAAAGTAAACAAAGGTAAATGAGTACTCAAAAGAATTAAGATGGTTCTTCCTTATATTTGGTAGCTATGTAGTACAGCTAATTCTGGATGATCTCTAGTATTCATATATAGAGAGGAGTGCAGAGGGAGACTGTAAAAATGTTTGTTTGTTTTTCTATTTTTTTAATATATCAGACTCTCCGAATCCTTCAGCCAGTGCTACCAACAGATGAATACTTCTGGAAGTTGTAATTTCATACACACACACAGCCCAAAACCACATTTTACAGGCTCTGCGTACATGAATGGCTACACACCTAATTTTTCAAACAATGAATGCTGCCCGGTGGGAACAGTTTCACTGAAACGGAAGGAGGGCTGTGCAGCAGCACGGCAGCCCCCCATTTGCTGCACTGTTCGCTGCAATCGTTTTGCGCAGCCCCCATTCATTTCAATGGTGGGGTCAGTTTATGACTCTTTAGAGCAGCTTTTATCACCACGTTATGCGTCTGCACTTTTAAAAAAACCCACTTTAAATAATATTTGTCGTGTAGCGTTTTATTGGCATCACTGAAGAAATGGAGAACGGCAGAAACATTCCCATCTTAAATCTTTCCTATAATCACAAACTCCACCATAAACTAGGACAAACTGGGCTTCGAGGTCACAGATCCAAAGCTGTGCAGTAAAACTAATCAGTTCTTTGGACAGGGTTTTTGAAATTATTTTTTTTTAAACTGCTGAACAATCTCTGGACCAGTCAGTCAAATCAAGCCTTTCGGAGAAAAGAAGATTAAAGACAGTTGCTTAAAATACTTGGAGGGCAGGAAAGATTTAAGCTTTATTACTGAACAGTATGTACAAAGTAGTCCATAATGAAAAGGCAAGGGGAGGGAGCTGGAGTACCAAAAAGGTTGTCCTCCACCAGAATGAACAGATCGTTCCAGCTAAAGATGGACCGTATGGAAAGATTTAAGGCGTTTACAGGAGGATGGGAGATGACACAATGGCTCTCCGAGTACGCAAAATTAGGATATGTCATTTCAGTACCAGGGGAAAGAGCAAAACTAATTGCATTATAGAGAAAGAAGCGAGCTGTTAAGCATAATGGGGGAAACCTGTAACAGTGACGCATATTTGTATTACTCACTTATGGCTAGACGTGAGAGATAATCATCTTGTCAAGACATCCTGGTTTTGCAGCTCTTCTCTCTGCCGCAACAACCACATGATAATTTACTTCCAAAGGAACAGATGAAAATGTCAACTTTTCCATGATCCTAGATCTTCAAAAAAATTAAAAATTAAAAAAATTGCACCCCCTGGGTTACCACAGATGAGAAATGTCATCCACAGAAGTACACGATTGCTATATCCAAGGAAGTCACTCCTTGCCCAGCAAAAGCATGTGGGCCTAAAAGATCTCTATGAACAGCCTGAGGGCCTTCAGAAGCTACTCAAAACAGAGGTCCATAGATCCAGTTCAGATACATGTTTGTACCCCATGTGTTTGCCAAGTAGCAGATGGACCTGCCGGGAAGCCCAGGAGCCACGGATTCACTAGCAACTTCAAGGAAAGGGCATGGATATGTGCCTACCCCAAGGTGTGCAAAGGCAAGAGTAGAAAGGAAGTTTTGTAATCAAAAACTGTTTTGAGGTGGTAACTGTTTGAGGTGGGAAGGAAAACCAACAGCACAGTTTTCAGCAGTGATATTGTAAGAACCCCTTCACCGTGTGGTAAATTTGGCTGCCCACAATGGCTTATAGAGCTGAAAAAGACATTGGTTCTTCACATTACAGTGCCTACTTATGACTGTTGAGCAAACCACCAATGATTGGTTTAAAAAAAAGTTCAGTTCTGCATTTAATGATTGGTTTAAAAAAAAGTTCAGTTCTGCATTCAGTTCTTTCACCATCAAATTACACGTTCCGCATCTGAAAGGGCAACATGTATGCAAAATACTCTCTTCCATTCCTAGCTTTTGCATTTATTTGAAAAACTTCCACATTTACGAAAGAAATGAAGTTTTAATACAGTTTAGGGAAATGTATTCCCTTAGCAATATTTTCTAATTGCAGCAACTTTTGCTAATTGTTTCTTTTTAAACATTTGTGTAGCCCCAAAACAAAAATTTAGGATTAACCGTTTGTTTTTCCTTGGCAAAAGTTGCCTTTTGCATAAATCTGTGAAATTCACCAGTGGCTGAATAGTGAAGCAGAATGAAGCATAGACCTCCAAGGGATGATACCTCACTCATTCTTTGATTCATTCTTTTGTGCCAAAATAAAATTACAAACTCAAGCATATTTAAACACAAAATCCCAATTACTTGAAGAAAAGACTGTCTCAGATCAAAATTCCCTCAAGCACTGAGTTTGCTGATTTCTTAATAACAACTAGGAAGCTACAGCAAAGCATGACTTATTTTGAGAGAGACAGAAATTGCTGGATACTGTAACTGTACTGAGTGATGCAAAACTAACTATTCCAGCTTGTTTGTAGTCTCTCAAGAGAGAGAGGAGGCTTTATCACTGAGGCAATGTATGTGGTGACAAAGGGGATGAAACTCGTAAACTGTTCCTCCTTCTAACTCCTCATCCAAAACACTTTGCAATGTTCTGGTGCAGAACTGAAGCCAACAATGAATTCTGATTTGTGCTCACATTTGCATACTTTAATATTACAATAAGGTAAAAGTAAGGGTTCCCCTTGACATTTAGTCCAGTCATGTTTGACTCTAGGACGTGGTGCTCATCCCCGTCTCCAAGCCGTAGAGCCAGCATTTGTCTGTAGATGGTTTCCGTGGTCACGTGGCCAGTGCAACTAGACGCTGCTATCTTCCCACCATGGTGGTACCTATTTATCTACTCGCATTTACATGCTTTTGAACTGCTAGGTTGGCAGGAGCTGGGACAAGTGATGGGAGCTCACTTCGTAGCATGGATTCAATCTTACGACTGCTAGCACAGAGGCTTCTGTGGTTTAACCTGCAGTACCACCACGTCCCATTACAATACACCATCCTGAATAAATCTGAAACTACTTGGAAGTATACACACTGTTGTTGTTGTTTAGTCGTTGAGTCATGTCCGACTCTTCGTGACCCCATGGACCAGAGCACACCAGGCCCTCCTCTCTTCCACTGCCTCCCAGAGTTTGGTCAAATTCATGTTGTTAGCTTCGATGACACTGTCCAATCATCTCGTCCTCTGTCATCTCCTTCTCCTCTTGCCTTTACATTTTCCCAGTATCAGGATCTACACAGGATCATCAGGGATACACATACACATGGTCAAATATACTGTATCATGGACAGATAATTGCAAAATAAAATCCATAACAATCATGAGGAATATTTCTAGGGCCAACTGAAGCATTTTGATTGGCCACATATGTGATCAAAACAGTGTGTTCTAACAAGCTTAGTAAAGTATGGGAGACCACATCACATCCTGTCCTGGATTTTCATGCTAGGTGAATACATATACTGATTAATGAATGTTGACCCTAAAGATACAGGAGTGTATGAAATCCCTATTTCAGCTAGACAACTCCTCTTTGTGGTGGCTTGGAGATGGCTTTTACATTCACAGGATATAAATCTATCCTGCAAAACATAATCTCAGTAGCCATGTTTGTTGTGGGGGGGGGGGGAACCAGCAACTTTAAACCTAACTAGTTTTTATTTTTATAAGCTTCCATGTGTCCAAGCATGCTGCTTCAGATGAAATTTCCTAATAATCTGAATCTATAGCCAACTATGCCTTATTTTGAGATACCAGGAAGCTGCTCACTACCGTAGCTATACTCAGACATGCAAAAGTAACTGTCCCAGATTGTGCAGGAAGTCTTCACAGAAAGATGAAGAAGAATAAACTTAGAACTGAAGAGCTGGAAGGGACTCAATGGATCATCAAATCCAGCCCCTCCCAAGGAGGCACAGTGGAGAACTGAACTCACAAACTCTGGTTCCACAGTCAGATACCTAAACCACTGAACTATCCAACAGTTCCGAAGTGTGCATGAACAGCTGAAAGTTTATTAAAATAAATAAAAAACTAGTTCAGCTTAAAAGTGCTGCAAAAGTTCTGGTTTCTCTTATCCTGCAAAACTTTATCTATGATTGCCCGTCTTTATAGTTGGAACTTCTTGCATGTAATATGTGAACTCACCCCCCAAGTGGAAATAACGTAAAAACCATGTATATGTGAGAACATTAGCACACATCACATTTCTTCCATAAACTTAGCTCAACTGCCATATTTTTCTGTGAATAAGATGCTCCCATGTATAAGACACCCCCCTTTTCTAATCCAAAATTAAGAAATCTAAATGGGGATTAGCAAGTGTAGGGGGAAAGGGATCAAACCGCTGCAGGATAGCTTTGATCCCAGCTTTCCCCTCCACTTGTTTTTGTTCTCTCTTCAGCTTACTTCTGTGTATAAGATGACCCTCAATTTTTAGTCTAAAGGTTTTAGACAAAAGTATAGTCTTATATATGGAAAAATATGGGTTTTTTTTTAGTTTTTAATTAAAACTCACTAGAAAAATCTAGGGTAGAGAACGTAGACTTATAGAAAAGAGATAAGTACAACACAGGTAAGAATTTCTCCTGTGTTCTTCAGCCCCTTCCACGTAGGCTTCTCTCTTAAAGAGTCAGTATAGAAGTACTATCCAGTATCTTGTTCAAATTACAAGAGACATATATTAGAGAAGAATATTACTCTAATCTTCTGAAGCAAATGATGGCTAATAATCAAGAAAATGGTAAACTATAAGAATCAGAAAAATCAAATTGGATGTTAAAATGTCTTTAAAAAGCTAACTGCTCATATTGAAATTTTCTAATCTGGAAAATGGGGACATATTTAATGTTTCTATTTCTTAGAACACATTCTTACACATTCCAACAGCAGCAGCACACAGATTTCCCTGCTAACACATAGGATTCTTCGTTTTCTCTGCCCCTGTGCTGAAGCAGTAGAACCCATTAGCACTGATTATCAGCTCTTATATAATTCACCACCATGGAAATGCGAGACAAGGTTGAATCATTTGTGAAGTGGCAGTAGAGGGAGCTAGTTGTGTTATGTGCCTTTAAGTCAGAACCAACTAACAGGGACCCTAACATGATTTTCAAGGTAAATGAGTATTTAAGGAGTGGTTTTACCTGTTCCACACTCGCAGTGAGGTTCCATGGCAGAGTGAGGATTCAAACCCAGATCTCCTGAGTCTTACTCAATTACTCCATCACTACACTGGGTATCTCAGAAAGAGAAAGAGAGAGAGGGGGACTCTCAGTTTCAAGTCACTGGTACCAATATTATTAAAGTTACTCCGTTTGTTACATCTCATATAACTTTTCAGGAGGTATTGAACAAACATACAAGCTCCTTCATGGATTGCTGCCTTGTCGTGGCGAAGGGGCTTGAGTAACTCAGAGAAGCTATGGGCTATGCCGTGCAGGGACACCCAAGACGGACAGGACATAGTGGAGAGTTCCGACTAAACGCAATCCACCTGGAGTAGGAAATGGCAAGCCACTCCAGTATCTTTGCCAAGAACGCCCCATGATCAGAAACAAAAGGCTAAAAGATATGACGCTGGAAGATGGGCCCCTCAGGTCGGAAGGCGTCCAACATGCTACTGAGGAAGAGTGGAGGACAAGTACAAGTAGCTCCAGAGCTAATGAAGTGGTTGGGCCAAAGCCGAAAGGACGCTCAGCTGTGGACGTGCCTGGAAGTGAAAGGAAAGTCCAATGCTGTAAAGAAAAATACTGCATAGGAACCTGGAATGTAAGATCTATGAACCTTGGGAAGCTGGAGGTGGTCAAACAGGAGATGGCAAGAATAAACATCGACATCCTGGGCATCAGTGAACTAAAATGGACAGGAATGGGCGAATTCAGCTCAGATGATTATCATATCTACTACTGTGGGCAAGAATCCCGTAGAAGGAATGGAGTAGCCCTCATAGTCAACAAAAGAGTGGGAAAAGCTGTAATGGGATACAATCTCAAAAATGATAGAATGATGTCAATACGAATCCAAGGCAGACCATTCAACATCACAATAATCCAAGTTTATGCACCAACCAGCATTGCTGAGGAGACTGAAATTGAACAATTCTATGAAGATTTACAACACCTTCTAGAACTGACACCAAAGAAAGATGTTCTTCTCATTCTAGGGGACTGGAATGCTAAAGTAGGGAGCCAAGAGATAAAAGGAACAACAGGGAAGTTTGGCCTTGGAGTTCAGAACGAAGCAGGACAAAGGCTAATAGAGTTTTGTCAAGAGAATAAGCTGGTCATCACAAACACTCTTTTCCAACAACACAAGAGGCGACTCTATACATGGAAATCACCAGATGGGCAATATCGAAATCAGATTGATTATATTCTCTGCAGCCAAAGATGGAGAAGCTCTATACAGTCAGCAAAAACAAGACCTGGAGCTGACTGCGGTTCTGATCATCAGCTTCTCATAGCAAAATTCAAGCTTAGACTGAAGAGATTAGGAAAAACCACTGGGCCACTCAGGTATAATCTAAACCAAATCCCTTATGAATACACAGTGGAAGTAAAGAACAGATTTAAGGAACTAGATTTGGTGGACAGAGTGCCTGAAGAACTTTGGATAGAGGCTCGTAACATTGTCCAGGAGGCAGCAACGAAAACCATCCCAAAGAAAAGGAAATGCAAGAAAGCAAAGTGGCTGTCCAACGAGGCCTTAGAAATAGCAGAGAGGAGAAGGGAAGCAAAATGCAAGGGAGATAGGGAAAGTTACAGAAACTTGAATGCAGACTTCCAAAGAATAGCAAGGAGAGACAAGAGGGCCTTCTTAAATGAACAATGCAAAGAAATAGAGGAAGATAACAGAAAAGGAAAGACCAGAGATCTGTTCAGGAAAATTGGAGATATTAGAGGAACATTTTGCGCAAAGATGAACATGATAAAAGACAAAAATGGGAGGGACCTAACAGAAGCAGAAGACGTCAAGAAGAGGTGGCAAGAATACACAGAGGAATTATATCGGAAAGATTTGGATATCCCGGACAACGCAGACAATGTAGTTGCTGACCTTGAGCCAGACATCCTGGAGAGCGAAGTCAAGTGGGCCTTAGAAAGCCTGGCTAACAACAAGGCCAGTGGAGGTGATGGCATTCCAGTTGAACTATTTAAAATCTTGAAAGATGATGCTGTTAACGTGCTACATTCAATATGCCAGCAAGTTTGGAAAACTCAACAGTGGCCAGAGGATTGGAAAAGATCAGTCTACATCCCAATCCCAAAGAAAGGCAGTGCCAAAGAATGCTCCAACTACCGTACAATTGCACTCATTTCACACGCTAGCAAGGTTATGCTCAAAATCCTGCAAGGTAGGCTTCAGCAGTATGTGGACCGAGAACTCCCAGAAGTACAAGCTGGATTCCGAAGAGGCAGAGGAACTCGAGACCAAATTGCTAACTTGCGCTGGATTATGGAGAAAGCCAGAGAGTTCCAGAAAAATATCTACTTCTGCTTCATTGACTATGCGAAAGCCTTTGACTGTGTGGACCACAGCAAACTATGGCAAGTTCTTAAAGAAATGGGAGTGCCTGACCACCTTATCCATCTCCTGAGAAGCCTATATGTGGGACAGGAAGCAACAGTTAGAACTGGTCATGGAACAACTGAGTGGTTCAAAATTGGGAAAGGAGTACGGCAAGGCTGTATATTGTCCCCCAGCTTATTTAACTTATATGCAGAATACATCATGCGGAAGGCTGGACTGGAAGAAACCGAAGCCGGAATTAAGATTGCCGGAAGAAATATCAACAACCTCCGATATGCAGATGATACCACTCTGATGGCAGAAAGTGAGGAGGAATTAAAGAACCTTGTAATGAGAGTGAAAGAGGAAAGTGCAAAAAACGGTCTGAAACTCAACATCAAAAAAACTAAGATCATGGCCACTGGTCCCATCACCTCCTGGGAAATAGAAGGGGAAGATATGGAGGCAGTGTCAAATTTTATATTCCTGGGCTCCATGATCACTGCAGATGGAGACAGCAGCCCTGAAATTAAAAGACGCCTTCTTCTTGGGAGGAAAGCGATGACAAATCTTGACAGCATCTTGAAAAGCAGAGACATCACCTTGCCAACAAAAGTCCGAATAGTCAAAGCTATGGTTTTTCCTGTCGTGATGTATGGAAGTGAGAGCTGGACCATAAAGAAAGCAGACCGCCGAAGAATTGATGCCTTTGAATTGTGGTGCTGGAGGAGGCTCTTGAGAATCCCCTGGACTGCAAGGAGAACAAACCTATCAGTTCTAAAGGAAATCAACCCTGAGTGCTCACTGGAAGGACAGATCCTGAAGCTGAGGCTCCAGTACTTTGGCCATCTCATGAGAAGAAAAGAGTCATTGGAAAAAACCTTGATGTTAGGAAGGTGTGATGGCAAGAGGAGAAGGGGACGACCGAGGATGAGATGGCTGGACAGTGTCTGCGAAGCAACCAACATGAACCTGACACAACTCCGGGAGGCAGTAGAAGACAGGAGGGCCTGGCGTGCTCTGGTCCATGGGGTCACGAAGAGTCGGACACGACTAAACGACTAAACACACAAACACAAGCAAGCAGTAGCATACATACAAGAATCCTACTATATGATGTCTTCAAAAGCAGATGTATAATTTGTATATGATCTGTTTTTTAAAATGATAACATCTAAAATAGTGGCTAAAATCAATGCAAGAGTCAGGCAGTACAAAAAAATACAGAGAGAGGGGGGAGGGAGAATGGTGGAGGAGGGCTAAACTTAAAGCACATCATGGCAACACAAATCTACAGAGCTTTAAAAATACATTAAAGGAGATACCCAGCAGGCCTTCTTGAAGAAGCCATTCTGTAACTGGGATGCTACTGAGAATGCCCTTTCTTACAACCATTTGCTATAATTCAACTTGAGAAGACACTCAGAGCAAAGGTTTCCGCTCTAATACCAAAGTCATGCAATGGTGAAAGTTAAACTGTAGCAAAGCTGCTTCCATTTCTGTTTAGGCTAGTGCTACCCAAGTCCCAAAGTCTAAAGCTGAAACCTTTGGGCCTGTGTTCTATTGTCATCATATAAAGGAAGCCAGCTGGTTTCCCTAGATGTGGAAAGACTCTGAACTCTCTTCCAGACTGGGCTTGGATTTGTGAGACTAACTGCAAGCATTGCCTTCCATGCCAAGCTGCTAATCAGTAGGGATGTGAAGAATCCGCACTGCATTCCTCTTCTCTCATCAATTCAAGGTGTCTTCATATGATGAGACAGGTCAGTCTGGAAATTTTCAAAGCTCTAGATTTTTCACCTCCAAAGCAGGTGGAATCAAGGAGCTGCATTATTTTTCCTTACAGCCTCTGCAATATGCATAAAATACTGTATATCTGTGCAAAACTAGTATCCCTTCTCTCTAAGAATCAAAGCAGATACACACAACAAGCACAGCATAGACTGGGTGATTGTCCCAAGAGATTAAAACAACCAATCTTCCGCTTTCAACTGAGGTGAACATTTTACACAATTTGCTCAAAAATCATTCTTCATGAACTCTTATGAGGAGCACTAGAATATATTCTGAAGATGAAGATAAGAAGTGTAGACTTCTTCATTCTCACGTATGACCACAAGGCAAATGAGATTTTTACATCCCTACCATCAACCTACAGTTTATGGTTACCCTTGCAGGACCAGCCACCCACTCTTTTGGGCTATCGGCTACCAGTGTTTCTTTCTGGCGTTTCTTTCCTTCTTTCCTGGAACTGGTCCCAGTGATTAATACCTCTCCTGCATCTTCCTGTCTTTCTAGGCTCTGATTGCAATAGTAAATGATCAGGAGAAAGTATCTGTCAGTGTGTGTGTGCGTGTGTGTGTGTGTTTGTGTGGAAAACACATTTCTGATTGTTGCACTTCCGTATGGGTCAGCCATAACCATGCATGAAATCAAGATACCATTGCATCAAAAAAGAGAGCATAATCTAAATCTAATAAACTTGGCTAGTGGGATTCTATTGGTTTTTCCCCAATTGTACAGGCTGTAATACATCAGGTCACAGGCTCCTTAGGCATGTGACAACTTACTAAGCCAGCTGTGTGAGTGGATAATGTACTGGATTCTCCCTTGTATATAATTTAGAACCAGGTGTCAGTGAGCACATGTACCTGCTAGCACAATACACCATTGTTTACTGGGCAACAAACGTTTAAACAAGAGGATGTGCAAGATGGTGTATACAAACATTCTTAGCAGTAAGAGGATCAGGATTGCCCACCCTTACTTGTCTCAAACAGAATCCCACCACTCAAGTATAAGTGGCAAATACAAAAACAGATGTTTTCCCTCCATAACAATGGCATCCTTCCACAAACACCAGCTCTCCCAGTACATTATGGCGTGGAAGTGACCTCGCACTCCTGAAGGTATGCCATTGGAATACTAGTTATACCAGATTCTACTAAGTGGATAGGGTCATCAGGTGATGAACTGGCTGTAGTTCTTAATGGACACAACAACAATATGAAATAGCTCTGTATTTGGGGATGCTCTACCCAATGAAAATCAGAGGTCTTCAGGGCATATAGCAGAGTAATTACACTGAACCTGTATGGAAATAAAGGCTGTTGGCAAGTCAGATATTTGATTTTGGCTCTCAGAAAAGTCATATTTAAGAAATGCACCAAAGTTAATTGACTTGTGATTAAGTGATAGTGTCCAAAGATCAGTTTAAAACAAATTAAAATCGAATTACAAACTAATTAAATGTAATCTCAGGTGATGAACATTTGGCATCTGAAATTCAGATCACCTGTCTATCCAAATAAGAAAAATCTAGATCTTTGACTCATTCCAATTTCAAAAGACTTAAGGTGCTTTTTAATATTATACTCCATTCAAATGAATATATTCAGAATTATCAGATATGGTGGAGCAGGCATTTTCTCATCACAGGGAAAAAAAAGAACTGCATTACCATACCTCATTGGCAGAACTGATGCTCATATTATTCTACAAGAAAGAGCATCAATCAATAGCCATTCACAGATTTGATAAGTATTTCTGATGAATGTATTTTTACAGAGAGTTGTCTTTCATTCAGCTGCTGCAAATATATTATTGTAACCATGAATGTTGAGACAGTAATTATAAAGAAGACTATTCTTCTCCTATCCATGTAAAACTTAAATGTTTCCGGCAAGATTGATTAATGTGTGTGTGCTCTGAGTGAAAAAAAAGTGCATTATTACTATATACAAGTGGGACTTCCTACCCTCTCAAAAAAACAAAAAAACAAAAAAAACCTGTTGCAATATAGTATTTCTCTTCTGAATCCCAGTCAGCCTGACTTGACCTTTCCCAGGATACTCAATGCCACCGCCCCCCTTTTCCATTTTCTCTCTAGCAGTCAGGCAGCATTCCACGACCACGGAATATGCTGAGCCCTCACTAGGCTTGCAAGAAGAGGAACCACGAGTGATTTTCTAAAGGTGGTGGTGTGCTTTCACAAATGTGAAGAAACCAAAGATCCTACTAAGCCACTGTTGTAACCAGAAGTGCTTCATTTGGATTCCTAAGGACCACCCAAACATAGAATATAGTTTGTTGCTGCTGTAATACTTAGGCAGGGTAAGAAACCTGTGTGGGGTGTGAATAGATGTCTCATCTCCTTGGGGTGCTAAATAGGTTGCATAAGGAGTCATAGTCATACAGTTGCCCATATAAGCACCAGCTGAGCTTCTTCAGCAGGGGACTCAGCAACGGTCTTTCTCCACTGTTCCGGTGTGGACTAGGCAGAAGAGAAGCAAAGCACACTCAGAGATCACTGCCAAGAGCCACTTGACTCTGAAGAATTTCAGAAGACCATCCGTCTGTGCTTTAGAGACTACAACAAAGCCTTTAACTTTGTGGCTCATGAGAAACTATGGATGGTTCTGAAAGAAACAGGTGTGCCTCAGTACTTGTTTGTCCTGATGCCTAACTTGTATTGTGGTCAAGAAGCTACCGTCAGGACAGAATATGGAGAACAGTTTCCTATAGGCAAAGGTGTTAAACAAGGGGGCATTTTTCCCCCTTGTGCCAGTTCAGTCTGCACACAGAACATATCATATGGAAAACTAGACCAGATTCAGATAAAGGAGGAGTGAAAATTGCTGGAAGAAACATTGATAATTTAAGATAAGGAGATGACACCGTCTTACTGGCAGAAGGCAGCAATGACTTTCACTTAGTGAAAGTGAAAGAAGAAAGTGCCAAAGCAAGACTGCAGTTGAATGAAAAGAAGACAAAAATCTCAACTACAGAACAACTGCAAAACTGTAATGCTGAAACTGAAATAGTGAAAAATTTTGTATACCTTGGTTCAATCATCAGTTCAAATGGAGACTGCAGCCAGAAAATCAGGCAACTCAGAAGAGCAGTATTAGAAAAGATCATGAACTGTAAGGATGTGTCACTGAAGTCCAAGACCAGTTTGTATTTCTGATCACCATTTATGAGAGTGAAAGCTGGATAGTAAAGAAAGCTGATGGGAAGAAAAATACGTAGATTAATTTGAAATATGGTGCTGGAGGGGAGCTTTGCAGATACCCTGGACTGCCAGAAAGATGGCAGTATCAAACCTGAACAATCTTTGGAGGCAAACATTATGAAACTGAGGCTGTCCTACTTTGGGCACATCATGAGAAAGCCAGATTATCTGGGAAAGTCAATAATACTGGGAAAGGTGGAAGGCAGCAGTAAAGAAGGAAGACCAAATTAAAGACGGATTAACTCCCTAAATGAAGCCACAGGATGAGCAGGGTTGTTGCCAACAGGACATGTTGGAGATTGCTCATTCCCCTTGTTGCCATAAGTTGCAGATGACTTGATGGCACATAACAAGAACAAATTCAACAAAATAGCTGGATTTAGGCCCAGCTGTGTGTTTTTTTAAAATATTCTACAGTAATTCTATGTGCTAGCATTAAAGCATAATGTACACAAAGCACTGCATTCTCTCTGATTTCCTTTAATGGCTTATTTTGATGTACCTCAAACATTGTGACAAATACTAGAGATGAAGCAAAATAGTATTTTCCTTGACACTTAGGGTTGATAACAAAATCATGTAACACTTTAAAATTCCTGTCAAAATACCTCTAAAACAGCGTTCAATTCCCTTTGAAAGCAAATTTTGAAAGCAGCTAGAACCATTGACATCTTGCATCAAAAAGTAACTTTGTAACTACTTGTTACAACACTTAACTTAGTTGCAATCTCATTATCCAACAATACAGTACTGGCTTTTCACTGAACCAAAGCACACCTGAGGCCCTTTCACAACTGTTCCCCTCCCCAATTTCTATCCTGCAAGCATAAAGCTGTCTGAAAATTCAAGAAGAACTTGGCATGTACACTTTCACATTCAAGGGGCAGACTGGATTGCACTCCCTTTGAGTAGAGATGTTAATCAAGTCTGAATGTTGTTCTTACTATGAGAAGAATCCAAAATTCTTCAACAGGAAGTGAAGTGGATTAGGTTCATGAACTTCATGTAATACAATTGTGTGTGTGCATATACAGACAAAATTTCTGTTATGATTGGTGAGTGCACTGTACGCTCATATATTAAAGGAAATATTTTGGTAACATGCTTGGAAATAAGCAAGTCAGTAGCCCAACAAATTCAAAATGTTATATAGTCAAAATGCTAGTTTATTGTTTACATGCAGATAAAATAAGTCTTTGAACTTCTGTCTTAGCAGAAATGTTAGTAAGGTTTTGAGAAATATATGGGGAACTATCCACAGGGATGTTTGGGAGAACGGAAGCTGTACAAAACCATTTTAGCTTGCCTTATGTAGCTCAGCTTCCCAGGAAACTGTATTTGAGACTTTGTTCAGTGGAACCTGTCATCTCCCACAGAGTTTTTGTGCATTTCACTGTATTTTGCACCAATATGAATAATTAGGCATCGCCCCCGCATCTACCTCCCCACTGCAAAAATGTAAATATATGTTAAGAACTAGTAACCAAACAAGACCCTCATACAATAGCAGCACCTGCTGAAATAACATCAACCTCAAATTAATCCACTATTATAATCAAGCTGCATTTGTTCTATAACACAATATGGTTATTACAATTCTAGCTAAATTGAAGTTAATACCAATTTTCCCATTAATAGCACGGGTCTTGCAAAGTTTAAAAGATATGAGGATAGCTGCATACCTGTGGGTTCAGCTACTCCTGCTCACAAATCCAAAGATGGGAGAAAAGATCTGGGGGAGGGAGTGGACTACACCACTCCCAGATACCCCCAGTGAGCATGACCAGTGTAATCTAGGAAATGTAGTTCAAAAAAAGTAGTTTTTCACCATCTCTGGACAAATTACTTTGTCAGGCCTTAACAGTGCTTTCCCCCCAAGGTTCTTCATTAGAAAATAGAAAAGCCTATACATGTGGCATCATATGTGCAAGACACTCCAGACGTTTAAATGAAAGTATGTTAATTGAGGATGATATTTGCCACCAGAGACTACATGTGTTCTGAAACCAGAGGTAATGAAATCTAAAAAAGGATAAGGACAAATAAGTGATGGCTACTGCTGGATAGCTCAGTGGTTTAGGCATACTGTATGTCTGTGGGGCCAGAGGTTGGAAGTTCAGTTCCCCACTGTGCCTCTCTCACAGAGGCTGGATTGATGATCCAGAGGGTCCCTTCTAGCTGTGCAGTTCCTAGATGATGAAGATTACTATCTTGGCTGGCATTTTGAATACCAGATGTTAGGAAACATAAGCATGATGTGTATTATTGCACAGTTGTTTTGCTGTGGACTTCTCACAGGCATCTTCTCGCCTGCTGAGGAAACAGAATGTCAGGCTAGAAAGACCTTTGGTCTGATCCAAGCCGGTTCTTCTTAACATCTTAAAATGTGAGGAAGAGGACGATGTGTTACAAGCATTCTCCATGATGTCAGGAGCACTTGCCCATAGGTTTCTCTGACATACTGCAATGGCAAGTCCTTAGTACAATTAGAATCACAGGGGATACTCTAGTGGTATGAAAAGGCAGGAGGACATGTTGTTAAGATATGTGGCATTACGGAACTGGAGCTCTTTCAGTTGGAGGCGACCTCTTATAAGATCAGAGGAAGCACTATTTTAGGCCCAGCTAACCATTCCCACTGAGTCAGCTGGGTGCCTATGAGAAGTCTGCAAACAGAACATGAGTGCAATAGTGCTCTCCTACTAATCCTCCCAAGCATCTGATATAGAGACTCAAGCATAGAGGTTCTTGCGCTTCCCCATCTTAGCTCTGCATACCTGCTTGCATGGGAAATTAATGTGATGGTCCTATAGTCACTATGGTCTTTAATGTCTCCTTTCTCAGAGACTGTACGATATACACAATTTTTCTAGATTATGGAAACTTCTCTTTTTGTATCTGTCAGTATATTCTTGTCTCTTTAACCTTTAGTCAGACTAGATCCCATTGAATCAACTACTCAATGGTAAAGCAACATTTTCACTGAGTCAATCAACCTACTCTGGTTGGGACTAGGAACAGAATACTGACCAAAGGGACTTATATTTGAGTACATATACAAAAGATTATGATTAGTTCCTAGTCACACTAGCATCTTATCCAATGCTATTCCCCCCAAAAAAAGCAATATATTTACATCAGCTTTACCAAGCAGTCTGACCAAGAATTATTAAAGTAGATTCCAGAAGGACATTTTGTCTGCCTTTAAGGAGAAAGGTGAAGTAAAAATATTTTAAATTAATCAATTTTAAAAAATAAATTAACACAATTGTCAGTCATTGGAGATGAATAAATGTATTTTTCAGCCTTAGACAATAAATATTTTAAAGCGAAATTCTACCTAGGATTCTATGCTAGAATTCTATCTCAGATAGAATTCAAGTACAGTCATACTTTGTATTGTTCATAATTGTACCCTAAAATTAGAAGTCAGTATTTAAAATGAGCAAGCTGTTTGGGCTACCGATCTTCCATTTTCATCCCACAAAAGCTGAGGTAGCTTTCATCAGAATTTCAGTGAAATAATTAAGTAAAACTGATTCAGGGATTGCAACTTAAGCTCTTCTTGATGCGCATTCTAAAGCAGCTTAGACACCATAGAACATATAATCATTATGAATGAAGCTTTCTTTTAATCAGAAACAGAAGTTGATTGGCCTTGCTACAACCATTCAAGGAGTAAGTACACTTTTCCCCTCAAGATCACAATCAGATGAGATAGAAAAGGAGGCTTAGCAGGAGGAAGGCCCATAAGAATTTTCCAATTGGTATCTTTTAGGTATCTATGGCTTATTTAGACTACCACATTTTTTTCCCTCGTGACCAGTATTCCATGAGAGATTTCATGGATATAGTTTCATGAAGACTGATTATTTTTGTTCACTCTTCACTCTAGTAGCTTCTTCAACATATTCGTTGCTGCACTACCATATTACGAAAGCCATATTTAGAAGTCAGGAAATATATGTATTTCGCTACCACAGTCTATTTAAAAAAACCACACAGTCATGAATGAGATATGCAGTACTTAGCACCCCCGAGTCCCATTTGGCATGCAAGGAACCCCTTGCCATTTTGTAGGTTAAATGGCATAAGAGCAAATCTTATCAACACAAGAGCAAAATTTTCAGAGCTGGATTTACAGTCATTCCAATTTTATGGCTCTATGCTATGCCTGTGGATATAACTGAATTCCCTTCCATTTAATAGCCTTCTCTACAAGCTTGTAGAGCACTAAATCTCTACAAGACAGTGCCTTGGCTTCGTGGTCAAAGGGCACATGCCCACTTCTACAGATTTAGCTCCCATTTCTTTTGAGTTCAGTTTACACAAAAACAGGAGTGAAGATTTTGCTTCTCATTTGAATTTAGTTTCATTTTTCCAGTGTTTGCCTGAGTTCCCTCTAACTCTTTTGATACTTGGTATTCACTGTCTAACTTGACTGACACAAGCAGCCCACTGTAGGAGGAGATGCTTCCTGTGAACTTTGTCTGGTTTCCATGGAGCAAACTTTTCCCCCTTTAATTCTCTTTCTCAGAGCCGACACACATGTGCACTGTTTGGGGTATCTTGCTGCCAAGTGAGGCTGATGCCAGGGTGGGTCAACGTGAGGTAAGGAAATCGCGGCACATCATCATTCCCAGCCAAATGTAACAACAAGAGGGCTTTGCAATTTACAATCTGTGTGTTATAGCTCCAGCTGTTTGACTCTTAATGAAGGAACATTATTTTCTGGCTTATGCAGGTTATGGAGACATTTTTTTGGATTTTATGTCTCATCGTGTTAGGAAAAGAACCACCATGCTAACATGGAATTCTCCATCAGCTAGGACGGAGGATTCCATCTCAATATTTTCAATACCAGAGCTTTTATTCAAGACTGGGACTTCTTGATTGTTTCTCATTTGAACACTCCAAAGAAATGAATGGGAATATTATTGTGGCCCATTCAAAAGTAGTGCTTTTAAACAGATTGCAGCCATTCTTAACTCTAAGCTAATAAAACTGTCCCCAGAGACACAAGGGAACTTTTTAAGCTATTTTCTTCCTCCAAAAGTTTTTTTTTTTAATGGAGGGCTGGGGCTTCCAAAGCTGTGGGGAGCACATGTGCCCAATTCTTGTTCTATACCATATGTGGCCCATCGTCCAAACGGGGGTGGGAGAAGCATTCCCCCCCTTTGACCAACCCTTAACTTTCTGGATAAATAGGTACCACCAGTAGACAAGTAAGTGGCATTCACACACTGACTTATCCTGCAACACACACAGAGAGAGAGAGAGAGACAGAGAGAGTCGGAGAGAGAGGTCCAGGAGTTCTCAACATTGAACACAAGTCAAAACGTTCAGCTTGCTACATCATCCAAGTGTGTTCAGCCACCAAACATACTCTGACCTCAAAAAATCTTCGAAAGCAAAATCCACTCTCACTTCCCGACAAATGGCAAATACAAGCGAATAGGAAATCCACGCACGGCGATGTGCAAACTCAAAACACCCTGGAGAGGGAAAGAGGCCATCTGGGCAAAACCGTCACATCTTTCAGGTCTGGGTGAGAAATACCAAACTGATCTTTAAAAAACAACAACCTTACACACACACACCCTCAAAAAACTCCACCGCCGCCTGTGCGCACCCGGGAGCGAAACTTCCTTCGGCTCCTTCTGCCTGCCAAGTCTTTCTCCGCGATAGCTGCCGAGCAAGCGCGAGGGAGGGGAGGAAAGCAGGCTCGCCTCCACCGACCCGGGAAGCGACCCCACACGTGAAACCACCGGCTCGGGCATGGGGACCTCCCCGTGCCAGCCCCGGCCGGGCCCAACGGGCTGCCGTCGTCTGAGCCGAGCGCCCAAGCGGCAGCCTCCCGACCCTCGGACGTGCCCGGCCGGGCACTCTTCTTCCCGGATCGCGGCCCTGGCCCAGCGATCCCGACGGCGGCGAGGAGGCGCTCCAAGTCGCGGGTAGGCGTGTCGTGTGAACCCACCGGCCCGCCGCGTTCGGGAGAGGTGGGTGCGCTTTTTCTCCCCCACCTCCGGCCGAGCACTTGCGACTCCCGTGGGGGGGGGGCTTTTTAGCCCCGTTTGTACCGGATGGCAGATCGCACACAACGGAACACAGTTGTCGCACACACACCCGCGAGACACGGACGCTTTCCCCCAGGAAGACCAGGCACCCGAGCAGCACGGCGACCCTCGCGTTCCCACCCGGACCCGTCTCCGGGCCCCCTTCCTCCGCGCAACCCCGCACTCACCGATCCGAAGCACTTGCTGGGAAGTCGGAGCGATGCCGAGGCAAACGTAGAGCAGGAGAAAGAGGGGTCCCCGGGCGCCGCCACCGGAGTCCATCGCCCAGCCCCTGGGCGCCCGCCCGCCGCCAAAGGGTCTCGGCATCATCCTCGGTCCGCGCCGGGATTCATGCTCCGGCCCAGCCAGGGCTACTAGTTCTTCTCCCGCCAGCCGCCGCCGCCGCCGCCGCCTCTCAGCGCTCAGGCATCGGCGGCTCCGAGGCGGGCTGGATCCCCTCGGTTGCTCCTCATTCTTTCTTGAGTTTCTTGGTCATGGCAAGGCGGAGGGGGGCGAGAACGCGGGGGGGGGGGGGGGAAGGACGGCTGGACGCGAAGGGGATGGACCGCCGGCGGGATGGAGGAGTTCGAGGGTTTGCACCAGAAAGAGCTGCTGCTGCCGAGCTCGGCTGCCTTTAACCCGCCCTGCCGGAGCCCATCACTCCCCGCTGCCTCCGCTCGCTCCCGCGGAGGGCAAGGGCCAGGACCTCCGCCGCCGCCGCCCCGAAATTACGGGGCCGCTTCATCGGAGGAGGGAAGTGGTCTCTCGCAAGGCGGGCGGGTGCCGTCCCCTCATTCGCTCTGCCGCCCCGAGCGCCCCACCGGAGGATCCGACACGCGAGAAGCACAGACAGCCGGGATCGGGAAGGACGCGGGTGGGCGGGCAGGCGCGGCCGGTTCGGCTCCGGTTCGGCTCTGGTCCTTGGAGCGGACGAACGGCGAGCCTCCTTCCGCGCTCCTGCTTGCCTGCTTGCGCACCACCTTCTCGCGGCGGCGGCGGCGGCGGCGGCGACACCCGGCAACTAAAGTACTTTCCGCCGCTCGGCTCCCGGCTCGAGGAGCGCAGGCGGTCCCGGCTCCGTATTGGCCAGCGGTGGCGGGGCTGCTCGAGGGGGAGCGTTAAAGGAGCCCGGCCCTCCTGGCACCGGGCCACGGCCCCCGGCGGACGCCAAGGCCGAGCGGACGACGCTCCCCCGCCTCCCCCCCCCTTGGGGGCCTTGGCTTGCTCTCCCGCCCCCGCCGCGCTTTCCCTCGGGACGTGCCTTTGCTTACCTCGCCCCCCCCCCTTTTACTTGCAGTTGCTCCCCGGGGCGCTGCAACGGAGGCCCGCGGGAGGGCAAGGGCTGGCGGGGGGAGGTCGTTTAATTCTGGGATTGGAATGAGCCGGTGGGGGGAAGCGAGGACCACCTCAAGGCTCTTGAAACGCAGACCTCTAACTAGCAATGTTGGCCCTTGGGGCAAATGGCAACCCTCCGCCGATTTGCCCCAAGAAAAAGAGGGAGGAAAAAGTGTCCCTCTGCCCCCCCCCCCGAAAAGGAAGATAAAATTTATGCTTCGGAAGAGTGGAGGGTGAATTGGGCCGGGATATTATTTTCTTCGCATTCATCAGATGATTCTGCCCTGGAGTTCAGTGCCCTGGGGCAAAGTCCCAGTTTCTGCATCCTCCTGAAAAGTCAAAACGGGACAAGGCTGCTCTTGAGCCTATGCAGAGTGTGTCACCACAGTAACCCTAACATCCCAAGCAAGCTCATTACAGTTTAGAAACGAGCCAGCTATTTTAGGTGGACCCAAAATTCCTGGTCAAGGGTTGCCTTTCACAGCATCCTCTCTCTTGCGACCCACACAGCATTGGTTGAGGCTGCTGCTCATTCTGGCTGGTGGCCTGGAAAGTGAAATGCAAGTCTGTGAAAGACAGGCAAGAACTGGGTTCCAAAGGGGACACAAAGGGGGCTCTGACCTTTGGTAAGAAGATGGGCAGAAGTAGGTTGGCCTGAGGTGGAGCAGTGTCCCATTTGGCCTAAGGTTTGGCCTCCTCTTCCCACCCCCAATATGCATCATCCAAGCAAATGGTATCCAGTTGCTGATCAGAACTACAAATAGCCATTTTGTATGCCACTGGCAGGCTAAACCCATTCTCGGTGTACTGCAAACTGTCATGTGGAACAGGAATGAGGAATATACAGTCAAAAATATTGGCACCCTTGCCATTCTGTCAGAAAATGCAACTCTTCTCTCAGAAAATTGTTGCAGTTGCAAATGTTTTGGTACTCACATGTTCATTTCTTTGGTTTGCGTTGGAACAACACACAAAAAAAAAACTGAAGAAAAGTCAAATCTGATACAATCCCACACAGAAACCCCAAAATGCACTGGCGAAAATTACTGGCACCCTTAACTTAATATTTGGTAGCACTCCCTTTGGGAAAAAAAAAACTGAAATCAATCGCTTCCTGTAACTATGAATGAGTTTCTTACACCTCTCTACTTGAATTTTGGACCGCTCTTCTTTTGCAAACTGCTCCAGGGCCTTCAGATTTGAAGGATGCCTTCTCCCAAATGTTGTTTTGAGATCTCTCCACAGGTGTTATATGGGATTCAGATCTGGACTCATTGCTGGCCATTTCAGAACTCTCCAGCGCTTTGTTTGTAACCATTTCTGAGTGCTTTTGGAAGTGTGTTTCGGGTTATTGTCCTGCTGGAAGACCCATGACCTCTGGTGGAGACACAGCTTTCTGACACTGGACACTATGTTGCGCCCCAAAATCTTTGGTAATCATCATATATAGTTCACGCAGTCAAGGCATCCAGTGCCAGAAGCAGCAAAGCAACGCCAAAATATCTTCGAACCTCCACCATATTTGACTGTAGGGACTGTTTTCTTTTCTTTGAATGCTTAATTTCTTTTTCTGTAAACAGTGCCATGATGTCCTTGACCAAAAAGCTCTACTTTTGTCTCATCTGTCCACAGTACGTTCTCCAAGAATGATTGTGGTTTTGTCGCATACGTTTTGGCATACTCCAGTCTTGCTTTTTTATGCCTTTGTGTCAGCAGTGGTGTCTTCCTGGGTCTCCTGCCATAGCATCCCTTTTCATTCAGATTGCAATGGATAGTGCAAGCTGATACTGTTGTACCCTGTGTCTGCAGATCAGCTTGAATTTGTTGGGAAGTTAATCTGGGTTCTGTATCCACCCTTCGGACAACCCTTTGTTGTAATTTTTCAATAATTTTGCATTTCCGTCCATGTCCAGAGTGGTTAGGTACAGTGCCATTGGCTTTAAACATCTTGATGATATTGCACACAGTGGACACAGGAACATTAAGATATCTGTAGATAGCTTTGAGATTGTCGATGTTTTTCCACATTTTTTCTCTAAAATACACAGACAACTCTTTACACTTCATTCTCTTCTCCATGCTCAGTGTCACACACAACACGAAGGTTGAGTCAACTTTTCTCCATCTTAACTGGTTGCAAGTGTGATTACTATATTGCCCACACCTCTTACTTGTGAAAGGTGTGTATAAATACAAATTAAAGGAGTATCACATGCTTGGAAAGCCATTATTTCTTAGAATTTACACAGGGTGCCAATAATTCTGGCCAGTGCATTTTTCAGTTTCTGTGTGGTATAGTATCAGATTTGACTTTTTGTCTCTGTTTCTTTGTGTTGTTCTTTGTGTTGTTCCACAAAGAAATGAACATGTGAGTATCAAAACATTTGCAACTGCAACACTTTTCTGAGAGAAGGGTTGCATTTTCTGACAGAACTGTAAGGGTGCCAATATTTTTGGCTATGACTGTATGCTCCTCCAGATGTTGCTGAATTCCATTTCCCATCAGCCATGTTGAGGGCTGAAATCTTGCAGTATCTAGAAAGCCACACTTTTCCCATTCTTCATCTGGAAGATTACTTTTACTCCAATTTCAGTGGGTTCCCACAAGAATAGTCCCAAGAAAATGACTACAAAAATAACCTTACTTAAAGCACCAGCTTGAGCCAGAGATGCTGAGGTGGGGGAGGTAATTTCCTCTAGACTTCTGCAAAGCAAGGAACTCTATATCACCCGAACACATTGACTGCATCTGATTTTAGGAGCTAAGCAGACTCAAACCTAGGTATTTCTTGGACCATCAGAGGGTACCAGTCATCTCCACTGGGTAAAGAAGAAGGAACGAATCCTGCATAAAATCCCAAAGAACTGCTGCCATTCAGTGCTGACTTTTTGCAGCAAAACTGGACCAGTGGTGTGGATCATCTGAAGGCAGCTTCCTCTGTTCTTTGCTCATGTGTCTCAGTCCTGCCCAATCGCTTAGCAGAACCTCACTTGTCTAGAGCCATAAAGCCTCTGGGGCAGTCCTGTGTCAAGTGTGGTTGGTTCTACTTGGGAACTAGTTCCCACAGAAGGTATGGGAGATATGAACCAAACCAGCTCACTGAGGTGGACCTGGAAGTCTATATGCAGCAAAAAGACAAGTACCTCTCCTTCCTCAAGTAATCCATTTATTTTTAACCACTACTTATGTATATCTACTATCCAACAGCAAAAGGAGTTGACAAACTACTAAAACCCACAAACATAAGCACGCTTTCAACCTTGCACAGTCCTTCATTGGGCTTGGCACCACAGAGCTGGGGCTGGTGCAGAAGAACAGCCAACCCAGAACTCAAGGCCAGATGTGCCTTAAACAAGTTTCAAAATGGGGGCAACAGGCTCAGGGGAGGGGTGTAGTTTACAGATTCTTCCTCTGGTGGTGTGGATTAGGATGTCTCTCCCAATCTTATTAGACAAAGAATGGGCAGCCATTTAGTATTCCTCCCACTCCCATGACAATTCTATGTATCTTACCAAAGTACAAATCCCAGAATTTCTTAGGATGAAGCTATGGCAGCTAAATGGGGTTCATATGGGTATAACTGTGTAATTCAGATACCTATCCATGGGACTCAGATCAGGATCCAAGGCTAAAGCAGTAGAGAAACCCAGTCTAGCAATACCCATGGCCTGCATACTGGCCCTACTTGTCAACAGTCATGCCGCTGGCCCAGGAGCTGGGTTTGATTGTCATCTTTAAAAAAGGAATAGTTGTGAAATGTATTATGTTTTTACTCCTGGGTAGAAGCATTTTTGGGATTTCCTACCTCAAGATCCATAATAATTTGGCTGGCTTTGGATTTTACCTATCTATCTATCTATCTATCTATCTATCTATCTATCTATCTATCTATCTATCTATCTATCTATCTATCTATCTATCTATCTATCTATCTATCTATCTATCTATCTATCTATCTATCTATCTATCTATCTATCTATCTATCTATCTGTCTGTCTGTCTGTCTGTCTGTCTGTCTGTCTGTCTGTCTGTCTGTCTGTCTGTCTGTCTGTCTGTCTGTCTGTCTATCTATCTATCTATCTATCTATCTATCTATCTATCTATCTATCTATCTATCTATCTATCTATCTATCTATCTATCTGTCTGTCTGTCTGTCTGTCTGTCTGTCTGTCTGTCTGTCTGTCTGTCTGTCTGTCTGTCTGTCTGTCTAGCTACTTTTATTCTGCCCTGTAGTGCTAGAGCACTCTTTGGGTGGTTTACAACATAATTGGGCAAGGGATACTCCCCACCCCCAGTGAGCTGTGTACTCATTTTTCTGATCTTGGAGGGCTGGAAGGCAGAGTCAGCCCTGAGCCAGCTACCTGAATCTGTTGCAATTGAACCCAGGTTGTGAACAGAGGTTTGACTGCAGTATTGTACAGCAGTTTAACCACTGCACCATGGAGCTACTGCATGCTTTGGCATGGGGTGGAAGGTGGGGACAGCATCTTACTTCTGCCTCAGGCTGTCTTGGAACAAGTCTTCCTGCAGCACACCACTTAAAATATAATTACTCAATCATTTAGATGAAATTAATCTGTGTTTTCCATAAAAATATGAATCAAGGGAATCAATTTCTGGGTATTTTCCTTGTATTCACTTGTATTTTCCTATGACAAAATAGGACTGAATCATAATTAACCATTTTTATTTCCACTGGTCTCCTGACTTGATTCGTAATGTGGATGCATGGACAAGTATCAATTTAAAAGTCAGCCACCATACTATCCACTTCATTGACATAAGGCAATGTTTCTCAAGCAGAAAATTACAAAATTGAAATGGAAAATACAGTACATTGGCTCTACTAGTACCTTATTTTACTCCTAAAAATCATGTAAATGCTTGCACATGGGAAGCAAAGTACAAGTAAATGAATAACAAAACACAGGATGTTACTGAATGCATATACTGTATTATATGTTACATGATGCAAGTACAATAGATATCCAAATGTTATCACAAAAAGGCCTGTATTGTACAGTATGTCTCTCATATCAGAAGCAATGAAGTAAGAGGCAAGAGTTATGTTAGAAGAGGAAAAAGGACAGCTGTATTGTGCTTCTTTTTACTTTGCAGTCTTTGTGAACCCGTTGTCTTCCAGATGTTTCAGACTACAACCATCATCAGTATGGGGTCTATACTCCAACCCATCTGGAACACACCAGGTTTAAGAAGGCTTGTTTAGATGAACACCCACAAGTGAACTTGTGGATCTTCTCTGAGGAATGTGTATCATCTTGGCCAAAATCTTGTTGCTCAGCGTAGTAAATCACACTTGATTAAATGGGACTTTAATGGGACAACTCCTCCATTGATTCAAATGGGCCTACTCTAACTGCGAATTACTATGCTAAAGGAAGTCACAGTTAGGGTATGCACAATGGAGTTGACTGATCAAATCCCTATTGATTCAACAGGACTACTCTAATGTAATTTGCTACGCTAAACAAGAAGAACTCGTGCACCTTCTTTGTGTGGTGCAGGAGGAGAGGCTTACTTTAGACCAATAGTTCCTAACCTTGCTGGCCTTGCTGGTCCCCTTGTACTACAATTCCCAATAATCCTTGCCAGCACAGCTAGTGGTGAAGGTCTCTGGGAGATTTAGCCCAAGAACATCTGAAGATCCAAGGTTGGGAACCATTGCTTTATTTCAATGGTTCTCAAACTTGGGTTCCCAAATGACCTTGGACTGTAACTGGCCAGCACAGGAAGTGCTGAAAGCTTCTGGGAATTGCAGTCCAAGTACATCTGGGGAACCCAGTTTGAGAACCACTGCTTTAGATAATGTGGGAAGAGGTAGTCTCTCTAATTTGCTTTTAGGTCAAAACCAACAATCTCCTCATACTGTGGAATGTGCTTTTAATACATTCAAACAGAAAGAAAAAATACCAAATGCCTGTTTGCAGGCTGTTTGTAACTTTCCCAGCTGCATACTTCTCTCAAAAGTCAGACATTATTTTACCTTGCCATGCCATGGGTGTCTGACTGGGCTATGGGAACAGCTTCCTTTTCTTGGTGGGACATTAATTTAAGCAAACCAATTGCCGAGCCCTCTACTCCTGAAATGAAATCTCCAGTCAGGTCTCTGTGAAACCAGAGACATTTATTTTCGTTTTATTTGTTTGAACCACTTGACAACATAATACTCAAAAGAATAGCCCACTGTGGCGTTTGCCCAGATCATGAATATTCATATGCTATTTGCATAGACCAATGGGAGTGCTGGAGGGGCAGAGTCACGAGACATAAGAGACTCAGCAGAAGGAGGAGGAGTTTAGATAGGGTTTTGAGATGTCGAATTGGAGTGTTAGAGAGTTGAGGCAGTTTTGGAGTTTGGGAAGGAGAGTGGAAGGGTGGAAAAGGAGAATGTTTGTTTAAGAGTTAACTGCATTGCTTGTTCTATCAACACCTTTATTAATAAACAATTTCTATTTGGTTATTTTAAAATGACATATAGCCTGGACATCATAATAGGTATTGTTGATGAAATCAACTGGTAGCAGCTGAGCAGCATGTAACATGAGCTCCTAGTTTGATGAAATAATCAGGGACCACGTGGAATCGTGACACCCACCAATGATTCCTCCAAGTACCTACAAAGAAATGCTATTTTTGTGTTTTAATCATAGGTACTGATCCACAGTCCAAAATGCAGGGACACTTTTACTATCTCTGTCCGCTGCATGAGTGGATTATCTTTAAGATCAGGTGAAAACACACAGGACCGAAATCCCTTACGCAACCCTCCACATTGCCATACAATTAAAAGCCAATTGATCTAAAACTCCATGGGTTATTGATGTGCCATATATGTGCATGTTTGTGCCAAGGGTTCTCAAAGGTAGTTCCACAGGCCACTTGGTGTCAGTTGTCAATATCCATCATGTCACATGTCAACTTCCAACATTCCCTAGTGGGATGCTGCTGTAGCACACTAACAGTTTCTCAGATTGATGAAAAGTATCCTCCCTTCAAAAACAAAAAACCCTCCATTACATATCATATAAAGCCAGCCATAGTCACTGGAGAGACCTCTCTTGCTGACAGAAACACAGGAAAACCACATTAGTGGCAGTTAATGCATGGGCAAACCTGGGGTATTATAGGTTGGAATCCTAAGGCACTTTAATGATGATCCACATTCCCTAAGGGTAGTGATGGTGATTCCATTGACAGCCTGTGTTTTTCCAGTCATGGAAAGCGGTACACTGGGGTTCCCAAGTAGTCTGTCTGATAGCTAAGTTCACAAATAGATTGATAGTCTCTTAGGAATTGAGTAGGACTCTTCCAAACTTTCAGAATTGTTTGGCCAACCCCAGACTACGTTGAAATGGTGGCAGTTGTATCAGGTGGCACACAGAATTACAAAGCAATCTTTGTACAGTGGGGTCTTGACTTGAGAACTTAATCCGTATTGGAAGGCGGTTCTCAAGTCAAAAAGTCTGTAAGTCAAGTCTCCATTGACCTACAGTGCATTGAAAACCGATTACTCCCGTAACAGGCCATTTTTGTTCCATTTTGGTTTTTTTCTGGTCTGTAAGTCAATTCTCAGGCTGCAAGTCAAACCTAAATTTTGCGGCCAGAGAAGTCTGTAACTCAAAAAGTCTGTAAGTCAAGCCGTCTGTAAGTCAAGGGTCCACTGTATGTTCATTCAGTAGTGAGTCAGAGTAATCATTGTTAATTCAGCTGCCCTGGTTTTAATGGGACTGGATTCTAGGAAAACCTATTCAAGACTGCGCTGTCTTTGATTCAGGTGACCTCTAACACTGGTTCAGTTTTGTCCACAGTTTCTGGTATTGACAAGTGAGCCTGCAGCCGGAGCTGCATATGTAGTTTTGGCAGATCATATTTTGCTGAGCAAGGTATTAACTTTTGCCACATTTAACAAATGTTATTGCAAGGAGAGGACAAAATTAAGGGACAAGGCACCAGCAGTTGGTTTAAATGAGGGACACATGTATTCAAATAGATTCAGATCCATAAGTGGATGACAGCGTGGATACAGGCAAAGCAGGCAACTACTCAAGAGGATGCAGTCAGATTACCACTTCCCACATGCGTGTAAAAAGCAGGGACACTTCCCTGTATCACTTCTTCCTTGGATTCCTAGAAAACCCAAAATGCTGATCTCTATGAAAGTGTCAAATCTGTAACCACCCCCACCCACATATATATTCATACCTGCAATGGAACAATGATTATTGAACCAATGCAAGAAAATTACTTTGTACATTACATACACACACACACACACACACACACACACACACACAAACACACACACACACACACACACACACACACACACACACACACACACACACACACACAAAAGATGGCTTAACCCCCAGAGAAGTGCACATAAGAGTATGACTTATTTCCTATTGAAATACCTCATTATGCATCATTTTTCACAAGTGCACATGGCGTCTGTTTGAAATAGACAAGCAATTTACAAATCTGCATTAAAATGCATATTAGCTGATGAGCATGGCTTTCCTGGAGATTTTTAACATTTGAACCTCTTTGTTGACTGATGAAATCCACATCAGAAGTTGAATTATTTTTCAGTCACAATTCTGTATTGTAGTGTACATGGAGCAGAGCATTGTTTAAAAAACAGCTTAGGTTTCAGTTAGTACTGTTTCAGTTAGGTTTTAGTTAGTGCCTTTCCTTGGTCAAGATCCCATGGCACGAGGATCTCGTATACTAAAATGAAATGAACAGAGTTAAAAGGAAATTCCATCCATATTCTGGCAAATGCTCTCTTTTGTGTCAAACAGATTTCAGTGCCCAGAGCCTGCCTGCCACGTTTGCTTACTCATTCGTTACCCTGCCAATATTTAATTTCAGTGCATTTGTAGAATGTTTTAGACTACCTTAAACCTGGTTGAAGAGCCAAAGGTAATCTATGCCCAAACCACAAATGTTTGCAAGCTGCTTACAACTTTGAGTTGGCTAATCACAGAGAGAGATAAAGTGGCGGCCAATAGTGTGCAAGTCTGGCATGGAGACTATCAAAACATCTACCTCTAGGCAACTACCATGATGACCTCTGTGTAAGTACTATCACACAAATGTTTTCTGGAAGGCTCTAGTCCTTAATCAGTAGTTTTGTCAGCTAAATGACTCTGTTAATTCCTGTATTAATTGGCAATGGAACTGGTGGGTAGCTCAGTGGTTTAGGTTTCTGGCTGCAAAGTCAGAAATTGAGAGTTCAGTTCCCCACTGAGCCTCCTTGACCTAGGGGATGGACTTGATGATCAACAAGGCACTTGCAAGTTCTAATGACCAGAATCCAGACAATGGCACGATTAGTTTGATATTTTGACTTGTGTTTCTCAAGTTGTACTTCACCTACACGTAATGATAAAACATTTTTAGAACTACAAATGCTTTCAGAAGAAGCTTTGAATTGACCATGAGAGTCTGTTTGGTGATAATATGTACATGCTTAAATGGAGCAGATGAATCAATAAGCTAAGAAGTGGATATTTAAATGATTTTTTTAAAAATTAAGCACTTGGCAACTCTACCTTTTTAATTGCCTCATTACTATTTTGTCTATTTAGCACCCTCTCTTTAATAACTTACAACAATATGTTTAATTTTTTTAAAGGAGATGTACTTATACTGTAATATTGAATCATGCTAAAAATTACTACCATAAAATGTCTTTTTTCAGATTAAAGTCACTTTAATCACTATGGATAGAATTTTCATTGTATTAGTGGTTTTTTTTCCTGTTTGGAATGCCTAACTACCAGTTGTTTGGCTGATGTCTGAAGCTGAGGGGAGCTCCTTTAATGTCAGGGGACTGTATTGTCACTCCACCCCCACTATACAAGAGGTCAGTCCTCTTCCTTCACTGCTGAAATTTGACAACACGATGGCTGCAAAAGAAAAAAAAAGATGAAAAAACAAGTAGTTATGTTTTGAAATAAGCTGTGCAGGGAGCTCACATCTTGTGTTGAAGCCAAATGACTTCATTTGGCAGCATGACACCCAATATAAAGGAAATCTAGTTCTTTCTGTTTCATTTTGTTGCCACCATCGAAACCATCTAACGCCAGTGGCAACAGAGACCATGGCTGAGCTGCAAAAAATGCCAACAGGGGACAGCATGCATTTCAGGAGCTACATGTTGCCCACTTCTGGTTTAAAGATCCTGCCCTACCATGTTTCCGCATAGCAGATGTTAATGGCATCTAAATAGATGGAAAAATGATATACTTGACTAGATAATGGTTTTAGTGCCTTACAGGCTTGGCTGCACAGAGAGGTCGTTGTGATGAGATTCAGAGTTTTCTGTCCCACGCCCCTGGTAGTTTCAGCTGCTGAAATCATTCTAGCAGTTCACACAGAAATGTTTATTTATCCCATTGCAAAAGTCTCCACTGCATAAAACTTTCACTGAGATCATAACCTCCCATGGCATTAGCACCATCCTCCCTCTTCCCTTCCCTTTATCTCTTCCCATCAGACCATTAAACATTGACATTTCCCCTTTATAATTACAATAGAAGATACAGTATTGATCTGAATCAGTGGTATATTTGACAGAAACACCTAGATTTCTTTTTTTTTTTTAAAAAAAAAAAAACATTTTTCTGAGAGTTACTCACTGGTAGGGGATGTTAGATGACCAGCAGGCAGATCTAACATTCCAGGGAAAATCAGAAGGTGCAATGGAAGTAAAGATGTATACAGCTAATAAATCCTGATCTAGACCATGCCCTACTTTTTTAGCTTTGTGCACACAAGAGAAGCAGGATTAAAACAGAGAGAAACAATTCAGTGCATTTTTGCCAAGCCAACTTTCCCTCTTACTGGATGTTGGGGCAGCCACATTCAGGCTATAGATAGCCATGGTGTACCTGATCCAACCAGCTGTCAGACAGAGCAAGAGAGTGAGAATCTCCTACCCGTTAACGCTGCTCTCTTTCTCATCCGTTCTCTTTATCCTTGACTTCTTCCCTTTTAAAAATCTTTGACAGAAAATACAGTGCTGCTCCGAATTGGTGCTAAATTTGATAGGACCATTCGAGGAGAAAAATAAAAATCTTTTGTAAAAAGAAGATTCACTGAAGGGGGTGCTCTGGCTCACCTGCCATATGACTCTCCTGTTACTGTCAACATCACCTAGGACATACCTGCCACTGCCTGTTCAGACTAACATAGGCAATAAAACATGTCGTAAGCCAAAACAAAGCTATGTGTGGAGAATTGCCACAAAAAGCCATTGGTCTTGCTGGCCAAGCAAAATACAACAAACTGCTGGGCATTCTGGGAGCTGTGGTCAGTCCAAAAAAGTGAATTTTCCCATTTCTAGACATATTTCAACTGTAATGAAATATTTCAGCCATTCGTTTCTAGATGTTCCCATTTATTATGAGCTCATAAGGAGCAGCTTTTTAATTGTTAGACTCAAAAGTTACCCCAATAAGAGGCTGAGTGTTAGTCAGATTGTCTCACACCATTTCCCCATTTTCTCTGCTCACTCTGATCTTTGTTTAGCATCTTCCTCACGTCATTTATTATACTCTTTGCCAAAAGACCAAACTCCATTTGAAAAAGTTGGCCAATAAGAAGGGAAATATATTCTCCTACAGTAAAGCAGGTACAGAATCGTTTCTGAATCCAAGGCTCAAACTGCAATCCGAGAAATGTCTTGGGAGACTTAGATTGAGTTTTCAGTTATTGCTGAATGGATATGCAAGTAATAGAGGGTGACATTAAAATAAACTACCGTAATTTTGTTTTTTCAAAACCCAAGTCTTCATAAATTATATATTGCCATGACTGATAAGATAAAATTATTGGTGGCTTCAGTTTTAATTACACAAAGCAGAACAACCAGGGCAAAGGCTTGTGAGCGTGAGCAGCCAAGAGGGATGAAACAGTGAGGTGCACCTTTGGGCCAGTAGCAAGGGTAAACAGCTGAAGCGGCCAATACAGGGCCATCCCCAGACATTTTGCTATTTGAGGCAAAAAGCAAGCTGGTGCCTTTCCCATACTCCTTATTGATTGCTGGTGGACATCTAGAGCAATGGCGTATGATGCCCTACTCAACCTGAGGGCAGCAAGGCATAGTAGAGGAATGGGACGAGTAGCCATAGGCATGTCCTCCAACAGAAGGGAACAGGGAGGAGGCTCAGAAAGAACAGCTGAGGGACTGCTGTTTCTGCCCTCATCATCTGATACCTGAAGAAATTGGCAGGTGTCATGCAATCCTACACCTGGACCAACATCAGCAGTTCTGGGCTCCTTCCATCTCACAAGAATGGGACTAAAAGCCATTTGGATAGAAGGACAATAAAAGATGCAAGTAGAAAAGGAAAATGGAAGTAAACAGGCACAGCATTAGGAACTGGAGAACGGATACAAGGCAAAGCTCTGGTATATAAAAGCCAAATACTTACAAAGTGTATATATAGGCAGTATGATCAGTAGCAACCTATTGCGTGCTGCAATGGTGACATTATATAATAGTAATATAATAATAATCTTAGAATTGTAGAACTGGAATGGACCCTAGAGATCATCAAGTCCAGCTCCTGTCAAGGAGGCACAGCGGAGAATCAAAATCCCAACGCCAGTCTCCACAGCCACATACCTAAACCAATGAGTTAACCAGTAGTTCACAAGTTGGTTACAGTATATATCATCCCTAGCTACCTTAAACTTACTGAGCAGTGGAACTTGCATCAATCTGTCAGAGGTAGAATAACCAGTTCAGTTCCTTGTACCTGCCATTGCCAGGTCAGCAGCAAGGACGGTCTGTGTGGTTTCAGAAAGAATGGCAGGTAGTACTTGGGAAGAAAGCTAGAACTATTTCCCTTCCAGCTCAAAGAGGACATCTGGAGAAGTGGTCTTAGAATCGATGTAAACCCAGCTAACCAGTAATATGGCAACCAAGAGCCAAAGGAAAAAAAGGATTATTCAGCAGCTGGCGAGGCACCAACATGCTTCCAGTAACTGCAGTGCTTGCTGCCATGCTCACTTGGGTTCATATTCATTACCATTTTATCTGTAGCACACATGATACAGGTGCAGTTTTCAAGGTTCCTTCCTAATTCTGCTCCTGGAATTTATTGGAACCTCACTGCCAACCCATAGGGAGTGGCACTTCCTGGGAATAAGTACAGATGGGTGTCCAGGTTTAAAAGCTACCTCTCTCACACACGAAACCAGACGTTTCCCTCCTCTAGCACTGTTTACCCTGAGATTTGTCTCATTGCTTGAAAACCTGAGGAAACATATCAATTCCATGGGACTCCAATTGGTTCCCTGAGACATTACAGCCATAATATACGCATCACACTGGGATACTTGATATTCTTACAAACCAGTGTGGTGCAGTAAGACAAGTATTACACTCAACATGTGAAGACATGACATTGGATTCTCCCTCAGCATAATATGCCTCACAGGATTGTATGAGGATAAATTGAGAAAGATGAGCGCACAGAGCCGGATACACGAGCACACATATAACCCTTCACTGTCCTAAGATACTTGTAGGAAGGCTGAGATAAATATATAATTTAAAATCTCAAATGAAATAAATATTTAAAGCAAGCAGCTTTCCTATGAAAAGAAAGGGGTTATTCTATTTCTCTTCATGTGTGCTCATTTGAATTTTTTCCTTCTTTGAATGGCTGATAACACAGAAAACCTAAATGAAAGAGGTATTAAAATGTGAATGGATGATGGTTCACACAGCCTTTAGTTCAGCCTTGGTTTATTTCATCTTTGACTTTGGTCTAATTCACATTCTACCCACTTGATTGTTTTGCTGCATGAATGCATCCACTGCTGCTGATGACAATCTTGATATTTGATCCAATGGAACTACTTCACTGCATTTTCTGAAAAAAAAAAAAAGAGAGAGCACAATACATCTCAGTCAGAATACCTCGAGTTTCTATACTGTAAATATGTCAGGAACCTAGGGCCAGCATCACCATCCACTGAAAACAGATGTTTAAAAATACTCTGATGGCTGGATAGAGCTAGACTTCAGCCATTTTCTGCAGTCGTGCTTACTGTTAGCTACATTCATCAAACGAGGTTAAGGAAGGTCAACCATATCTTTTCTAGTAAAGTTGTCAAGTGCACTGGCAGCCTCCCCCTCACCATAGATAACTTTGGATTTCTTGTGATTCTTAATTATCCTGAAGTGCAGATAATTGAAGCAATCCATTTGATATAGGTCAACTTCCACTGTGAACGTGATACATAATGCAGTGTTTTTAACTATAATAAAGAGCCATTCCAGAGTGAGAAATCAATCAACACAGTTATTTTTATTCCATTGGACTGTGAGAGACTTTCTCTGTAATGCTGAGTGGCATTAATTCTTGAGTCTTCCATGTTTTTCAGGTGATATTTTTCTCAACTAAAGAAACATAATATGAATCTGCATTTTAGCATGAAGAGAAAGAGAAAAAGAAATGTAGCTACTGATAATCCAATCCGAGCAGAACAGAAGGAAGAGAAAACTTTTAGTCCTCTCAGCCGGATGTTTGAAATCACTTTCCCCAATGATATGATAATAAAATTCAGCATCCAAAGATCAGGTCTTCATCTGATTAACCTGATGGAGTCATCCCAATATTATTATTATTATTATTATTATTATTATGATGATGATGATGATGATGATGATGATGATGATGATGATGATGATGATGATGATGATGATGATGATTAGTATTATGATTAGTATTAGTATTAGTATTAGTATTAGTATTATTAGTATTATTATTAGTAATAGTATTATTATTATCATTATTATCATTATTATCATTATTATCATTATTATCATCATCATCATCATCATCATCATCATCATCATCATTATTATTATTATTATTATTATTATTATTATTATTATTATTATTATTATTATTATTATTATTATTATTATACTGCTTATTTTTTTAAAAAGAGATTATAAATGTTATGTTAAACTTCCCAATTTTTTTATATTAAAAGTTAGGCAGATACTAGGTAAATGCAACCTCTCTCTCCTGTACTTGCTTTCCTGAACTTTCACTATCCCAAATATTTTCCCACAGCTTGGTTTTGATAAGAGATGTGAGTCTCCTATCAGAGGAGATGCATACTGAAAAGGGCAGAGCCATGAGAAAGATGTAAGAGTAGGAGAGGTGGGTTCAGTTTTCCCGCTCTTGCACACTGCATTTGCCATACAAAACTTGATACCCAACCAAAAAGGTAGACAACAGTCAGAATCCTTCTGCTGATCATGCTTATGTATAGGAAAGGTTTACATCTTGGTGCCAAATTGCCACTTATTAATGAGGAGTTGCTTGCATCCTTGGGCATGCACCCAAATGAGCGATAGAGCACATGCCCAGAAACACAGCTAGTATCTCATTTATATGTGACAATTGCCTCCAAGAGTTTGACCAGTTCCCTAAAGCAAGTGTGAATCAGCAACAAGACTCTGCCTAATGCTTCACCATGAAATTCAACGTGTTTGAAACACTGACTCCCTATGCAGAAGGAGAACATTATCACCTATGAATAAATGTCATTAACTCCATCAGTGGGGAAGAAGAGATCCTTTGGTTTGCAGTAGTACTGATCTTAAACATTTGTATCCGAAAATTGCATTCCTAGACCTCTGCCCAAATATGCAATCAGGCACATGCCCAGTAATGCAACAACAGTTCATTAATAAACAGAAATTTGCCGTCATGTCTTACATGATTTCCCTTATGCAAGTGTAAATTGGCAATAGGATTTTGGCCCAGGTGTCTTTCTCAGAGCATCTCCTAAAATATGGTGAAATTCTTTAAAAAGACAGATCAGTCACTTCACAATATTGGAAAATTAAACAGTTCCTCTATGGAGTGCCAGAGAAGTTAAGATTTTGTTTACACTGTATTAGGACAGTGCTGATGCACTGTATCACTGAACATTTCCTCCCAGAAGTTAGAGGAGACAGAAAGTGGGCAAGGAGAAGGATTTTTCCCCATTTCTTTGAGACTGTTCTTAAAGGTTCAGTAGAGAGCCTGCTCACAACTGAACCCAGTGCCAGCTGGATTGTCTTCTAGGGGCTGTAGAAGCCTCCCACTCTTTAATACAGTCTAAATGTAGAAGCTGAGTGATTCTCTGGATTTCAAAAGTAGTTGAGTAATTTCTACTGTCTGGTACAGACAGCTGTGAATTGACCTATGGTCAGTCTGATCCCTACATGAATTAAAAGAAGGTACTTGAATTTTAGTATGTGTATTGCTATTGAGGTCATTGGTGCCATAAATTAACACAAAATATCAAGCATTTCTTCTTTGTGGATCTCTGGCTGAATAAAATTCTTATATCCACTAGACCCCCATCAATCTCTTTGCAACATTTGTCACAGCATCTTCTTTTTTTGACAATAAGATGAAATGATTTTAAAGACCTTTGTTAGCCTACAGATCATAAACAGCAGGAAACAAATAGCAGCTGAGAAGTCTAGTCCTGACTTTAATGAGGCTCTCATTCTTTGGGAACAATTTACAGACCACTTATTCACTGATGCCATGCTACCAAAACTGAAAGCTTTAGAATCTGATGAATAAAGTTAGCCTAGATAATGGGGGGGGGCATCTCTTCCCACGTACATTTTACCTAGCTTTCCTGATCACATTTACTATATGACTCCCTTTACCCTTTTAGGGCCTCGATACTTGGCGGAACGCCTACTCCCACCAAGTTCTACCCGGGTCACACGGGCGAGCCAGGAGGTGAGGCTGAGGAGCCTAACCCCGAGGGAGGCCCGGAAAGAGAAAACAAGAAATAGGGCCTTCTTGGTGGTGGCTCCTCGCCTGTGGAATAACTTACCTCCTGACATTCGCGGAGCTCCCTCGCTGGGCATTTTCAAGAATCTATTAAAGACCTGGATGTTTCGGCAGGCCTTCTCATAAGACTATTTTTTGATTTTCTTATCTCTTTATTGTCTTTTCTTTTATCTGTTTTTGTATTTGTTGTGTATTCTTATTGTATTTTAACGTTGTTGTAAGCCGCCTAGAGTAGTCTTCGCGACTAGATAGGCGGGATATAAATAAAATAAATAAATAAATAAATAAATAAATAAATAATGATTCTCTCTTTTCCTTGTTAAAGGCATTGTGTTACCCATATCCACTTTCAATGTGTTACCCATATCCACTGGGTCTCAAGGATTTACTTCTCTGAACAGAATTAGTATGGCAGTGATGACCTACATTACTATGGTGGAGAATGTTGGACTTTACTGATTTCCAGTTCTTTTTCTTCACCTCTGGCTTCCCCTGGAATTGCAATGTCAATGATCCAGACCTCATCATCATTACATGAAGTGTTTTATTTTTATTTACATTTAAAATAATAATAATACCTTGAGCTTCTAGTGGTGTTGAATAGCCTAGGCTGGCCTGTGGAACCTTGAGGTTCCCATTGCAATCCAGCAAACTTTACAGTCAGGTAAAGTTTTTAATTGGATCACTTTTAAGTTAATGACCTCACCCATGAACCAATTTGTAACAGCCTTCAGACCTTTCTTATTCACCCCATTTGGTACAGCCCTTGGATATGACCAACCAAGACAGCTTGTTGACAAGGACATATTAAGATAACATGTGCCCCGAATGTGTATTTGTTTCTCATGATTTGTTCAGGCTTTACCCACAAATAAGATTTTGTTATTTATCCCTCTGGCTAATATTATTCTTGTCATGGTCTTCTGAGTAGTCAAACCTTGTTTGCAGTTTGACTTTGTAACTCAAGAAGGCTGAAGTATGCCCTGAGTTTCATGTCAAGTTCATTATACTCAAAAAGCAATATTAGAAAATTCATTTTATTGGCACAGTAGTTTGGAGCTGTTGCTCCTCCAGGAAGCATAATGGCTTATTTTACCGGGCAATGAATGCAGTCTGTTGCATCAGGGACACATACTATGTTCCTTTAAGTATTTTTAAGTGTATATGATCAATATGCTAAAGCTGATGATACTAAGTAGGCTGTAATTCTTGTCGTGTGTGTACTAAGGGCCAGACTTTAGAGGATACCTAGCTCCCATTTAGAAGCTGATAGCAAGCTTCTCCAACAACAGGATCCCTCAGAGCTACATTTCTACACAATTAGATTTGTATATCAAGCTACTTAATGACCAATCACAAAGCAAAGTGAGATAGGTATGAAAAGTTAATGCTATGACAAATATTTCAGCACTTGAGAAAAATTTTATGGTTAATTACATGCTACCTGTTATCATCTAATTTTACCACAAGACTGTAATCTCTGTGCGGGAAGGCAATGAAAAAGTACTAGAGAAAAATAAACTGAAACACATACTAAAGGGGAAATCCTGTTGAACTCAGAACAGATTTCTGAACGAGCACCTTAGAATTGCATTCAACAACTGCAATGTTAAACATGTTTACTCAGGAGTAAGCTCCATTGTAATCAAAGGGTTTTGTTGGTGGATAAACACAGCCTGACTCTTCCAGCCTGAGTTATCTGAAATTGCCAGTGGATATACGTTGTTTATTTTCATTTAGTAATGACTAAAAAATGAAGTGTTAACCTCTTTGTAAAATATTCATAAGGGTAACACTGTCATTTCATAATAGCTGTTCCTTGTTCTAGAGTGACCAAAGGTCACAGCCAAATATGAATTTAGTGCTAGAAACTCATTGAACCAGCAGCATGCAGATTTGACACTGCAGTATGCTGCAGTCGAAAAAGATCTAAGAAGCTCAGAGTTAATGCAGTAAAGCAGCTGTCTTCTCAGGGATGTAGGGGCACTCTTCCATTATGTGGGGAACTTGTAAAGCAACTCAGAACTCATTACCTTGTCCTGGAGCATCAAAAGCAATAGGGGCAAAGCATTTACTTCCTTCGAAAAGGTCACAAACTACATGCTGCATTAGTATCAGGAATGAGAAACAACTTTACTTTGCTGTGAAAATGAATTCCAAAGGACAAGGTTCTAATTATTTCTATGGCTTTAACCCAGCATTTGGGATTATTTGAGAAATATGTGTGAAACACTTATTATTTAGGCATATAAGAGTGGCAAATTTGACAGTGTACTTATGTCATTAGAAGCAGAGCTCTCTGAAGAGGAAAATAATGTCTTAGTTTAATACAAACTTGCTTTGATCATAGTCAGCAAATCAGCCTGCTTTCATTTTGTTATTGATCAGTTGGGAGATAGCACAGATTTGTTTGCATGTTTCAGATATGGAGCATCAACAGGCATGTATGCTAGGACAAATATCATTACAACCCATTTGTCTTAATATGTGATCTCACCTGAAGTTTAATCCTTCAGTGTGTTTTTTTTTTCCTGGACCCATGACTTGCGTGAAGAAACTATTTTGTTCCAAACTATGGTGCCCCTTGAAAACACAACTGGAACTACTGCCCCATCTGGATTTGATGCAAAAAAAAAAAGAACTACAGTACCACTGGAGGTCATCATCAGCCCCCTATAAATCTGAACTACCTCCATCAGCAGTTTCATGAAGATAATAAAAATCAAAACTGACCCTTGAGGAAATCCAGAGGACCATTCCAATGGGATAAAGTGGTAAATTCCTTGCATTACCTTCTCAAACCTACTTTACAAAGAGAAGTGAAATCAGTCTCTCCAAACTATAACCCAGAAAGGCAATGAAACAAGTCACCACAACCAGCTACATCAAAGGCTATGAGAGATCCAGGAGAAAACAACATTGGAAATGAGAAATCAACAGGAAATCTTTTCCAATGTAGTTTTCTTTCAGGATGATCAAACCCACTTCTGTCACAAATCAAACCAGTATGGATCCTGGTAAGCACATTCACCCCGAAACATTTGAAGTTGCCCAACCATTACTCTCCTCAGAATACAATTATCAGCTTGTAGCTTAAATCTATAGTGTTCAGCAATGGCCCACTGAGCAGGGTTGCCTCTGTTTACTAAATGAGAAGTGAGGAATCAGATGGGGGTTTCACTATGCTCCTGGCTGGTGTATAGAGACAGTACTGATCACTAGCTGTTTGATCCTCTTAATGACACACTCCTTAACATGGTATAACATCCTTAAAACTCTGAGAGAAAGCAGAGGTTTCCCATTCTGCAATGTAACTGTTAAGATCCATGGTTAGTATGGAATGCTTATTGTTTTCTGACTTCTGGAAGCATTTGGCTCTCCCCGTCGGGATATAGAAGGGAAGAACGGGATGTGTAACCACTCAGCACAATGGGGTACATGACCCTTTATTCCATTGCAAACCTTTTTCTTTCTGTATTTGCATTTTTATTTCTGGGTGAAATTTAAGCAAGGGGGGCCTTGATTCGGTTTGGAAATAATCAGTGTGAATGAGAAATACAAAGAAACTCTGATGCAGATGTGACGAGAAGGGAGAAAACTCCAATGGACTGCAGCGTGGTAAAGGGCATCGTCTGGACCCTCTCACTGCTTCCCCTTCCACTTGTAATGCATACATTTGTGAAGTCTTTTTAGCAGTCACTCCCACAGACTATATACCCAAATCCTGGAAAATAGCCATTGTAGTCCCATTTTATAAGAAGGGCAACAGGGTGCCTTTCTTATAATGTGCCCTTACGATGCTAAACATCATAAGAAAACTCTATGCAAGGCACCTTTTGGATAAATGTTCAGTTTGGCTTGAACAAGAGCACATCATAGTGGCAGAACAAGCAAGTTTTAGGCCAGGAGGATCTACAATAGATCAATGCCTAGTTATTCAACATCTTATTGAGAAATATTCCTCTAAGGCAGGGGTCAAGGAACTTTTTTACCTTTTACCCCCTAAAAAATTTATATACGCCGACATTACCCCCTTGATTTGAAAGGAAGGTTCTCGGTCACATGCGGCCAGTCGACCGCCGTGGCTGAAGCCTCGCTGCCCGCGGTCGGCTGCTGCCTCCTCCTCCTCCTCTGCCTGGTGGGGCTGCCTTCAGTCCTTGACCCCGTGGGGGCGGCTCCCTTTCTCTGCCGGCAGGCAGCTCCTGGGCGGCTGTCAAAGAGCAGCAGGTGGCTTGCCCTCCGGGGGCACCCGATGCCACCTCCCGCTCCGGCACCAGCTCCAGCAGCTGCTCGCCGGGGCAGCCATGGGCCTCGCTGTTGGAGCACCGTGACAGCTGCCTCCCGAGTGCCGCTGCCGCCCAATGGGCTCCTCCAGGGACGGGGCATGGGGTGGTGGCCCAGCACCAAGAGGCTGAGCCTGGCCTGGGCCGCCGTCATGGCCATGCCCTCCCCCCTCTGCCGCGATCTACCTCTCCAGGCACTGGAAAAAGAGGTTCCTCCTGGCTGGGGCACTCCAGCCACTCACCCCGGCCTTGACCTCCACCATGGCCAGCCCCGCTGCCACCTTGGCTACTGTATGCCGCTGGCCAGGGCCCGCCGCCAGCTGGCACCCGCTGTGGTTTGGTTGCAGCCAGGCCGGAGAAGGGGGTGGGAAGGGGGCGATCGGCCTGCCGCCCTCCCCCCCCCGGGCAGAAGAGGAGGAGGAGGAGGGAAGGGGGTTAGGGTCAAGTCCTCATTACCCCCAGGATTTTCATTTTTACTCCATTTGGGGTAATTTACCCCCTTCCCTGACCACTGCTCTAAGGGTACAACCTCCCTTTATGCAGCATTTGTTGTTTTTAAATTGGCATTTGACTCCATATCTAGAATGCGACTCTGGGACAAACTGACAAGAAGAAACATACGAAGAAACCCATCCAAACATATAGAGGAGTCAGGCAAGGCTGTTTACTAGCCCCAGCTTTATTTATTTTTTATATAAATAACTTGCCTAGCTGGCTCAATAACCCCAAACTCCACCCTCCCAGACTTGCTAATACACCTATAGCAACACTTCTGTATGCCGATGACACCGTGATCCTCTCTAGAACTCTTTGCAGAAACTCTCCTTATATTGTGAAACTGAGTTTCTAACAATAAACTATCAGAAAACCAAGATAGTTGCCTTTGGGCGCAAACCAAAGAGAAGGGTTTGGTCAATTAAGGGTCACTGTATTGAGCAAGTTGTGTGTTTAGTCGTTTAGTCGTGTCCGACTCTTCGTGACCCCATGGACCAGAGCACGCCAGGCCCTCCTGTCTTCTACTGCCTCCCGGAGTTGTGTCAGGTTCATGTTGGTTGCTTCGCAGACACTGTCCAGCCATCTCATCCTCGGTCGTCCCCTTCTCCTCTTGCCATCACACCTTCCTAACATCAAGGTTTTTTCCAAGGACTCTTTTGGATTGCATGGATTGCTACTCCTTCATGGATTGCTGCCTTGTCGTGGCGAAGGGGCTTGAGTAACTCAGAGAAGCTATGGGCTATGCCGTGCAGGGACACCCAAGACGGACAGGACATAGTGGAGAGTTCCGACTAAACGCAATCCACCTGGAGTAGGAAATGGCAAGCCACTCCAGTATCTTTGCCAAGAACGCCCCATGATCAGAAACAAAAGGCATTGAGCAAGTTAATAACTTCAAATACTTAGGGGTAATCCTACAAGCCACAGGCTCAAGGGTTCAACATAGTAAGTATGCGGCTGATCAAGGAGAAAGGAACGCAATTAGTATAGCAAAGTTCGACCACTCTCAAGCCGGATTCTTTGTTCCTGCAGCTCTTAAACTCTATAAGGCTAAGATGCCTGCACTACTGTTCATTTTTGGGGCCACCTAGTTCACATTTTGCACCCCAATAAAGGCTACAATCTAAATTCTTAAGAACCATCCTTCAGGTCCCCAGATATGTCTCAAATGCAAGGATGCGATTGGAGACAGATCTCCTAAGAGTCAAGGCCTGGGTTTACATCCTGTCTATATATACATGGCTAAAGGGACATAACAACCCCAAGGCCTTCTAGAACCGAGAGATTATCTATCACTCTTAGAAGTGAGAGGATTTAGAAGAACATTCATGCTAGCAAGATGCTCTGCCCTTCTGTCTGCTGTCCTCGAAGGGAAATAAAGGGACGTGCCTCATGCAGAAAGGCTTTGCTCCTGTTCACTAGGGGTGGTAGAAACTATGCAACACATGTTTTTTACTTCTCCCCACTAGGAGATTGCACGATTATTTCTCCACTGATTAAAAAAATCCCAGGTCATACAGAAGAACGTAGACTCCAGCTTCTTCTCTCAGATAAAGAATCTAGGATCACCTATCACGTTGCAAGTTTCTGCATGGTGATACTGTACTTAGATTCCAGAAATCAAAGGGTAGATAACTTTTAGATGTGTAGATTTTAAATGGTTTTAAATTGTGGATTTTAAATGGATTTAAACTGTAAGTTTTTAAATGCATTTTTAAACTAGTGTAAGTGGTAATTTTGCTATGCTTTATGCTGAAAAAGTTGAAATTGTAGTTGTTTTTGTTTAATTGGTCTAAGGACTGTAATAAAAAGATGTATGTATGTAGCAGTCACTGGCTGGATAGTTCAGTGAATTAAGGGAGTTCGATTCTCCACTGTGCCTCCTGGGAGAAGAGCCAACCTGTGTGGCCTTGGACAAATTGCACAGTTCCAGGGCGCCCTCAGACGAAGGGAATGGTAAGCCACTTCTGAGTACAGTGGTGCCTTGCTTAATCTGTTCCAGGAAAATTGCTGTTAAGCGAAAACATCATAAAGCGAAATTAAAAAACCCATTGAAAGACATTGAAAACCGTTCAATGCGTTCCAATGGGCTAAAAACTCACTGTCCAGCGAAGATCCTTCATACGCTGGCCATTTTCGGTGCCTGTGTGGCGAGGAATCCGTCCCTAAGCACAGTGGGGAGCCATTTTAAGGACCCGGTGGCCATTTTGAAAACTCGACGATCAGCTGTTTTTGATCGTCGTAAAGCAAAAAACGGTTCCCGAAGCAGGGAACCGATCATCGCTAAGTGAAATTCCTCCATTTAGACCACCGTTTTGCAATCGCCATAAACATCGTCATAAAGCGGATTCGTCGTAATGCGGGGCAATCGTTAAGCGGGGCACAACTGTATACCTGGAAAACCGTGGAAATGGTTGCCATATGTCAGAATTAACTTGACAGCACACAATTATTATTATTTTAGTAGTCACATTTTTGGGGAGAATACTGTATTTCGAATGTTCTTTTGTGATGCATTGGATTTTGTATTTATGCAGACAGTGATTTACAACTGTGGTCTGTTCTAAGAAAAAGTAAAGGGTGTTTCAATAAATACTTAAACCATAACAGGTTTATTGAGCAGGATGTATTAGCTGTGTTAAAAACAATGCATCTTTATTAGGCTGGTGCCATGAACTCAGGCATTGTTACGGAACAGAAATGAAAACAAAAGAGAACTTCTAAAATATCTGGAAATGGAAATGTTGCAGAAGAAGATACCAATAAAAGAGAAGTTTTATAAGAAGTTGTTTCATTTCATTAAAGAGCCATCGGCATAAAGAAGCACTCTGATGTTAGCAGAATTCTCACTGTACTACCTCTCAAAATTCTGCTTATCTGACTTCCTAAGAGCTGTGTGTGATGCTTCAAACACACACAGAAAAATCTCCAAGACTTCTGTGTTCCATCTAAAGATAACACCAGAATTGTTTTGGCATTCATCGCTCATTACAACTTTGTTAATTTCACATTGGGATGAGATGTGTACTGCAATAATTGTTTTTTATTAAGTAACACTTTTAAAAAGAAAAATTCTGAAGTTCTTGCCTTTTTTGCACTCAGTCAAATTGATTTCATGCCATTTACATAACAACCTTACATACTACTATCACAATTTCACATGGAAAATGACAATATCTTGCATAAAAATGAGTTATTTTGCTGAAATCTGCATCCAAGTAGAGATAAACACAATTATTTATTCATGACACTGAAATTGCAATTTCTGGAAATATCCAAACATGTGATTAAATAAACTGCCTTACTTATTTTGATCATGAAATTGCATCTAAATGAATGTGCCATTAAAATGTGTAAAATGAATCTATCAACAATGTGTAAACATTTCTATTGAAATAAATATTTGCCCCTCAAATATCTGCTCAATAAAACTATAGAATGTATTTGAACTAGCTCAGTGGTTTAGGTCTCTGACTGCAGAGCCAGAGGCTGAGAGTCCATTAGAGCTCTTCAGTTCCAAGATGATGATGATGATTATCATCATGATGATCATGAGAATGGATCCTCAAGCTTCAAAACAAAATATGACACATTTTGTAATCACAAAAGTCTGACAATCAAGATAAATTGCAGAAGTGTTGTTCTAAGAAAATACTATGTTTCACTTGTAACAATTCTGGCTATTTTTTCTGCTTTATTCTAGTTATTGGTTTAGCTATAGCAGACCCACGGAAATCAATGACACTACTCAAAATTAACATTGATTCTATTACGTAGGAACATAAGAAGAGCCCTGCTGGATCAAGCCAAGGGCCCATCTAGTCCAGCTTCCTATATCTCACAGTGGCCCCACCAGATGCCTCTGGGAGCACATGAGACAACTAGATATCTTTCTCCTGATACCCCTTCCCTGCATCTGGCATTTGGAGGTACTTTCCTTTTAAAACTGGAGATTGTACATCCTCATCATGACTTATAACCTGCGATGGGACTTTTCTTCTAGAAATCTGTCCAATCCCCTTTTAAAGGTATCTAGGCCAGATGTCATCACCACATCCTGTGGCAAGGAGTTCCACAGACGAACAACACACTGGGTAAAGAAATCGTTTCTTTTGTCTGTTCTCACTCTTCCAATTGGAGTATATGTCCCCTGATTCTAGTATTGTGTGAGAGGGAAAAGAGCTTCCTTCTATCCACTTTATCCACCCCATCCATAATTTTGTACGTCTCAATCATCTCCCCCCCCAGGTGCCTTTTCTCTAGACTAAAGAGCCCCAAACGCTGTAGCCTTTCCTCATAAGGGAGGTGCCCCAGCCCAGTCATCATTTTAGTCGCTCTCTTCTGCACCTTTTCCAGTTTCACTATGTCTTTTTTGAGGTGCAGCAACCAGAACTGTATGCAATATTCCAGGTGCAGCCTTACCAGTGTTTTGTACAATGGCATTATAATGTTGGCTGTTTTATTTTCAGTCTCTTTTTTATTGATTTAAATGGGTCTACTGGAATTAAATGGGGACTGAAAATGAATTACTTAAAATAAGGAAAAGCAAGAGGAAAAAAAATTATGGAAAGAATCAGTCTTGGTGCATCACGTAGAAGTGTTTTCCTTAATATCGGCAGTCCTGTGAATCAATAGATTTCCCTTGCCCTTTCTTTTTCTGTCAAGCTAGAAAAACAAGTCTCTGGGTTTATATACACATGTGACACTTAACTCTTACATTCATTACATTTTTGGTTTTCTAATTAGGCTCCTATCAACAAATGAAGGATCAATGAAAAGGAACTATAGACACTGGCTTCTAGCTAGTAATAAAAATGAATAATCCTATATGGAAAGGTTAACTGACCAACATCTCTACTTTCATGAAACAAGGAAAGAGACATTTCTGTGATTCCTAAGGATGCGAACATGTGACCATTTGTTTTCATTGGATGTCTCAGGATCCCAGCACTCCCTTAGTATTCAGATTCCATACTGAGCTGTAACCCTTGCTTTTTAACTTCCTCAATGAAATGCATTTTCATACATTACCCCCTCAGTGATTAACATATGTTTGCATACCTTTGTTTGATATACACATTTCAGTTGTGTAAATTTGTTGCTGTTCTATGCCATGAAGTCACATATAAATAATGGTGATCCAATAGGATTTTCAAGGTATATGAGATGTTCCTGGAGCAAGCAGGAGTTTGAACTCAAGCCCAGGCTGGTCACTACTACGCTGACTAACAGTATATACATTTACTTCTGTATAATGCAAAAGAAGAAGAAGAAGAAAAGAATCTGATGCTTGCAGGTTCCTTCTGATGATGGAAAATCAAAATATACGCAGGTGTTTTCATGAATAATCTCTGACAGCATGAGCTGCATAAATTTATTTTAAAAAATCTCAGTTGCTGTGAATTTATTTACATTATAATTTGTAAAATTTGTAACATAATTTTTTTTTACATTTGCAATTTATGTTTGTATTTGCGCTCTTGATTATTCTCCTTCCTTAGATTTGTTTCTTCCTTTTGTTTTCGCAGGGAAGTATACTGTCCAATCAGAAAGTGGGATGAATAGTATCTCTCTTCTGTCATGCAGATGTAATTACTGTAGTTACTTGAAGCCTGAAGTCATGAAGAAATTGTGCTGACACAGGAACCAATTCTTGCTGCTGCCCCTGAGCCAAGTCAAAACAATACCTAGTGCTTACATTCTATCTGGTTTTTTTCCAAAGCCATTTGAAAAGCGTAAGTTATTAGCCCAAACAGCTTTGGGGATAGGTTTACTATTATTACTAATGGAAACCATTACATTCTGGAGAGAAATAATAGAGTTAATATTTGTATCCACATAAAGTCTTACATCAAACAGGCATATAGCCATGGCGAGAATTTAAGTCTTATCATCTCTTTTCACTCCTCTAATATTTTTATCCCACAAAAGGAAATAACTGGTTCAATGGCTGAGTTTCAATAACCTCGGTACATGGCCCTGTGCAATTATTAAGGAAATATATTTACATCCTAGCCCTTTCCCCTTCTAGATACAGTGGTGCCCCGCATAACGAGTGATTCGTTTAATGACGAATCTGCATAGCGATGAGTTTTTTGCGATCGCAAAAATGATTGCATAACGATGTTTTATATGGCCAAAAATCACTTTGCGATGATCAGCAAGCGTTTCGCTTACCGATTTTTGCATAGCGATGTTTTTCTAACAGCTGATTGGTGGTTCCAAAATGGCCACCGGGTAAAGAAAATGGCTGCCCGCTTGTTTTTGTGCCCTTTCCTCGCTTACCGGGCAGCAAAAATGGTGGCCGCATGGAGGATTTCCAGATAACGGTGAGTTTGTTGCCCATAGGAACGCATTAAACGTATTTAATGCATTCCTATGGGGTTTTTTGCCCCGCATAGCGACGAATCCAGATAGCGACGATTTTTTTGGAATGGATTATCGTCACTATGCGGGGCACCACTGTATTTGGTTCTAATAATGGCTGAAATTCTGTTACATCAGCTGTGGTAGATACCCACTGATTAAAGGTTCCTCTCTGTGATTTCAAGGGATACATTGCTTATACAGAATCTTCAACAACACTGGGGTTAGTGTCGCTGGACCCCTGTATAGTTCAAAATCCGTGTATAACTCTTATGTAACTACAACGCATATACAGATAATTAACACAGAGAGAGAGAGAGAGAGAGAGAAAGAGAGAGAGAGAAAATTCCCCTAACACATGTCAGTCTCCAGCATGCCCCAGCATCCTCCCTGGCCACCACACGGAGCCACCATGCCCAGAAGAGAGGGCCAGCTAGGCTACCACCATTGAACCAGGGCTGCTACACAAGCAGCAACAGGGGCCTCGATAAGTCCAAGATCCATCTTTCTTAGGTCACTTCCTGGAGACAAATAGCAGCACACTATGTACTTGTTGGTTTATTTTTTAAAAGGTGTGTATAAGCAAAACCATGCTGCTCATTCAATGCAATTCAAGGGAGAAGTATACAAAAGGATGTTGAAGGATTGGAATGCCGCCTTTTCTCTGTTGCAATCCTGACCAAAAGATGTTAACTTCTGAATAGGAATTCAGAAACTGAATATACCAAACACATGAGGAGTAGACTAGCTCAGCCTCTTTCCCTCCATTTCCGTGGAGAACAACTCGTTGAAGGGCAGAACATATTCTATCCCATGCAAGGCGCCTAGAGTGGTCGAGTAGACCAGATAGGCGGGGTATAGATAGATAGATAGATAGATAGATAGATAGATAGATAGATAGATAGATAGATAGATAGATAGATAGATAGATAGATAGATAGATAGATAGATAGATAGATAGACAGACAGACAGACAGACAGACAGACAAGCAAACAAACAAATAAATAAATAAATAAATAAATAAACAAACAAACAAACAAACAAACAAACAAACAAATAAATAAATAAGTTCTCCATGACTTGGAAGCCTGGAGAATCAGAGTTCACATAGTACATAGACATCCCTGTTACCCCTCAGGAACAGTATTCTCTTGCCTTCTAAAAGTCACCCTTGACTGCAGAGGACAATAGGAATGGAGATAAAGGAGAGAACTCAGCAGAGTTCTCCTCATTGCACGTTTACTAAACGTAAAGGCTGAAAACATGCATAGGGATTCGGTCTCTCTATCTCTTCATGACAGTATTTACACAGCATCTTCTATGTCAGAATAAAGGAACTTTAAAAATCTGTGGGATAATGTTATCTATTGTTGTCCTCGCCATGGGTCCAAAACTATAAGTGACCTGAAGGTCACCACAACACACTTCTTCCTCTCTCTACACATAAACTACACTTTGCTTCCCAGCAGGAACTTATTCTGAAGCAGGGCCAGGAACCATATAAATGATCTTGAGGAGGCTGGATGTGATTCCTACCCCTGGTCTATGTGGATACTGATAGGCAATGTACAGAGGGAGATGCTTGCCCAGACAAGCTTAACTAAAATTTAAAATGGGAGTGCAGGAAGGCAACAGGGAATAGAGAGGACAGCAGAGTCAGGGTAAAGAGATTGAAAAATATGGGCACATTTTAGGAATGCAACTTTTCAGCAAACTTTTAAACAAGTATTTGACTAGACCAATCAATTGAAGCAGTATTTATGTATTTATAACATTATTTCAAAAGAAATGTTTTCTCGAGAAAAACATTCAGCACCAGTATCTGAAAACTTTAGCTGGCAACAGCAACATGAAGCAATCCCCAACCATACAAGTAAGAACTGCATTACAATTTAGGCAGAGAAAATGTCAGCTTGAAAATTTATTTTATCAGATGAAAAAACAAATCGGAAGGGAAACATCCCTTCTTAAAAGCAGGCAAGGAGGGGCCAATGGAATCACCTTCGGCGTGACTTAAGTTCCGTAAATGGGGGGCCTTAGATTTACCTTATTTATTTATTTATTGTATTTATATCCCACCTATCTAGTCAATTATGACCACTCTAGGCGGCGTACAGCATAAAATAAAGCCTGATATTACCTTACCTTAAAGCCTGATATTAAGGCCTGAGAGGGTTTGTCAGTGAAGTTGTTCCTTAGATAGTCTGGAATCTACCCACTTAAAGTTTCAGACATGACCCTCAGGATGTTAAATCAAACATGGAAGCCAATGAGCTCCTCTGACGCAAAATTAATGTAATGTGCTCCAAACACTTGGTGTTCACAAGCATCCAGACCGTTACATTGTGTAATTGCTGAAACTTCTGAACTATCTTTAAGGGCAGTCCCACAAAGGGTGCATTACAGTAGTCTAGACTGAAATAAGCAGGGCATGAGTAATGGATGAAAGGTCAAACGACTAAAAAGACATAAATAGGACACAATTCAACACAATGAAGACATTAATCGTTTTAAAGGTGTGAATGTATAAAAATTGGGACAACTGACACACCCCTTATCAGAAAAGGCATTCTGTGGTCACTCTACACAGAAAACAATCTCTCTAGATGGTGGCTGCTACTTGATATGTAAGTATCACCTAAAAGCAAAGGAAGTGGGGGGGGGGTTTCTTCAACACTGTGGTTTCACTAGTAAGGAAGGTTATGCAGACTTTACTAATTAATTAATTTCCCCTCTACTCCATGCTTAAAGGCCCTGAGCAATGCTACTGAAAGTTACAAGCAATAGTATTGGAAAAAAGAGAAAGCATCCTAAAAGGCACCTTATTTTTATTTGTTTTTTATTTTTATTTTTTGGAACCAATAGTACTGTCTCTATCCCACTCTTCTGATATGCAGAAGTATATAAATATATAAATACGTTAATAAAGTAAAATGTTCAAAAATGTTTTCAGATAGCATGGAAGACAGAAGTGCTAAGAGTGGTTTAATTAACATTTCCAATGGTGATACAGATAGTTTTAGAAAAGTAATTCATAGTACATTCACAATGATAATTAAACTTTAAATTTTCATGAAATGCAGATCTCTTCTATCCTTATATAGATTTGCTTCAAACTGCTGTAGTTAAAATTAACATATACCGATAGAAAATGATTCTGGAAATTGAATATTTCTGTTGTGAAACATTTTGCTGACACTGGATAGGGAGAAGGAGATAGAAGGCAAAGCCACAGTGACAGACTGCTTTCATTGTTATTCTGGGCAAAATTAATGAATTTTATCCCAATCACCTGTTAGCAAAATGCAGCTTTATAAAAAATCTGACTACGTGTGAAATACAGATGTACTTATGCTATAATAATCTTTAATAATTATTTTTGGTTTGTTGGTTTGTTTGTTTGTTTAACTATCAATGTCAAATTTCACTTATGTCTTCTGGATGGATCCTGATAGCATATCTAGCAGTGTGTGTGTGTGTGTGTGTGTGTGTGTGTGTGTGTGTGTGTGTGTGTGTGTGTGTGTGTGTGTGTGTGTGTGTGTGTGTGTGTGTGTGTGTGTGTGTTTGCTAAACTCGTAATATGAAAAACAACAATCCTTCCCTAGGTTAAAAGCTTGTTATGCTTAAGCGGTAAAGAGCACCGGAAATTATTGCAGTCCATATGTTACGGAAAGGGTTTTACTGTGGATTAGTGGCTTATGTAATGAACGGGCCCATCCCACCCCATGCTGACCTTAATTTAGCTTTTTTCCTTCCTTCCTTAAAACTGCCCCCCCATGATAAACTTGGTATTAGTTTAATTTCCATGTTGTTTCCTTGTGGTCACAATCACTGTTTACTGCGGTATGTTCTTAGAAAATGGATGACAATGTGGTTCTTATATTTTCTTTTTAATTTTACTATCTGATGTGTTATCGATTTGTTTTGGAGCTACCAAATGCTAGACAGTATAATTGTACATGGTGAAACTAGAATGTGTTTACCAGTCTGAATTAGCATCTGGTTTATTTGGAACAGCAGGACATGGTTGCGAGCACATAGAAGAGGGAGGCATTACAGCACTCAGACCTCACACACAACACGTACAGTATTTCCCCTTCCCTTGCTTATCTATGTAGGATGCCCTCTCCTGCCTCCGCTGCTGTTGAAGCAAGCATAGGTCATTGAGTATTTGTGCCTGGAATCCAAAAGAGAGGTACCGTAACTCCGTGGTGAAATTTTAACATTGGGCATACGGAAGTTGAGTCACGGCAACTGGAGTTCTTTCTTGTTAGGTTGAAACATTTCTCTTCTCATCCAAGTAGCTTCTTGGAGTTGGATGAGGAGTGAAATGTTTCAGCCTAACAAGAAAGGAGTCCAGTTGCCCTGACTCACCTTCCAGATAACCTCACCTGGATGACTGAGAATCTTCACAGATATATTGCTCTTAAGCTCCCAAATATGTTCTGAAGGCAGGCAGTGTGAGCAGAGTGGTTTCTTTTTCTGCTAACAACTTTTTCCCCTTAACTCCCAAGTCTAGCGTTTTCCCTTGTGAACTTTAAATGTGCACATCTTAAGGCATAATCGAAATAACCCTACACTAGACATCCCACCATTTCAGTTGTGGTTTTCCTGTGTGGGAATTCTATACTTGTATTGCTGCTCTATGATTCAGTGCTGAGATCATCCGTTACAGAAACAAAGCAAGAGACTGATGTTCAGGAGAATGTATTTTCAAAAAATTTCTTCCCCCTCCCCTACTGAGATAGGGGAGAGTTTCTTACTCCAGGCCTGGGGCAAATGTACACAAACAAAGCATGGTGTGATTGTGATATATAACATAAATGTGTTCCTTCCCTTTGCCTGCCCTAAGTCTGCTTCATTTTGGTCATTTCTCTACCAGGTCTTTGCAGCTGCTACACAAGTGAAATGTTCTACTTGAGTATCCAAGATGTTAGCACTGGCATTGTAGGGGCAGCATATCTGGTGCCACGCTGGCATACTGAGCTTTCTGCCACATTCTATAGCCCCACAGCTTGCATAACCTAGATCAGAGCTTTGGAAAGTTACTTGCTGGACTGGCCATGTTGGGCGAATTCTGGGATTAGTTGTCTGAAAAACATTTCTAAGTTCCGACTTTGATACAGGTTTCAGCCTTAATTTATGTACAGATACCTAGAACAAGAAGGGGAGAGATGGAAAACAACTTAAAATGAGGGCTAGGAAGGAAGCACCAAGAATTGTGAATCTTATAGTCTCTTGCTGTCTGAGAGAAATAGAGTTGAAATCTTGTTTTCCTTGCAATAACAGCCCTCTGCATTTTTTGAGAAATCTTGTAGGACATCTCATGGGAATTATTAGAAGTTCTGCGCTCATTATTTTCCCCAAAGGTAATTATTTTCCCCAAGAAGCAGCACGGGATTGGCAGTTTGCTGGGCAGAAGAACATTGGGGGCGGGGGGGGATAACACCACAATGTTATTTTATTTGGAAGCTGGGAAATCTCACTTTTTGAGGTGGGGGAGTCTAAACAAGGAGCTTACACATGGAGAAAGAGACATTCAGGTACTGTAATTGGTACACCCCTACCAAATAGCTATGGAGATACAACAGTTGAGGTACGGTGCTTAGCTGAAGAGGAAATGGGGTTCTGAATAAGTTTAAGATCAAGAGTTTGGTGGATGCCACAGTAGTACCAGAGATATGGGAATAAGGACGCCCCTTTCTGGATCAAGATCCAGGAAACTGTCTTATACCATGTTGGTCTATCCATCAAGTTCTCATGTGCCATCAATTCACAGTGAAAAGATTACTGTGGGTTATCTGCAAACATGTAGTTCCTGTCATGGTGATTTTCTCTTCCAATTGCATTGAAAGCAACTTTCACTTTACTTTCTAAAAAGTGGAGTTTCTGCATCAAAGAGTTCTTCTTTGAAGAAAACTGTTGCCTTCTGTACAGTTTTTCAGTATATTGTTTCCATCTTCTCTTTATTTTGTTTTGATCAAATGATACATTCCCTTATTGATATTTCACCAAACCTAATCTAGCTTTAAACTAACCTTTGATTTGGAGAGGGGTGGGTGGAAATCTTCTGGAAGGCATTTTTTTTCTTTTCTTCTATTTCTTGCCAATGGTTGTTATAATAATTCTTCCTATGTGCAAATCACTGACAAATTGAATTTAAGATTCTTAGTTTGTTTCTATTGCCCTTTAAGTTTTCCTTCTTATCTGTCATGAACAGTTTTAAGAGGTGCATTGATCATCCATCAAGCCTTTCCTTTCTGTTGACTACAGAAATAGTATTTTGCATTCTTCCCTGATCATTTAGCTCAGTATTATTTAATCCATCAGATACCTCATTTTGCCCTCTATCAAAATTAGTGTGAGCAACATAAGCTAATTTTGATCTACCACCTGGAACACACAATGTTGTAATTCTGCCAGAAAATTATCCCCCCCCCAAAAAAAAAACAACTGGAAATGGAAGCTGTTCACTTGCAATTTTGAAATTCCACAAGAAAAGCCCTACCACCACCGAATGCATGTCGCACATTCATGCACACAAAATATTGCCTCACCTGGAGGCTTTGAGGAATACCAATACTTTATTTTGGGAGGAGAACTTTATTTAGTGGTGGGTCCAGAAAAGCTTATCCCTTCACTCCATTGAAGGAAGAATTATATTGCCCAGCCCTGTTGCTTGAGATGCTTTGGATTACAGCTTTAGTCATGGCTAGGACTGACAGGAGTTATTGTTCAGAACCCATGGAAAGTGGAGGTTGGGGAAGGCTGATCTGCCCTACCTGGCAGCCGCTTTTTTTCCCCTGTCTGGGATTGAGATCATTCATATGGCCTGTATCCTCATTTACTTAACTAGAGATTCCTACGGAGTCCTGCCATCCCAAATAGTTGGTTTGCAAATGGTGACCAGAAGTAAAAACTATCAGTCACTTTACTCCAATTGTAACTCTATGGTTCTCCTATGAACTGGCCATCCATTTGCAGTCTGGCTGCCAACATAATTTCTTGCTTGTCATTAAAGCAGTGAAACCTCCAAACTCTGTACTGCTCGCTAGCAATATGTCTTAAAAATAATTACATCTTTAATTCTCAATTTAGCCAGGAAGAAAAAAAGAAAGAAAGAAAGGGGAAATGGAAAGAAAATAAATACACAGCATGGTTGATTTCAAATGGAAAAAGATAACCCTTTGTTATGACTGAGAGTTTCTATAAATTAGTGTTTTCTCCATAGAGGCTCCAATTTTTTCTCCATTAGGCAGGAGTGCCTAATGTTTACATCTGCACACTCTCATGTTTGAAATAAAGATGTGGAAGTACTGAGCAATGTGTTAACTGAGAAAGAAGCCCTGTGTGAGTTATGTTGTTTGCATTTGTTTATCCTCCACCTTGGCACTGACACACATTGTTTCAGCCTTCACTCAGATGGAGCTTATAACAAAGGCCAGAATCTACCACGGTGAAGCCTATTACCTGTAAATGAGTGTTAGAGTGTTACACTCTGTAGAAGTACTAGACTGACCCATAAACAGTCTCTTGTGAAACACGCACACACACCTATACCCATATCTATCTATAGTTAATTTTATTTATTTCAAATCAAATGGTTGAAATAAAAAAGATGGATGGGAAAAAGAAAAGGGAAATAAAATGTACTAATGGGCTCAAAAAATACATTCAAGCAAACAGATAATTTTTCATGTGTAGCTGAAGTGGTAAGATCTTGTGATTGTTGAAAGATAGGTGTTGCATGTTCATCTTTCCAACCCTGATGTATAAAACTTTGAGCACTCGTAAGAGTTGATACAATCCAACTGCACTGACCACCAGTTAAATGTCAAACCTCAGGAGTGTGTTTGTGTGTGTATTCAGAGTTCTTGAAACTTCATCCTTCAATGAAACTCAGAATTCTTCAGTGAGCTTGTTCATATGCATTTCTGCCCTACATTCATACACATAAACATTCATGTTGTTGATATATTCTTACATGCATGTTGGTATACTCTTAATAGCATTAAATGCCTTCCTCTAGTCATGTTCAGAAAAGAGAGTAACGTAGTATGCATAGTCTTTAAAGTTTACGTTTGTGGAAGCTAGAGGCCAAAGGCTGGCAGCTGCCTAGAAATGATTGGATAGTGGAAGTAAGTAAGCAGAAGATTTCTGAAACTCATTCATGAGAAACTCTCCAAAAATTCTCCTTTTTGAAATTCTTCATAAAGGCGATTTCTTTTTGAGGCCATTGAACAAGAGTGGTTGAAATTTTTATTACAGGGTTATGTGTTTTGTTTTGTTTTTTTTTCAGAACATTAGTATGAATGGTGTACTTAATGGTGAGGAAATACACAATTTAGGTGAGGAATGCTGGGCAGAGCTTCCATTACTTGAGTATGTTCTTCCATTAAGCAGTAGAATACCCTAGATGCAGCTCAGAAATCCCAGATCAGATGTTGTGCCTCTCAAATGAGAGCCCTTTGATGTTTTTTCTTGAACACCATTATGCACCTGGCTGCACAAGAGGCTGTAAACAACTTGTAACAAGGAATCAGAACTGTGTAGCAAAGAAGGAACAGACAAAATTGAAATCAAGCCTGGCTTATGCTTCTTTGTGGGAAAGTGTCTCTTGGTTTTGATGTTCCCCCCCCCATGCATCAGGGAAAATTCATGCATCTGGCATTGGTTTTTACAAGTAAAACGCTGCAATCAAATACTAACTCATTTGAAAGGGGTAGCCACGTTAGTCTGTTTTAATAACAGTATGTTCCATCAGGTTGATTCTGACTTATGGTGACCTTTTCCAAGATTTTTTAAGGTATAGAGGATTCTGATGTGGTATACCTTTCTCTTTTTTGGGGGGGGGGATGCGCTGAGAGTGTGCAGTTTACCCAAGGCTGCGGAGGTTGGTGGCTCAATAGGAAATCCATCTCCAACCACTGGCTCCACAGCAATGTATCAGACTCACAAAGAAAATGAGCCTGACGCCGAAAGAGGCCTGGAAAAAAAGAACAAGAAACCGAGCCTTCTCAGCAGTGGCCCCTCGACTTTGGAACAGCTTGCCGTCAGAGATCTGCCTGGCACCTTTGCTGGGTGTTTTTAAGAGCCAATTAAAAACTTGGCTCTTCAGGCGGGCCTTCCCTCCTGCCAATATTTGATTTCCACTTTTCTTGGTTTTTGTCGTTATCTTCCCATCTTGATTATATTATTATTGTAGATTTTTAATTGTTGTTTTTGAATTTGTTTTGTGCACAATATATTGTGAGCTGCCCTGAGTAGACTTCTGTCTAGAAGGGCGGGATAAAAATCTAATAATAAATAAATGAATAAAATTGTGTTACCTTTAAAACCAACAGGTGTATATTTTAGCAGGAACATATTAAATCTGCTTCGTCTGATGCAATTGCCTTGAGTGCTGTCTCATAGTAAAATTTAAATGGTTCTAAAGACTCCAAAATACTCTCTCTCTTTTTAGCAGGGGGGGTATTCTGGCAGATGAGAAATTTGCAGATAATCCGATACATACGCTCGTAGGAGCCTACTTCATTTTTTTGTTCATTCCATTTATACCCTGCCTTCTTCTTCATGCAGGGAACCAAGGCAGCTGAGCAAATAAGCAATACATTGAAAGACAAAGTGCAATTAAATCTATAATAATACTGAAAGAATACTCTCTTAAGACAAATTAAAAGTATTTTCAAAGCACATCTAAGAAGTGAAGAAATGCAGCTTTCCCCATGAAAAGCTCCTCCATCTCTTAGCTCATTGAGTTCCGAAAGTCCTGCCTACCAGTGGTATGTCAGCAGGCAGGGGATCGACCTAGCATTGGGTAGAAGCAGATAACGAGAGCTAAATAGCACTTCAATCAAGGTTTGACTATATACTAAAATAATTTACATTTTGTATTGAATGAGCAACCCTCATTCAAGTACGTCTCCATCTTTAAGAATTATCCACAGTATGCCATATTTACACAATTATTTTAGTAACTATTATAGGTATCCTTAAATACAAAAAAAAAATTATATTGGGCATCAAAGGATGCCTTTTGCCATACACTTTTCTTATTAACCATCTACTTTCCTGGCTATTCCCGTGAAGATCTCCATAGCCTATGATGCTTAGCATTCCTCCCCAAAAGGCCGCTTGAAATCAAGGACTAGACAACTGTTTCCAGTTAAATGCCTTTACCTGGGTATTAAACCAAAGCTGTAGTGAATGATGCTGTGAATTATTTACCAAAGCCAGTTGACTTGTATTTTAAAAAAAAAGATAATAGCAGACAGGCAAGAAACTCAGCTCACAAATTTCTGCTTCAGCAATAACCTTAGGTCCTGCTTCCAGAACAACTCTCCTGAGCTATGATAAACATAACATGGAAAATACCAAAGAGCAAAAAAGCAAAAGGAGATCAAAGGGACAGAGACTGTGTGAGAGAAGCGGAACTGCTCAAAGCACCAGTAACCTGTGCTGTAGGGAGCTGCAGCATGCCAGATAAAGTTAAATTCAAAAATTATCTTATTGGCCGGACATGCAGTACAAATGCCACCTAAGAAAAGAAGGCAGACCCCTGAAGCATCTGTCAGAGTACAACAGCTGTAGTGCAGAGGAAGGCAGATTGGGATGATAAGGGATGCCTATAAACTCAGCACTAATAAATCATTTGTAATAGCTATTCTAGCTTTCAGACCAGAAGATGGGTGGTGTGCTGAGATTCACATGAATATCACCTTCCCAATCTCTCTTCTCCCCCCCACCCCCAGGTGTCTGGCCATAAGAAATCCTGTATCAGTAACCCCAAAGGAGGTTCACTTTTGTGTTAGCAATTGGAACCAATAAATTGTCTTAACAACTGTAGGAGAGTGCTTGGAAAAAGAGGCCTCAGTTGTGGCCAATTAACAGTGTTTGAAATCCAATAATACGTCACAACTATTGTAGACCCTCTAAATCAGTAGGGATTTGGTAAGTCAACTCCTCAGTAAGTTCTACTGATTCAATACACCTACTCTAACTATAGCTAACTACTGCATTTCAGTCAGAGTAACATTTGCATCTACTGAATCTAACAAAAAAGCCTCATTTCCTGCTGCTATGCTTGCGGAGTATGATAGCCTTGCTTCCCTTTACGTTGTAAAGAAGAACTCTCAAAGAACTGCCATGTTCCAGAAGCATTGCAACAGCTTTCTCCCAGGAGACATTGCAGTAGGAAATGACACCTAGAATGCTACCCAAAATTGGAGGACTAGACCTGGCTACAGGTGAGGGAATACAGGTGCCTGTAGGTATGAATGTGGGAGCTAGATCTCTCAGAGGAATTCCTGGAGAATTTGGGGAGCTAAAATCCCATCCCTACATGGCACACTATACAGCACAATATATTCCAGCACATTGGTCTCTAAACTGGCATAGTTTTCATGTGGTTTGTTTAGATACCACAAAAACCACCATAGTCACCCTATGCATTTAAATGGACTGTTCATCATTTATAACTCAGGTTGTGGAACATGTTTGAGTTTAGTCAGACAAGTTGCTCCTTCCCAGATAAAAATCAAGGATTTCTCTGAGCTGTGACTACGAGTTACCTACTCAGTCTTAAAATGATTGTGGAGTTCTGAGCATGTTTTAGAAGCAGTGTTCCCTTAAGGAATGTGATCAATCTTTTTCTCATGGTAGGCAATTCTCCTCACCTATGCACGTTGTTTTATGACTGATCATCAGAAAGTAAGATCTCTGGAAAAGCTATCAGTAGTGACTTGCTGAAAACTAATTGACAATCTTTGCAGCTGACAGTAATTTAAAACTGGCTCTTCCAAATTTAAACCCAATATTCTACTTTTCATGTGACTGTTGCTGCCACATATCCTTACGCATATTACCGTTTAACAAAAGCAGTATCCTTCATAATCAGTTAACCCTAACTGTGACCAAGGAAGTCAATTTCATCTTCTCACATATTTAGATTTTTCAAACCTGAAAACCAAATAAACTTAATGTAAAGAAAGTTACAAGTTTAGGAAAGTTGTTCAAACTCAAATAGAAACAATGTTCTCCTTTTTTCACTGATTCAATTCAAGCAGTCCAGGTAGTCCCTGCCTGTCATGTAGGTGACACAGATGAGGAACTAATCAGAAAAAACAACAACAATAACAACAGGTGGCATCTCTAATTCACCACAAACATTCAGATACGGTTCAATATACAGAAATCCAAAACCAGACATTTAAGAGTTAACCACTAAAATCCAGGGACAAGCTGGATATATTTCCCAGTTTCAGTTTCTCCCACATTTCAAGAAAGAAAGAAAACTCCAACTTCTTTCCATTCTGAATATGAAAAAAAATGTAAATTGTCATTATTATTCTTAAGTGCTGAAATGGAATTGCCACACAGACCTAATGCTCACTAATCTTAGAGTTTAAAGATCAGGAAAAATGGACAGCCTCTTCATGAGCTGGCAGGGGGGAAATAATTCAGTCCCTATCATTGCACATGAATGTTCCACTACATGGCAATAACAACTGAAATAAGTGTCCCCCTTGTGGACACATTTAAACTTAGCCAGGTAAGGACACTCTTAACACCTGGGCTTCATTTCCATGGCCATTGGATGTCACTATTTAGTTTCGTGTGGATGATGGTTTTCACATTTATCTTCAGCATTTTCCTCCCAGGAATGAGATGGATTAGAGAATGAGTCCTAAACACACTTAATAGGGAGTAATTCACAATGAAGACAATAGGAGCAACGTCTCAACAAACATGCCTAGGATCTCACTCGTTTTCATATTCTCTTATACAGTATTTATTTATTTATTTCTATCAGAATTGGGACTAAAGGGTGTTTACAGAATGGTTAAGGAAAGAATAGAAAATTTTTAAAAACACAGAATTACAAGTGTTCAATGTATTTTAATCAAACATTTTAAAGGGTTTTAATGGTAATTATAAAATTATAAATTATTAAATTAACATTAAAATTCTTTAATTATTTGTGAACATTTTTTCTTTTAAAAGAGAGCCTGGACAATGGGTAAAATCTTATAGCCTGAAGCACTTAATTTTTGAAGGCTTGCCTGAACAAAAAGGTCTTTGCTTGACTCTGAAAGGACAGCAGGGAGGGGGCAAACCAGAGTTCCAGATCCTGGGCACGACCACCGAGAAGGCCCTGTTTAATGGCTTAAGAATGAGTACAATGTACTGAAATATATTTTCCCATAGGTTTATCTATAATATACTAAGGTAACTGATAAGTTTCTTAATTACTTAAGTCGTGTTGTGTTTTCCTTTTTGTAGCTGGCTTTATTTTAATTTCAAATTAAACCTCCATTGGGGAGAGTCCCATTCGATGTGTAAGAAAAATTATGCATCGTTAATACCCAAGAAGATCTGAGCATTGAGGTTTTCTATTTTTGTGTACTTCAAATGTACCAACACTAGCATCACAACAAAGTGTGCTCATTCCACAAGAAAAATAAAGATATCTGTTCTTTACTATGTGGGTTTTTTTGTTTTTGTTTTTTGGTCCAAAATTATGCCAAGGCTTGTAAGGTTTATTAGCCACATAATCAAATAAGTGTGTAAGTGTAATAATATATAGGAAGCATAATAATATGTTATTGTCTAGTAATACATAGGCTGATAGCTAATAATAGAATTTATACAGTGTAAGGCTGATGATATCACCAGAAGTGGCTTTTGGAAATAAAATTTTTAATTTAAGTAAATTTTAAAAATTAATTGAAATTTTAATTTTTAAATTTAATTAAAATTCAATTAAAGTGAATTTTGAAATTAAAACTTCCCAGTTCCCACCCAACCACCCTAAAGGCATCCCTTTTATCATAACATAGTATCTTTCTCTCTGTACCTGATTTTATTTCAGACAAATTCATCTCTCTCTCTCTCTCTCTCTCTCTCTCTCTCTCTCTCTCTCTCTGCCAAGACTTTAAAATATCCAGAGAAAGATAGATGTCTGGTATCTTTGAAATAGAAGCAATGATGTTTGGCAATATGTTTGTTTATGCTATTGCCAGTCCAACAAACCAAAATAATTCTTTCATTTTTCCATATTATATTACTTCTTTATTTGCACATATGTCATTCAGAAAATCTTTCAAAGTTTATCTCCATTTAAATACCATACTCTAAATTTTAGTTTTAATCTCCGAAAACTGATATGGAGATAATTTCAATTATAACTGAACGTAATTTGTGAAATATATTCACAGTAATATGATTTGTGAAACATATTTGTTTGTGAATATAATTTGTGAAATATATCCATTTATGAGGCATAAGAAGAAGCTTGGACTGAATCCTAAAGATCAGTAATATGCAGTAGATGGTATAGCTCAGTGGGTTGAAATACTTGGCCATGGATATAGGCTCAAGAGATCGAATCCTCACTATGCCTATAGGGGGAAGGATTAGCTGAGATTATCCAGAGGGTGTGTGTCTCATAGAATTACATTCCTGAATCCTCTGTGCAACTTTGATTAAGCAACCTGGCCCCAGAAAGCCACCAAAGAGGACTTATAAACTGCTTCTGATTGATTACTGATTTTCAGAACTTAGAAAATATTTGGAGGGCCGCCATAAGTTTGAATCAAGTTGCTATCACCTAGTTTTATTAGTAAGCTCTGAATACAGTTTTACATCTGAGTAAACATATGTGGAATTGTACAATTAGAATACAGTTCAGAAGGAAAAGTACTTAAAATTTTTAACACATTATTCCCAAGTTCATTTTAAAGCTTTTTAAAAACATCTACAAATCTCTAATATATATATTCAGAATAAATAATAAATATGTGTTGATATTTTCAAAAGAGATTGTATATGGGTTGGCATAAGCCTATATGTGTAGACATCAGCATGTTGAAAAAACATTTTCAAGAAGAAAGAGAATAGTTTAAATATATATGTACATCAATGAACCATTCCAGATTTGTAAAGAGTGGATGTCTCTTTAGATAAGATGACAGCTAGCTTTTTGAAGCTTGAAGTTAAGACATACGCTAGGAACTTCATCTGAATATCGATTTGTATTCTTTCTACCTTAAGCTCATGCTTGATACTAAGAATATTTAATACAAGAACTATTCTTTTGGGGAGAGGTATGTGAAAACATAAGTGTAAAATGAAGTTGAAACACTTTCTGATTAATAACTACCACAAACAATAATAATCAAAATGTTGCAATTGTGTCAAAGATATTAATTAATACCAGAACTTTTCAAATACGTAATTGCTATAATAATATTTTTAAAAGCAACTCTTTGCTTTCTCATTTTTAGAGATAAACCCACGTTAATCAGTTTCAGCATATTGTAAGAAAAATTGAAGTACTGTGGCAACTTTAAGATTCACAGATTTATTTCTAGAATGTGTAAGCCACATGTTCATATACACAGAGTACATGATAGTGGGGAGTGAGGACCTGGTGAACTAGGAAAGACTGGAAAATGAGGTCAGGATGATGGTTTCAATTGGCCATTGTAGCTGGGAAAATGGAATGATGGGTATAAAAATAGAAAGTATGCTTAGTATAACCTAATCTCTCTCAGGAGAACTTTATGCTCACATGCTGCTTTGTTACCTGATTTATACTCTATGTATGTTCTGAAATCATGCTGAAGTTCTGCTGAAATGTATTAGCTTAGGATAGTTAGCTTTCTTATTTTCTTTTGGGAACTGCTCTAGCATTGTCAGTGCCCCCCTACCCTGGAATAAAGACGCAAGACCAAAATTATGGATTAAACATGGGCCACACTTTATTGAAAACAATGTTGCCAATCTTTTGGCAAAGGGGGGTCCTGCCATAGTGCGGACTCAGGTTTGAACACATGGGTCTGAACAGACCATTTAACAAACAAACAACTGGGTGAGTCCCTGGCCCAAGTTTTCACAGCTGTGAAGACCGCGATAACACAGCCGGCCAAAATTTGACCACTCCCGGACATCAAGCCACCCTCTGCCTGTTGACTGTTGGTCTGGGTGCGGCCCCAGCGCATCTCCCCCCCCCAAGCACTGTAATTACATGAGCCACAGTGCTGGGAGTTCAGATGAGCTATAATCACCTGATATTGCTTTGGGACTCACCAAAATACCTGTTTAGCCCACACTACCCGCCACTGCATAGGGACTAGTCAAGCTAAGTCCCATGCCCGCCATCGAGCTCACCAAACTCCAGCAATCGACCCTCCTTAATGTCTTTCAGGAAGACAGCCAAACCTGGTTCAGATAGATGTACCGTATTTTTCCATGTATAAGACTATATTTTTGTCTAAAATCTTTAGCCTAAAAATTGTGGGTTGTCTTATACACGGAAGTAAGCTGAGGAGAGAACAAAAACAAGTGGAGGGGAAAGCAGGGATCAAAGCGATCCTGTAGCACTTTGATCCCTTTCCCCTTACACTTGCTAAGCCCCACTTAGATTTCTTAATACATGGGGGTGTCTTATACATGGGGGCATCTTATACATGGAAAAATACAGTACACCATGTGACCAAAAAAACTCTGGCCTATCCATAGAGATCCTATGGTGACCAATCACCGATCCTAGGCTGCTGCAAACAGCTTTGCAGACTTCCCTGTTAACACTCCTTCAGGCAGTGTTTACGGGCAAAAAACTTCTCACATCCCTCCATGTCAGCTGAGGGATGATAGTTGACCAAACAATATGCATAGCAGGATATGTGGCCCTCACCAGGTGAGATCACAAACCATATCGATGATCAGGGCCTTTCCACCGTGCCTTGTCAAATCATTACCACGCAGGTATATTACCAACACTTCTGGGGGATGATGACTAAAGGTGGCTACACAGCAAATCTGGTTCCACAGCAACCCTCGGCACCCTCTCCACTCAATAAGGGCCCTTGCTTCGAGACCAAGACAAGTCCTCCATGGAGACGTGGCAGCATATTGCACTGCCCAAAAAACATAGCTGTGGCCCACGATCAAAATGTGCCTTCTCCTGGCCACCACTGTGGTACCTATAAGACATAAACAAAGCCAGGCCCCTGCCTAGATGTTAGGAAGTGTCCTAACATACCTGCAATAAGAGTACGAAGCCCACTGTCCTAATTGTTTAATATCCTCTGGGCAGTAACCAAGGGCCGCCACCATAGACGCCGGACAAATTCTAAAGGAATGTGTCCCAAATCTCAGCCGTCGAAGTCCTACCTTATGTAGAGCCAAATCAGTTAACCTCCAAAAGTGTTACCTCGTCAGAGGGGAACCACTCTCATGTATAAAGAAATATCCTGGGCTTGATCCTCTAATGATCAAGTATGCTTCAATAGCCTCACTGGGCAGATTGGTTCTGTGTGACAACGTGATACCTGCTCCTTTGTCCCACCAATTGGCCTTGGATCGCCAGACGTGAATCTAAACTGTCTCATCCACAACCCTAACATCCTGCCATTGTAAAGCTACCCTGGTTTCAACTCCCTTCCCTGAAGCAACTACTTCCCTTAATCCTTAGGGCTCCAAAGAATGTTAATAAGGATGCTGCTTTGAATAAAGCAGCTTCGTAATCATTGGTTGTTGTGGGTTTTTCGGGCTCTTTGGCCATGTTCTGAAGGTTGTTCTTCCTAATGTTTCACCAGTCTCTGTTGCCGGGATCTTTAGAGGACAGCACTCTGTGTTCTGGTATAGTTGGCTTGGGGGTGCAATATTTATGGCTGTTCCCTCCACTTGCTGCTCAGCTTCAAAAACAGTAAACCTGTGCATTAGGTTATCAGCCAGAGCTCATAGCTTAGCCTTGCAATGACTTTTAGAGGCCCTAGCCAACCGTTGTGGCTGCGCCTCACTGGGCTGGGGGGCTCCTTTTGCTGTTCTTGCACCTTTGAAAGCTGCCATTTCATCCTGGAGCTGCTGCCAGATGGGCCATGATTCATGGTAGTTCACCAGCCACTCCACACATGTGCCAATTCAAAAATAAGCAGTGTAATACTCTTTGGGCCTGTCAACAACAAAATAGTGGTGGAACGGGGTGGTGGTTTCACATCCCACAGCTAAAGCCCAATGGACAAGCATGCCACAGCAGGTTCCCGTCCAAGCACTGAGGCCAATGAGAGTTTGTCTGAAAATGATCAAGACCCACTTTAAACCCTTGTGCTTCCATCCGGTATTTATTTAATTAATAATTCTAAAATTTCTAATTTATCTCCTATACATCACAGGTTGCTTGCGCCAGCAGGTACGCGCACAAGCCGCGGCGCCACACCCCTTCTCTAAAAAGTATCAAGACAATCATAAAATTAATTAAGTGATCAATGAACAATAACAAGAGGTAAGCTAGCAAAAAACAATGCAGTAAATACCAAACCAAGGGAGGGAGCCGATACTGTCCTCCTGATCCAAATCACAGCTGGGTGGGCCTCGCTACCGAGAGAGAACCAGGCAGCCAGACACCTTCCCTGTCAGGAAAGGAAGAGGAAGAGGAGAGGGGGGATGCTCCTTAAATAAGCTACCGTTCCCCCCTCTCCCTTGAGTTACTCATGCAAGAGTGTGAGGTTTCGCCTCATCCGGGGAAGAAGGCAAAGTTAAGCCGCACTGCTGAAGCTTGGGCTCTGCAGCGGCTTCATCATTGTCTCAAGCTCTTTTGAATGCTTATTTGCTTTTTTTGACTGGTTTGGCTGTTGTTGCTTTTTAGTTGTTTCTAACTTTATTCCTTTTGACTTCTTTTTGCAACATCTTCAGCTTGGTTATTTTGAGAACAAAAAGAGGGTTGCTAATATTAAAAGAGGCCTTGCCTTGATCAATTACTGGAGACTCTGTATTTTGTATCTTGGTTTTCCTACCTGGTAGGGTTGGTGGGACGTGGTGGCGCTGCGGGCTAAACCGCAGAAGCCTGTGCTGCAGGGTCAGAAGACCAAGCAGTCGTAAGATCAAATCCACGTGATGGAGTGAGCGCCCGTCGCTTGTCCCAGCTCCCGCCAACCTAGCGGTTCGAAATGCGAGTAGATAAATAGGGACCACCTCGGTGGGAAGGTAACAGCGTTCCGTGTCTAAGTCGCACTGGCCATGTGACCACGGAAGATTGTCTTTGGACAAACGCTGGCTCTATGGCTTGGAAACGGGGATGAGCACCACCCCCTAGGGTCAAACACGACTGGACAAAAATTGTCAAGGGGAACCTTTACCTTTACCTTTAGGGTTGGGATATAGGTTTGAACACTGAACCTTGTGAATGTTTGGTAATCCCTGGAGTACTGAGCAGTCAGAGTCACTCAAGGTGCTAGGAGAGGTGGCATGCGAGAAGATTTCCCTCAGCCATTAGCAAATCTGGCCCTCTTGGAAGTCGCCCACTCCAGGGCGCCCACTCCTTATGCAGTCTGGCTGAGTGCTTTGTGTGGGCCTCTCTAATGCAGCCATAATCCTGACACATTGCTAACACTGATAATTAACTTCTGGAGTGGCAGTAGCATTAGCACAGATAATGAATATTGAGAGTATTAAATAAATAACATCAATGTTTGGTTTTATAAATAAGAGGTATATTTGGGAAAATGATTATCACTAAGAGACATTGTATTTAATTGGTTTTGGAGTATAGCTATGAGTAGTGATATATTTATTTGTTTTATCATCTTTGTCAAAGTAATATGTTACCATTTCCCCCCTCATAATCTGGCATGACATGATGACTAGTCATGCTAAAGTGTTGACACTGAAAGATTTTTGTTTGTTTGTGAGGAAAGCTCTGGTCATTGAAGCAGCCCCACTGACATCTGTTCCAGTGCTTGGTGTATCCTTCATATTGTTAGGATCAAGACCGCAATCTCCATGCTACTGCATTATGCAGCTTTCTTCACCTCTGCCCTCAAATTTTCTAGAAGCTTCAGGGCATCTTTGAGTTAATCAATTCTGCTTAGCAAAATCAATGCTGAAAATGGCCCTTTAGAAGCTAAGGAATTAATCTGTGCATTTAATGTAATTCAAGAAAAAAAGAAGTAAGGAAAATATAAGTATGTTGATGTCTAGACCTTGGTATATTTAGATATGTATAAAGATTGAGTCAGGATCGAAAGATTTCTCTAGCACTTTATCGTTTTATTTACATTAATTCCCAGCTCCAACCACAAGATACATACACGAATTAAAGCATGATAAATAAAAGAATTTTAAAACTTATATCTTAATTTTTAGGAAGTGTCCATTCTCTAGAGAATATATTTCTTTGGTTTATTCATTACATAAACTGTCAGCAAGTAAAGACTTTTCTAACCATTTGATTGCACTTTCACTGTGTTTTAGCTACATTCTCATGGTGTGCCCCTTGGATCCTAGTACTGTATTGGACAAAGCTGGGAATCCTGCAGTTGCACTGCCTTCTCACCTCAGATGTTCACACTAACGTGTAGGTGGCAAAGATGGCAGGAGCTATGTTTTGTTAGGGGACAGAAATACAGTGCTACAGTTCTTTTCTTCCCCCTTTGACCTTTCATACAAGTAACACATGATGATGAGGGTACAATCAGAAGGTGGGAAAGGTGCACTTCTGATCACATGGGAAAGGGTTGCTTTGCAAGAAGCGTTCCACCTTGGAACCACTCCAGCCCATTCCCCAAAAAGCAGGAGCCCATGTCCAGGTTGGGCATGGATTGGGGCCGGGTGTTATACATTGTGTGATTGCCAGGAAATACTGTGTACCAGACTGTACCACAAGTGGTCCAAAATGTGAGCTAAATGCCCATGTAATCACATGGAGACTCCAAGTGTTAATAGATCAGATATCTCCAACTATGAGAATGCAAGACAAAGCAAAGACATGAGATCTCTCAATCCCCATTGCACTTTCAGCACTTATAATAGCTACCTTATTCATATGATTAAATTAGTTTCAGGAGTTTTTTTTCCCATTATTTGCCTAGGCTCGTTAACAAACATAGGGTGTTTCATCATAGAGTCCATTTCCCAATACTGTTGGAAGCATCCTAAAGGGAAAAAAACCTGTGCTCGTTTTAATTGTGGTATCATGAGCACTTCTATAGTATGATTTTTTTTTTCAAAGCTGGTATGTACAACAATGAGGGTGGTGCCACAATGGATGTTTGTCCTTTCATTGCATTGCTGAAGTCAAGATGCATTTAAATCCATTCTGTAGCAAGCCATTACTATTGTTACACTAAGGTGAAGGAAGAAGTTGTTTGTTTATTTATAAGATTTATGTTTCACCTTTCAATCAAATGATTCTCAAGGTGGCTGCACTACATAGATTATAACATGTACATACCAGCAGCCTTTAGTTTCCAGGGAACATGGTGTAGTTTTGTGTCTGCAACTCCCAGGATAAATGGCAGCTGGAAAACCATGTTTATTAAATTCAAGATGGACTGGCTACCTCGATTTAACCATGCAGAAAAAAGCTGCAGCCCTCACAGGATGAAACTGGCTCTTGAACATATTCTCTGCATAGAACACCTCAAGCTGATATAATATTCTCTTGCAACTACTGTATTTGGTATTTCTCTATGTACAATATTTATATAACGATAGCTGTATCACCGATTAGGCAGGTGAACAAGAATTTTCCAACTGAAACTATATATTTGCCTCAAAAATATCTTTCCCTGTTATTTGGATGTTCAAGTAGGAGAGCCAGTGTATATTCAGACAGAACAACACCACATACAAGACAGAGGCATCAGCAGGCTCAGGGGAGTCATGAAGTTACAGTATATCTCTTGACTCTTATATTCCATGTAGAGAGTTGAATTGTTTGCTGGTATTTCCTGTGCTGGAGCCTAGCAGGAAAAATCAAGGAACAGTCCAGTTACCCACATGGCATGGTTAATGAACTATTGCGAGTGGGGATAAAAAGCCAGATGGGAAAATGCAGTAGTTTATTCAGGAGATTATGACCAGCTCTCTGGGACTCTCAGGAAGGGACAGCCCGTGTGTTGCAGATCCCTCTGGCATCTGAACTTTTAAATCTGTGTCACTTTAGAGGTACTGTTACTATTAAAGCACTTCAAGGGTTCAGCAAGATACTCAAGGTACATGATTCTTTTCTTATTCATACATACCAAATTTTTTTTTTGCTGTATTTATAATTTCTATGAAAACCATTCAGAAGTATTTTTGCTTAATTTTCCTGTCCCAAAGAACAGACCTCTAGAGCTTGGAATCATTTTAGTTACTTTTGAGAAACAGAGAAGCAGGCACTTTTAAAATATCGTTTGTTATAATATTGACATCATTTCAGCACCAAATCAAAAGATATTTATTACAGCCTTTGGGGTTCAGAATTGTGGCCTGCACAGTTTCTAATGTTTTAATATTGTGTTTTAAACTTTTTAAGTTTTTAAAAATATTTTATATTTTAAAATAATTCGATATAGCTCTGGAACCCATCCTGAGATCCTGTGATATAGGGCAGGCTACAAATAGTTTTTAAAAGAGAAAATAAACTGGAACTAACTGTGAGAATATGTGGTATCTTTGAACCATAAGTGTTATGTAAGCTTTTTAAGCTCTGAGGGCATCAAAAAGCAAGAGGGATATTATATATGGGGTGTTCCACTTCCCGAATAAACAGGCAAAGGAACCTTCTTTTTGGATTCCTTCTATCCTTTAAAAAAAAATTCCTTCTATCCTATCTATTTCTTCTTCCTTTGGATTTGATTCCACACCCACCACAAAATAAATGGACTTCTGATTGAAGAGCTGAAAAACTTGCTTTTCCCAGAATGGTATTCTATATGTGCATGTATCCTGTGTGTATGCTAAAATTTAAATTATTATTTCTAAGCAGAACCTGATACAACAGTGGTTTTTATTGTCAGTTTTATTGTCAGTGAGATTGAGCCCTCTGTCAAGAAAATTCACTCAATTTGAATCCCAGCCAGACTCTCCGTGTGAATCCCAAACAAACATTTGTCTAAATGTACATGGAAAGATGACACAAATAAGTGGAATGCTCATGAATATCCTGTGGATGGGCCTCATCTTTTGTAAAGGTTTTTAAATCACAGAAGAGCCATTGGTCATGTGACTTATCTTTTCCTACTACTTTACTGGAGTGATAAGAGGGCTAGTTGTCATAAGAAATGTGATTCTTCAAATATCCTTTTTATGGATGTGGATTTAATGATATCTGAGGTATTTTAATTAAATAACTGTAAAGGTACCTAGACGATACAAATATTTAATTTGAATTGATGTATTTTTAGCTTGCGCCTTACTCCTTTGGAAAGGCTTATTAAAAGGCACAAAACTCTTTTAACTATACCGCTACCACAGAAAATTATAGCTTTTTCTTCCAGATAATTATTCTTCTGTCCCATGTTTTGATTCTTGTCAATAGCTTTATATTAAACCAATAATGAAATCTCCTATGATTTTGTGGTCTTGGCAGAATGCTTTGTTGTTGTTGCTGTCTAGTTGTTAAGTCATGTCCAACTCTTTGTGATCCCATGGACTAGAGCATGCCAGGCCCTCCTGTCTTCCACTGCCTCCCGGAGTTGGGTCAGATTCATGTTGGTTGCTTCAATGACACTGTCCAACCATCTCATCCTCTGTCGTCCCCTTCTCATCTTGCCTTCACTGTTTCTCAACATCAAGGACTTTTCCAGAGAAATTTCTCTTCTCAGGAGATGTCCAAAGTATTGGAGCCTCAGCTTCAGGATCTGTCCTTCCAGTGAGCACTCAGGGTTGATTTCCGTCAGAACAGATAGGTTTGTTCTCCTTGCAGTCCAGGGGACTCTCAAGAGTCTTCTCCAGCACCACAATTCAAAAGCATCAATTCTTCGGTAGTCAGCCTTCTTTATGGTCCAGCTCTCATTTCCAGATCGCTACTGGAAAAATCATAGCTTTGACTATGCTGACCTTTGTCAGCAAGGTGATGTCTCTGCTTTTTAAGATGCTGTCTAGGTTTGTCATCACTTTCCTCCCAAGGAGCAGGTGTCTTTTAATTTCGTGGCAGCTGTTACCATCTGCAGTGATCATGGAGCCCAAAAATAAAATAAAATCTGTCACTGCCTCCATATCTTCTCCTTCTATTTGCCAGGAGGTGATGGGACCAGTGGCCATGATCTTAGGGTTTTTTTAATATTAAGCTTCAGACCATTGTTTGCACTCTCCTCTTTCACCCTCATTAAGAGGTTCTTTAATTCCCCCTCACTTTCTGCCATCAGAGTGGTATCATCTTCATATCTGAGGTTGTTGATATTTCTTCCAGCAGTCTTAATTCCTGCTTGGGATTCCTCCAGTCCAGCCTTTCACATGATGTATTCTGCATATGAGTTAAATGCTTTAGATAGAACAAAAGTAAGCTTTACAATATTTGTCCTTTAAAATTATGAAGCTGGCTAAATGATCTTAATTCATAGCAAATAATTTGTCACTTTCAGTTGTTAAATAGAAAGCTGGTATGTACTCCCCCACGCCACATTGTCTGAATAATATTTATTGATTATCAATTCTTATCAGAAAATATTATTATATTACTTAGATTATTTGAAGAATTGTGGTAACATGGAAGTTGTGATATTGTCATATCCCTGCTGACATTTAGGAGGCAAGTAAAGACCTGACTTTACAGGGAGGTTCTCTACACTGACTTCAGCTGGTCACCTATTCTTTTTTTCTTCAGTCTACTTTGGTTTCCATATGATTGTTTTGCACCCCCTGTTTGTTTGTTTTTAATGGTTATTTGCGATTACTTCTAGTGTTTTTATTTTCTTTTTATCCTCTGTTTTATGTTTGTTGATACCACCCAGAGTAGTGCTGAGACACTAATGGGAACAGAATACAAATTGAAGAATAAATAAAATAAATAAACAATACTACCCTGTTTTCCCGAAAATAAGACCTAACCTGAAAATAAGCCCTAGTAGGATTTTTCAGGATGTTCATAATATAAGCCCTACCCCCAAAATAAGCCCTCGTGAAGTGAAAACCCACCCTCCACCATTGTGCAGCAACCCGAAGATGACATGACTGTATTTGAATAAATGTAGATTGTTGTACATGAAAAAATAAAAATAAAACATCCCCTGAAAATAAGCCCTAAAATCCCAAATGGAGGCTTCAAACTTGTAGAACCAGCTCACTGTGTCCGAATTCACCTCAGGGGATACAAAACAAATTGTCTTTTTCCAGATCTGTCTAGGCAAGGAGCTACTAGTCATGAAATGCCTTGTCCATTGATTTATGTGGAGACACAGAGTCTGTTGCTTGGCTGGGTGTAGAATCATCCAGGAACAGTGCAATTTCCATACCAGAAAAGCTTGAGATCAAATTTCGTTGGTACACAAAGTTCCAACATTTGATTAGAGTCTAATTAAGAAGAGTATTACTTAGCAGAGCAAGATGGCATCCCTGGGGTGGGGTGGGGCTCCTTCTTCTGTTCTGTCACTGTTTTTTGGATATCTTTTTCCCCACAGATTTTTTTTTCTCTTATTCCAAAATATTCATAAGGGAATCTTTGAAATAATAGCTGCATTATACTTTTGTAGCAGAAGAGAAGGAATAGCTGTTTGGCTACATGGTAGGAGCACACATTAAATAAGTTGTATTTATTGAGAGGTGTTGTATTCAATGTTGAACAGAGAGTTGTAAGTATCCATCACCTGCCATTGGAATTATTCATTGCTTTTAACTAGAGATAGGCATGAACTGCCAGTTCAGGAATTCATGCCACTTCATTTTTTGGTTGAAGGGGTGGGTGTTCAGTGCTTCCCAGCCTCACCTCCTGCAGCAGGACCCCGCTCAGCAGCAGCACCCAGAGGAGGCAGGGAAGCAGGAGCACTGCCCCCTGGTTGAGCGCCCACTGGAGGAAGCGGGGCTGGGAAACACTAAACACCTGTTTGAACTGATTCGGCGGTTCGTGCCCATCTCTGCTTTTAACTCTGCATTACGTGTCTCTATATGGGAAAATTCTACACACATTATTATCATTAAGATTAATTCATTATATGCTACTTTTCTGTTTCAAATTCAAATACCATAAGCATCTTACTGTAAAACAGGTAAACAACAATCAAAGCACTAAGACCAGGAATCAACCAGAAGATAACAAATATAGGAAGAGTCGAGTTTATTAAAATGGAACATCTGCCAAGTCACAGATCCCTCCAACATATATACCAGCAAACCAGGTTTCATCTGATTTCAGAACAGGATCAGAGAAAGGGTCAAATGGGTGTCCTGGGGGAAGACATTCTAGAGGCTAGATACAGCAGTAGAGCAGGTATCACCCAGCAGTGGCTAACGCCCATCAGAACTGGTGGAGAGGAATGATCTAAGGAAGTCAAAGTCTACGGTAGGAGGACTAGCTAAAGCAGGTCTTCCCACTCCCCTCTTCTACAGTGATACTGCAGTAAAACTCTTTAACATTTAACATCTTACTAAAGACAGAAATACCCAAGATGCAGTGAGAACTTTGTATTTGTAAAATTCATTTTCTTAATGCTTGTTTCCCTAGTTTTGGAATTTGTGAATTAGCTTTCTTCTGTCCTGTGATTGGTCAGTTGAAAATAGGCATGGGAGTTATTTGAAACCGGACTTTGGATGATACTTAGTAGAATTTATTGGTATAATAACAATCTTGCATGCAAACTAACACTGGCTATAAGTGGGAAGGAGATTTTTAGGGCCTAAAGCAATTCTCTCCATTTTCCTACTAACCAATTAGTAAAGTCATTTTCCCCCAGACTTGAGACAGGCCCCCACTCCTTCTTGCTAACTGTTTACTTCTGGTTGTTTGTTTTGTCTCTCCTCTTCTTCTCTGATCATAGTCAAGAGGATATGTAAAATTTGTCTCCTGGCCTCTGCTATGCTGCTACAATGACAAACAGCCTCCCCAATAGTTGAAGACTGGTATTTCTTTCTTTTTATCATTTTATTTTTCTGATTGTAACTTAAGATCAACTATATATAAAGATGTATTTCTTTTTACTTACTGTACTAGTAGCGTGATTTTTTTTTCTTTTACATTCAAAAAGCTAGCGAGAACAAAAGGCTGGGTGGAGATGGAATTTTTTTTTAATTCTCTCCTATATTTTTCCTGTGCTGCAAGAGTTGGTTTTATACTTTTATGCACAGCTAATAGCACAGCTAATAATAAAAAGGGAATGATCAAATTTCCACAAATGAATTCTCCCGCCAGCATGGTCAGAGCAAGAAATGTTTCATCCAATTTTCATATATATAGATCTGTGAACAAACTGTGAATCAGTGGACCTATTTGGCTTCTCCTTTCCTTCCATTTGTCCCATCTGGTCATACCATGCTGCTTGTCTGTATATTCAGTTCTCTCTTCATATCTACCTCCTGGGACATATGCCCTATGCTTGGAATGGATGAACTGCCCTTGCATATGCTGACTTAATTTCAGTTCTGTCACTTTTAATATACATGAATAACACAAATCAAATGTGTCTTCATTATGATCCCTTGGAGGCAATAGTTGCTCACATCTTGCAAAGGCTCTGTGCTGTGCTGGGCAATCAAGCTTTGCAATATTATTAGTTAATAGATGTTCAGTTCAGTGCTGATTCAAAAACTATCCAAAATGTACCAACTCAGGTTGACTTTACAGAATCTGATGCTTTTTCTGCTTCTCTCTCGCTCGCTCGCTCTCTCCACGTACAGATATCCAAATAATTTTAAAATACATAAAAATAGCATGCCACAAAATCATCAATATAACAATGCCATCTTTTTGAATTTGAATTTTGGCAAGAAGACATGGAAAGCAGAAGCATGAAAGGGAAGTGATAGGTTGTACAAGTAGAAGGAAATAAATGTTGAATGTGATAGTATTTTTTAAAATTAAAAAAAAAAGTTTTAGAGGAATTGGGACTGTTTCTCCTGAAGCCCCAGAAGAGCGCAATGAGACTATAAAGAATGTGAAGCAGAAGAAAGGAGATAGCTTTAGCTCTCCCAGAGGCTTAATCTCACGTTCACAGTTGTTGAGCCACCAGAAGCATTTCCATTGGGTTATCTAGTAAACACCACAATAAACCCTAAATACATGCTTTCCTAGTGGTACAACAGGTTGTTAGACTTGTCTGCACATCAGGACTGCTTTTATTCTCCTTTCAGCTATTAAGCTGGCAGTTAAAAAGTGAGAGAACTCTAGTGCTACAGAATTATAGCTTCCATGTTTTATATGGTATTTTAATGAGAAAGGCAGCAAAAAATGGTAGTTTTTGCCACACCTTAAAATTTCCTTTGGAACTACAAGCTTGTCCTTGGGCATAATAAGACATTTGAATTGCAGCTATGTTGCCATGTTAGCAAAAGGAAATCAATGAGCTATTAAAAATAACCAACACTAAAACAAATCATTTGTTTGTTTCTACCAGAGCTGACAGCGCTTTGCCCTAGTCTTCCCTTAACTGGTAAATGAAGACAACTTTTAAGATAGGTTGTCTTAATTTCCTGATGTTGCAAGAGTCTCAGCTATACCTAAGAGTTGCAAAAAGATAAAAAACATAAATTAATCTTTTTGATGTTTGATTATAAAGAAGTGGGCATTTTGCAGTTTGTCGATTCAAAAATGCTAGAAATGCATTGGTATATCAGCTGATGTCCAGCACCTTTAATAATGACAAAGGTCTTTTCTTTGCAACCTCTCACCATCTGTGCTCACCTTTTTATAGAGGGAATAAAAGTATTTCCTTTGAACCTGTACACAGATCTGAGTGTCTCTTAAGGAGCTCCATCTGGTCATTTGGCTCAATAATATTAAATATTTTGCCAACACCTTTCCCCTTGAATTAATGGAAATATCTCAAAAAAACCAGGTGGGCTTAAGAAAACTGTTCATTGAAGAAACAGCAGTGAAAAAGAGGAATATTAATACCAATGTGCGTTGTGGAAACATCACCTAAAATATAACAGGAAGAAAGAAAGGACTGAAGAATTTAGCTCGCATTTTGTGAGCCTGGAATAGTGTATATATGTTCTCCAAGCCAGAGACAATTTTTCCAGGTAAGGAGCAAAACTGCATAGTCATCTGTGAGCATAATTGATGTGCATAGTGCATCCTTCCTTTTAGAAATTAAAATCACAAAACAATACATTTAGGGTTTTAGGAGGGCAATTTCTTCCTTTCCTCCTTGCAAACATCTATAGTCCCTGCCATACTAGATGTATTGCAATATTTATCCAATATGTGTTATCTATACTCTGCCACACATTACTTTCCACTTCCACTCCACAAGCACACTTTTCCTGAACAGTGGTGATAGTGTGAGCCGTCACTTTTAATCTGAAGTCAGCAATTCATGGCCTTCAGGGCATAGGCGTACTATGATTCTAACCTGCCCTAACCTGCATGGCCAATAGCAGAGATGATGGGAATTGCATTCCAGCAATATCCAAGGGCCACTTCTTGCCTCCTCCTGCTTGATATAAAAAGTCAGATCTAGAAGTGTGAGGAGCCATGGCACTGTAATATGATGAAAAGAGAAAGGAAAAATAAGTGCCGGATATGCGAGAGAAAGGAAAAATAAGTGCCGGATCCTTGGCTTTGCAAGGTTAAAGGTAAAGGTAAAGGTTCCTCTTGACATTTTTAGTCCAGTCGTGTCCGACTCTAGGGGGAGGTGCTCATCCCGTTTTCAAGCCGTAGAGCCAGTGCTTGTCCGAAGACAATTTCCATTGCCACATGGCCAGTGTGACTAGGGAACACCATTTTACCTTCCCACTGAGGTGGAACCTATTTATCTACTCGCATTTGCATGCTTTCGAACTGCTAGGTTGGCGGGGAGCTTGGACAAAGTGACAGGAACTCACTCCGTCACATGGATTCAATCTTACGACTGCTGGTCTTCTGACCCTGCAGCACAGAGGCTTCTGTGGTTTAGCCCGCAGCATCACCACGTCCCTTTATTTGGAAGGTTACATTGTGCCTATTTAAACACCACTGAAAAAATTCTGACAATGAGATAGAAAACTGGAAGCCTCCTTCATTGAGGAATAAAGCTTTCGGGAAACTGGAGAGGAAATTCAGTTTCTCCTTTTTCCTCTGAAACTGCATATTATACTGGCCTTGATTATAGCTGCTAGAGAGTTTATGGGGTGGCATTGTACTGTACTATGATAATCTACTATGGAAACAGAATATCTCTATAATTGTCCCTTGAAAATACAGAATCAGAATCCTTTTAGGTATTTATACTGGCATAAGTGACATTCCTGGTCATGTGCCAATCTCATGATTTGAGGCCCAACGAAGAATATGAGTGGCGACTCGCTTATTAGGGGTAGTTTGCCAGCATGATTTCTGCAGTTGCACTTAACGTCGGTGCAAACTTGTAACAGGGTCCTGAACAACATTCAGAAGGTGGGGGATAGTGCTGACCCCTGCTGAGTAGTAATAAATATTCAGCCAAAATTTCTCAGACATTTTTCTGATTATTATGTAAAGTCAATTTACAGAATTATTTCCAATATTGCTCTAGATTCATTTTGGTAGCTGCCTGCCCATCATCATTATCATCATACCATATAATAATATGTAAAGGGCATGGTGGAAGAGGCTGCCAATACAGTTGAGAGCAATAACTACCATTAAAGGGGAAGATAACCTCTAAAGACCATTTGTACATAGCTATACATTTCAATTGTTCCAAACAGATGTGAGGATCTACCCCTAGGTTATTAAATGAGCTAGGGATAGTTGGGTGTATACTGTAGCACATGTGATGTTGGTGAAATGCTGCTTATGTTAACAGAGCAAGCAGCACCAAACAGCAGTTAACATTTGGATTTAATCCGTGAATATTAGAACGGTTAGCAGAGCACACTTCCCCCTTTGGTGAGAAATCTCATCTTTCACATCTACCAGCTAGTGCTTATTACAGAAATAATTGAGTCAGTAAAGGTGATAGGAATCCCAAGTCTGGCTATCTGTGATAGAGATGCAGGATTCATGCCTTCCCCATCTCCTCTTGAGAAACAAAGGCAATATGTCCTCTCTTAAGAAGGATCAAGAAGAAAATGTGAGAAGGAAGAAAGGAGTGGCATCATTAGCCCTAAGAATCTCAGTCAAGAGTGAAAGTCACAGCAGGCAAAGGACAATGTAATAAATCCAAGGATCCTTTCTCTCTCCATTTACTCCTCCCCATGCAAAAACATATATCATCTTCAGTGTCAAGCTGAGTAGCACCCAGTCACCTCCAACAGTTTATTTCTGAGATGCATCTGTGCACTGGAAGGAAGGAAGGAATCCATTGAAACGTTTATTTTCCCTGTAGCTTTCTATCAATCTAGTGGCTAGCTTTATCAATAAACCTCCCTGCTAGTTCATATTAAAGATCAATCTCCAGCCAGCATTCTGTTTTCACCAGCAGTCAGCCAGATGTCACTAAGAAGTTGTCGTTGTCTATCCTAGCTTCTTATGTTGCCTTTGAACATGGAGTTCCAATTACAAAAAAGAGCTATTAGTCTCTTATCCTTACATAAGAACATAAGAGCCCTGCTGGATCAAGCCAAGGGCCTATCTAGTCCAGCTTCCTGTATCCCACCAGATGCCTCTGGGAGCACACGAGACAACTAGATGTCTGTCTCTTGATACCCTTCCCCTGCATCTGGCATTTGGAGGCACTTTCCTTCTAAGCCTGGAGATTTTACATCTCCATCATGGCTTATAACCTGCAATGGACCTTTCCTCCAGGAATCTGTCCAATCCCTTTTTAAAGACATCTAGGCCAAATGCCATTACCAAATTCTGTGGCAAGGAATGTCACAGACTAACAACATGCTGGATAAAGAAATAGTTTATTTTGTCTGTTCTCACTCTCCCAATGTTCAGTTTGAGTGGATATCCACTGGTTCTGGTATTGTGTTAGAGGGAAAAGAGCTTCCCTCTATCCACTTTATCCATCCCCTGCATAATTTTATATGTCTCAGTCATGTCACCCCTCAGGTGCCTTTTCTCTAGAATAAAGACAACACTGTTAAGGTGCTACATTCAATATGCCAGCAAGTTTGGAAAACTCAGTAGTGGCCAGAGGATTGGAAAAGTTCAGTCTACATCCCAATTCCAAAGAATGGCAGTGCCAAAGAATGCTCCAAGTATTGTACAATTGCACTCATTTCACACGCTACCAAAGTTATGCTCAAAATCCTACAAGGTAGACTTCAGCAGTATGTGGACCGAGAACTCCCAGAAGTACAAGCTGGATTTCAAAGGGGCAGAGGAACTAGAGACCAAATTGCTAACACGTGCTGGATTATGGAGAAAGCCAGAGAGTTCCAGAAAATCATTTCACAACCACCCGAAAGCCTTTGACTATGTGGACCACAACAAACTATGGCAAGTTCTTAAAGAAATGGGAGTGCCTGACCACCTTATCTATCTCCTGAGAAATCTAGATGTGGGACAGGAAACAACAGTTAGAACTGGATATGGGACAACTGATTGGTTCAAATTTGGGAAAGGAGTACGACAAGGCTGTATTTTTTTTCTCCCTGCTTATTTAACTTATATGTAGAATGCATCATGCAAAAGGCAGGACTGGAGGAATCCCAAACTGGAATTAAGACTGCCGGAAGAAATATCAACAACCTCCAATATGCAGATGATACCACTCTGATGGCAGAAAGTGAGAAGAAATTAAAGAACCTCTTAATGAGGGTGAAAGAGGAGAGTGCAAAAAACGGTCTGAAGCTCAACATCAAAGAAACTAAGATCATGGCCACTGGCCGCATCACTTCCTGGCAAATAGAAGGGGAAGATATGGAGGCAGTGACAGATTTGACTTTCTTGGGCTCCATGATCACTGCAGATGGTGACAGCAGCCACAAAATTAAAAGACGCCTCCTTCTTGGGAGGAAGGCAATGACAAACCTAGACAGCATCTTAAAAAGCAGAGACATCACCTTGCTGAAAAAGGTCCGCATAGTCAAAGCCATGGTTTTTCCAGCAGCGATGTACAGAAGTGAGAACTGGACCATAAAAAAGGTTGCCCTCCGAAGACTTGATGCTTTTGAATTGTGCTGCTGGTGGAGGCTCTTGAGAGTCCCCTGGACTGCAAGGAGATCAAACCTATCAATTCTGAAGGAAATCAACCCTGAGTGCTCACTGGAAGGACAGATCCTGAAGCTGAGGCTTCAAATCCTGAAGCTGAGGCCATCTCATGAAAAGAGAATTCTTCCTGGAAAAGACCCTGATGTGTGAAGGCAAGAGGAGAAGGGGACGACAGAGGACAAGATGGATGGACAGTGTCACCGAAGCAGCCAGCATGAATTTGACCAAACTCTGGGAGGCAGTGGAAGACAGGAGGGCCTGGCGTGTGCTGGTCCATGGGGTCATGAAGAATCGGACACAACTTAATGACTAAACAACAACAAAAAGTGTCACCCAGAGCATGAGAATATTCATACAGGATCTCTGTGTTCATTGCTGGTTATATACCATTCCTGAAGCTCAAGATAAAGAACCCTTAGACAGTTCCAGATCAGAAATGAGGTTAAAATAACAAACTTCACATATTAGTCCTAGTGCTACCATTGTTTTTATGCTTCATTGATGTGAGGGACACTGGGACTGACATAGGTCCCAGATCTATCTGTTCACCGGAAGAAATACATGCAACTGAATCTTCACAGAAGTAGTGTACATTTCAGACAACCAGAACTATCAAAGAAAATGACAAAATTAAATATTACCTTGAAGTTCATCTAGTCCAGAGAGCTTAGGAAAATTTACTTTTAAAAAAACTACAACTCCCAGAATTCCCCAGATAAGCTGGCTAGTGCTGGCGTGATTAGTAATCCAAATAAGTAATCATAAAAACAATATTTTTCAGTACCTGACTGAAGCACTGATCAGATTTATCTCCTTTTTAGATTATATTAATCTTGTACCCTACTCACATACATTTTCTGAAAATTATCGCATAACAATGAAACATATAATGGCCAGCGATCTATCCAAATGTTTGTTTTGTTGTTGTTTAGTCATTAAGTTGTGTCCGACTCTTCATGATCCCATGGACCAGCGCATGCCAGGCCTTCCTGTCTTCCACTGCCTCCCAGAGTTGGGTCAAATTCACGTTGGTTGCTTCGGTGACACTGTCTAACCATCTCGTCCTCTGTTGTCCCCTTCTCCTCTGGCCTTCACACTTTCCCAACATCAGGGTCTTCTGTTTGCATCATGTTTGCTAACAACCTTGTAAAAGGATCTTGCTTTCCTGTTAGATTTGTGAAGCATGTGTTGTGGCAGACAAAACTTAGCTGTGAACTCCTAGAGTCTCTTATCTAAAAAGTGCAACTTCTTCTCTAGTAAGCAGGTTTCACAATGGTTGCCCTTTATCAAAACCACTGAACCAGAGACAAAGGCCTCTGAAACAAATACAAGATTCTTTGAGCTTCATCATGTTTTGGTCTCATCACAGGTCACAGGATTTATAGAAGTTCAGAGGATACCCATTCAACTTGGATCCAAATAATTATAACCATGAAAGATGGCTGGTCCTGTGTCACGGCACCACAGTGTGCTTCAGAAACAATGTTGGTACTGAAATAAAAATAGACTTCAGAGAAGTGATAAAGTATGATGGATTCTAAAACTTTAGGCTAAGCTGTGGGTGACTGGACTGAGTAGCAGGATTTTAATCCTTTTTCTGGAACAGTTGATTACCACTAATAAGTAAAAAAGACCAGAAAAAAAACATGTCTTGAAAACTCAGGTGGCTGGTCCTAAAGCAAAATGGTTCAATAGCAAAATAAAATGTGTCCACATGAATAGCATCAAAGAAATTTGTTTTCCCTATTTTGATCTACATTTTATAAAAGCAAAAAAGAGCTAATCTAGTTCAACGACCGTCATAAAATAAAATTGTGTGTCACATTTAGAGCCAAACTAGTCATATAAATGAACATAGCACTTGGATATATATTAGGGTTTTTAAATGACATTAGGGGGTTGGTTTTCATATGGGCTGCAGCAAGCAGGTAAGGAAGGTTGAATCCTTCTCTCTCCAGTTGGAATTTTGAACAAAGATTTGACTTAAAACCAGTCGCAGGACTGTTCCAGGCAGTTCTGCAGACATCTCTCTGCCCTCCCTTTTTTCCATTTTTCGTTTCCAAATAGCACAGAACACTGAATTGCTGTCTAGTATACATGGATCTCACTGGCCTGTTTGTTATCCTTTGTGTTGGTTTTAAAATGTTGTATAATGTTCCACACTTGAGGGTTCCCCTAGAATTGTCCTTGAGTTTCTCAGTGGCCCCATTTGGCATCAATCCTGCTGATCTTCACCGTCTAAATCAACCAGGGGATCTCTGTGACAACCCCAGACCTACTGGGATATGCCACACTTTCACTAAGCTGCCACCAACCATTCCCTATAAGGAGTCACACAGACCAGGAATGGATTTTTAACAAATAAAGGAATAAGGTTTATTTAAACAACACACAGGGAAAATAAAATGATCAAGTGAATAAGATACAGTAACGTGGCTTAGTCTCAATCATACATACACCAGTTTGGTTCACTCAGAACACTTTTAAATAAAGCACAGACCCTGAACCTATCAGTTCTGGCTAACCATACAGACACCTGAACCTATCAGGTTGGTACTGACTGACACACAGTAGTACCCTGTCTGACACACAGACTCCCACACCAGCTTCTTCTCTCAGCTCTCCTCAGCTCTCCTTCTTCTAACTTCTCCACACAAGCTCCACATATATATACAGTACAGCCCCTCCTCCTGATGTCCTGCCTTCCACTCCCCATAGGATGGAACTTTCCCTCCAACCCATGACAGACAGGTAACATCAGTGCTGTATGTAACAGTCTCGACCCCCAAGAGGATTGCAAAGTACTTTTGTTGGCAGGGGTTGTAGGTTATATGTTTTGTAGCCCTTGTTAAATAGGGTTTTTTTTTAACCTTTTGCAGCAGGATATTAAAGTTTGTATGTGTATGTAAGAGAAACAGGCTCTTTAGGAGAGAAAGAAGGCTCTACTTTCTAAGAAGGGAAGCCTTTACCCCTTAAAATGCCTTTTAATGCAAATATGGTGGGGGATCACAGGTTACTTGGCTATTATAGAAGGAGGTCATGACTTGAAAAAGGTTGGGAACAAGTGATCTAAATTCATTATTAGAGGAAGTGATAATTATGTTATATATTCCAAGGTTACACATCCAATTCTAGCATATGAGTGATAGAAAATGTAAGTTAACTTACCAGAACCTTTGCTTGCAGGGGGTCATGAAACCTAAACAATAGAATGTGTGAGAAAGCACAAACAACAAATGCACCTTTGTGGCATTTGCATTTAAAGACTAAATTCTTTATCTGACATTAGCTTGCATGGACTGCAGTGTTCTTTAGATATCAGGATGGCATGTCTGAGCTTGCCCACATCTCCACCATCCATTTAGTCGTATGTGAAAGCTCCTGCCAAATAAAACTGAATGGTTTCAAAATAACACAAGTCTGCTTCTTCTATAGACTAACCTGGATACCTCTCAGGATACATATGCCCATGTGGAAGATGCAGATCAGGTAGCTTACCAGTCAGGATGTTGGTGGGAAGGTCAAGCATACAATTCAAATTTAGAGATATGCCATAATCAAGAAGCAGAACATGTCTCATGCAGGAGGCAATAAGAAACAGGACTGTAAGAGGCAGCATATTTTCACCACAATGATTTGCTCATCAAAGTCTAGGAAATTATTTTGGAAGCATTTGTAGTTAGCTAAGACTCACAGTGATTCACAGCAGAAGCAAACATGATATTTAAAAAGAAAAAGACAAAAACCCGCCATACTTTGAAGATGAAGTCCTACCATCTTGACATCTCAGTCAGAAGCTCTTCATTGTTTCCTTTTTTTAAATTTCATGAATGAGATTCTCTTGAATCCCAACAATGTAGATATTAAGTACAGTGGTGCCTTGACTTAAGAACTTAACCCGTATTGGAACAGTGGCTGTAAGTTAAAACGTTCTTAAGTCAAAGCAGCGTTTCCCATAGGAATGTACTGAAAACTGATTAATCCATTCCGGCTGTTTTTTGTCCTTAGGTCAAGGCACGGTTCTTAAGTCAATTAGTTCCCATAGGAACTAATGCAAAGTCAGTTAATCTGTACTCTACCACTAGGGTGAGAATTTTTTTTCTTCTTTTGACCCAAGATGAATTTAGGTTAAAAAAATGGCAGGAAAGTTTTTTTGTTCATAAGTCAAGACACAGTTCATAACTCAAAGCAATATTTCGCATCCGGAGCTGTTTGTAACTCAGAACGTTCATATGTCAGGGGGTTCGTAAGTCAAGGCACCACTGTACCATGAATGTTTTATGCTGTGACTCTGATTAGAAACATTTGTTTCCACTATTGCCACAAGCTCCGTGCATATTTTTGCCAACATGTGTACAGATGGTGGAGGTACTGGCACAAATTTAAGGCCTGCCTCTGAAGTTTCTCCTGTAGTTAAAAGTATACTGGAGCTTGACAGATTGAGTGTTAAGATCTGGAGACAGCCTTGTAACCACCTCACCCAAAGGTAGAACTCCTAGGAGTAAGAAACTGGCCTCATCAGGCTTCAAAGTCACTGGAGTTCTTTGGTCGCATTTAGCTAAACACATGGTGGAGACATTTGCAGAATTTAGTGATCAATTTGTGAAGGTCTACGACACTGCTGAGTATGAGGACATTTGGGAGTGAGGTATACATTCTTGCCTGCATTCCCACCCACCCCATTTAGCCCTTCAGGAAAACAACAGAAGAGCACTACACCTCCTTTAGCAGATTCTCTCTTATACTGTACTTTGATTAGACATAGGTTTTGGATCACTTTTCATGTATTCATTCATTTATTAATGGTAGGACACTTTTGTCACCTCCCAATTACTATTTGTTAAACAAGCACTAAGATAAATATCCGTGTCTGTATCTTTACCGTTTGTAGACATCTAACCCAACCTGTATATAAATAGCTGTCAAATGGGGCAATACTCCATGATTCTGATAGACTGAGGGTTCAGTTCACAATAATTTCCATTATTTATTTATTTATTTATTTATTTTATTGCATTTATATGCCGCCCATCTAGACATAGTCTACTCTGGGTGGCTCACAACATACAGGATAAAAACAATTCAAAATACAGTATACATTAACAGTCTTTCAACAATATAGAAGACAACAATAGTTCAGGATGGGATGAAAAGAGAAGTTAAGTAGTGCCTGGAGGGAAGGCCTGTCTGAACAACCAGGTCTTAAGTTGGTTTGTGTTAGACTTCAAGGTGCCATTACCAGACTCTTTGTTTTATTCTCTCCTATGGCATGACTTCACTGACCAAACAGGCTTCCTGAAATTGAAGTGAATGCTGCCCTAGAGGATTGCAGGTCACCAGCAGTGCCAGAGCAATGCTTCCTGTTTCAAAGGCAATGGGCCCACAAACAGAACTCCAGGGGACAAGTAGCAATGCTGTTGAGATCACAAAATGCCATGGGTCAGTTCAGTTCATCACAGCATGCATCTAATATTTGTTGTCCAAGACAAATAACCTTCAAATGATTTGCTCATTGCCAAGATAAGTTTTCCAAAGTCCAAAGTGAAATTAAGTACACTTCTCAAAATTTTAACTCCCTGTATAATTCTATTGTCAAATGTTAAATATCCATCCTACTATCCCAAAAGCTGTGTGCGTTTTCTTTATTCCAGGGGGAGGAGAACTGATTTATTAATGTTTAATTTATGAAAGTATATTTTCTGAATGTGGTTTCCAATACTTATGAGGAACATAAGTGTAGCTAACAGAGGTTCCTTGTGAAATTGTTATCAACGTTTTAAACGAAAAGCCCAACAAGCTTAGTTATTGTCACTAATGGATGCCCAGGTCCATAGCTATAACTGTACTCCACAGACTGGAGTACTGCAGAAGCAATGAGTTTCCTTCAGAAACACAGATCAGTAGCTCATTGTAAGCAGGAAAATAGGGTATCTGATCCTAAAAGTCTGCCACATGTCTGACAAATTACTGTCAGCCTTTGACTATTTCACATCACTTTGTCCTGACATTTCTTCTTAAGGTTCATTTCAGAAACATATAAATTTCCTACTTTTTGTTTCTTCTGTATAAATATATACAGCCCTGTGAAAATTAAATGCATTCTAGTCACACTGCATTTCTACTCTGTGTGGTTTCAAGTCCCATAAATGCTTAGAGAAATGATTAAGTCATGCTAAATTGTGATGTTAGGTAGTGGAACATTTTTAATTTTCCTCTGGGCCTCCATCCAGTTGGCTAACAACTGGGCCATTGCAATATAGCAGCTGTTGCATAATCACAAAATGCAAGAATGGAAAATCTCCCACACAACAGGAACTGCAGGGACAGCGGGGTGGACAAGCACAGGGAATAACAAGGCAGAAATTTTAAAAGGGGTTTTAAAGTTGTGTCACTACAATTTTTTTCCTGATTTATCTATATATCTAGGAATCAGGAAAATCATAAAATCATAGAAAAGTGAAGTTGGAAGGGGCCTACAAGGTCATCAAGTCCAACCCCCTGCTCATTGCAGGAATACAATCAAAGCATATCTGCCAGGTGATTATCTAAGTTTTTCTTGAATGCCTCCAATGTTGGAGCACTCACCAACTCCTGAGGTAACTGGTTCCACTGCCATACTGCTCTAACTGTTAGGAGGTTTTTCCGGATATTCAACTGAAATCTGGCTTCCTTTAACTTGAACCCCTTGTTGCATGTCCTGCACTCTGGTATGATTGAGAACAGATATTGCCCCTCCTCTGTAGGACAGCCTTTCAAATATTTGAAAAGTGCTATTATATCACCCCTCAGTCTCCTTTTCTCAAGACTAAACATCCCCAATTCCTTCAGCCTTTCCTCATAAGGTTTGGTTTCCAGCCCTCTGATCATCCTTGTCACCCTCCTCTGAACTTGTTGCAACTTGTTAGCATCCTTCTTGAAGTGTGGTGACCAGAAGTGGACACAATACTCAAGGTGAAGCCTAACCAGTGCTGAATAGAGGGGGACTAGCAACTCATGGGATTTGGAAACTATACTTATGTTATTGCAGCCTACAATAGCATTAGCCTTTTTTGTAGCCACATCACACTGTTGGCTCATATTTAGCTTCTGATCTACGACAATTCCAAAATCCTTCTCAATCGCAGTTTTGTTGAGCCAGATATCCTCCATTTTGTAACTGTGCATTGGTTTCTTCTTCCAAGGCGCAGTACTTTGCACTTATCCCTGTTGAATTCCATTCTGTTGCTTTCATCTCAGTACTCCATCCTATCAAAGTCATTTTGAATTTGTTTCTGTCTTCTATGGTATTAGCTATTCCACCCAATTTGGTATTGTGGCGATCATCCACGTCACTCATGCCATTCATATTCATGAGCTGATTTGCATGAACCTATGAGAGGACTGGAGAAGTGGAGTCAGCAGCTACGTGAGGCTTGGCGGGAGAAGGAGGAATCAGACAGGGCTGGTTAGTCAGAAAGGGAGCAGATACTGAGAGATATAGAGCTGGTTAGGAAAATAGGTAGAAAAGGTGGTAATGATATAGCAAGAGAAAAGAAGTATGTATTGAGAGAACTGTTGATGAATTCCTTATGTATAATGTGTATCTGAAGAACTTCTGTTATTATTCAATCCACTTCACTTCAATAAATAAGTTCTGTTTCTGTTCACAAAACAAGTGTTCTGACAAACATCATTTATATTCTGGATTAAGGTAATCCACTGGTGGCAGTGAGAAGAAAACACAATGTGCGCCTTTGTGAGGGAAAGACAAGCAGGGGCCACAAGGGCAAACACTGCAATTGGTGTCCAGTGCCGGGATACAAAATAATCCAGTGAACCCAATGTTTAAAAGTGAATTTTCTGGAGTCATGGGTACCTTTTAGTCAGAGAGAGCTAGAGAAGAAGGAGTTTGGGAGTTAGAGGCAGAGAGTGTTGAAGGAGTGATTAATCAGAGGGTGACCTGTATTAATTAAAATAGAAGAGATTAAAGTAAATTATTGAAGCTTTGTGGAACTTTTCCCTGCTACTAGTCTGTACTCATCCTCGGTGGCCTGGCCTCCTTTCCACTTCCTGTATATGTCTTTTTCAGTTTTTAGGTCCTCCCTCAGCTTTTTTGCTGGCCTTTTTGCTGCCTCCCTCCTTTTTTTCTTGTTGGAATTGTTTGTAGTTGTGCCTTTAGAATTCCTTTTTTTAGAAGCTCCCACCCTTCTTGGATTCCTTTTCTTGTTAGGATCTCCTGCCTTGGGACCTTACTTATCCTTCTTCTGAGATTATTAAAATTGCTTTTTTTTAAAATCCAGCAGATGTGTGTGGCTACCCTTGAACTAAGGGTTCAACTCATATCATGGATGAGGAACATGTGTCCCTTCAGATGATGTTGGACTGAAGTTCTCTTAGTCCAGTAGTTCCCAAACTTGGGTCCCCAGATGTTTTTGGACTACAGTTCCCAGAAATCCTGGCCAGCACAGCTAGTAGTAAAGGTTTCTGGGAGTTTTAGTCCAAGAACATCTGGGGGCAAGGTAAGGGAATCACTGTCTCAGTCCCATTACTATTGTTCTATGGGTGCTATAACATCTGGAAGGCCATATTTCACTCCACCTCTGCATTGTTTGGAGCACCCTGCTCATCAAATGTTTTGGACTTCTGCCGCCATACCTTGACACTAGCGACATTAACTTTGGCTCATTCAACAACATCTGGAGTGTACCAGGTTGGGAAAGAGTGCCTTAGAATAATACCTGATATCCAAATAATGAAAAGCATTCAACCTGTCTGCACTGCATTCTAAACAGATGTACTTTTGCCTCCACCCTTCTAACAGAATGATTAAAGGATGTTCCTCTTAATGTCTATGCTCCTTGGAGGCACAGGTAAGCAAAGTCTTCTCATGAATACCATCAGTAATGTTTGGCATTGTGACAAATGATGCAGGGCAGGATGATCTGCACTATCATCCAGTGTATATAGAAGCAGTTTTCATATGGGACAGGAAAAAGCTTCAAGATTGCTTTGTTGACTGTATTAAACCGAGGCTTGTCTTCTGCAGTGCTTTAATCAACTAGATGGTTACTTAGGAAGGCAGTAATGCCTTTTTGATTTATTAGATATGGGTCCCTGGTCACATGTTCCATTCACTTCTTTGGCAGAATATTAAACTTGCAGCCATCTACTTAAGGAAACCAATCCCTGCTGTCTTCACTAATCAAAATGAAGCTCATGCTGGTGTGCTGTTTTTTTTTCTGCATTTTACTGGTTCTAGTACTATTAAAACTTTTCTGTAGATAAAGGCCTCTGTAGATATTGAATAGATTTAAAACAGTGCAAAAATTGTCTTTGGGGTGACTTTGTGAACCACATTATGTGTTACCTTTCCATGATTTGTCTGGATTTTGGCTCCCTCTGTCACACCTCCTGCATAACACACTCCTGTGTGTGTGTTATGAAATGTCCTCTTTGCCTTGTAAGGAAACTATTGTCTTGGTTTACTCTGCTGAGCTTGTGTTTGGATGTAACACTAATTAGCATAGTGTCCACCTCCTGGTGCCCATCCAGATGTTTAAGACAACAACTTCCATTATTTTTATCTTGATGGGTGATGAGAGTTGAGGTTTAATACATCACAAGGGCACTGCATTAAAGAAAGCTGGTTTAGCATAATGAGAGAGAAGTAAGACACAGAAAGGCTTCCACAGCCATGAGGAGGAGATAGGAAACTTCTGTTTCCACTCTTTATTAACCATGGCTTAGTGCATTGTCTGACTCCTAAACTGTAATTAATTTGAACTATGATTACTGAATGTTTCTGGGTTCAAATGACATGGCAAACTGCATTAAATCTGAAGTGGAAATGACAGTTTCTGAACATTAGCTTCACGGCCATTGCAGGGTGGGCTAATTAGCTATACTCGTTCATGTAAATTTTTCCCATTTAATTCTTTTTCAGCAGCCACTCAGGACTTACACATAGACACAGAAAAATACAACTTATAAAACTAGAAGGTAACATCTGAATTAGAAATGGCCATGTTGCCTGGAAAATTCTGGGAGATTCAGTTTAAAAAAATCTCTGCACCTCTAATTCAGACGGATAAGAGCAGTAAACAACAGGTCTGAACCCATGTTCAGGGACCCATGTCTCACAGGGACCAAGTGATAAAAATTAATATATGAGGTCTTCTGGAACAATCAGTGGCTTCTGCTTCCCTATAACCCATCTGATGATTTTGTATGATGGGTAAAAGTCTCTGTTCACTAATAAAAATAGAATTATGCATAAAGAGAAGTTGGTTCTAGCCTTTTTTATTAAGGGTTCAACATATTGGGTCGTCATATCTGCATATATGAAGCATTATATTAGAAAATTCAATCCAAAAACAACCCATCTGGTTTATGAATGTTGAATATTGCTTCTGTACTCATAATTTGTAACAAGAAGAAATGGGTTGACATTGCTGTGCAATATCATGCCCATGTTGCTAGCAGCGAAAAAGACGCCAAACCTTGCACAGCAAGGGCCAACCTGAATGTTGACCATGCCAATGTGAGCAGTCCGATGGCTTATAAGTGCTCATTATCATCCACAAAACGCACCAAGCAGGGGAAAACCCCAGAACCTAACTCTTTCATCAGTTAATCACTTCTTACTCAAACCCAAAGTAATTGTCAGGGTTGTTTTCTAACAAGATGTCTAGGTATTTATGATTTCAGGTGTAAAGCAATTTGATGCCTAGAAGAAATTTGGCTTTCAGTTGTGTGTGTTCACCCAAGTGCCTGCCTTTTTAGCTGGAAAATATTGGATTGCTATCTCCTTAAGGAGCAACATGAATTTCAACTCCATACAGCCCAGTGCATGGCACTCATGTTGTTGTTGTTGTTTAGTCATTAAGTTGTGTATGATTCTTTGTGACCTCATGTACCAGAGCACGCCAGGCCCTCCTGTCTTCCACTGCCTCCAGTTTGGCCAAATTCATGTTGGTAGCTTCAATGACACTGTCCAACCATCTCGTCCTCTGTCATCCCCTTCTCCTCTTGCCTTCACTCTTTCCCAACATCAGGGCCTTTTCCAGGGAGTCTTCTCTTCTCATCAGATGGCCAAAGAATTGGAGCCTCAGCTTCAGGATCTGTCCTTGCAGTGAATACTCAAGGTTGATTTCCTTTAGAATGGATAGGTTTGTTCTCTTTGCAGTTGAGGGCACTCTCAAGAGTCTTCTCCAGCACCACAATTCAAAAGCATAAATTCTTTGGTGGTCAGCTTTCTTCATGGTCTAGCTCAGTGGTTCTTAACCTTTGTTACTCGGATGCTGTGAACTGCAACTCCCAGAAACCCCAGTCAGGACAACTGGTGGTGAAGGCTTCTGGGAGCTGCAGTCCAAAACTCCTGAGTAACCCAAGGTTAAGAACCAGTGGTCTAGCTCTCACTTCTATACTGTACAACACTACTGGAAAAAACATAGCTTTGACTATGTGGACCTTTGTCTTCAAGGTAATGTCTCTGCTTTTTAAGATGCTGTTTAGGACAAGTTGGGAATGGAGTCAAGTCACTTTAGTCCTAGCCTGTTATTCTATCCACTCCTCCATATTAGCTTTCTTTCAGTTCAAAAGTTCTTTTGGACACAACACTGGAGCACAACATGTCTAGATTTAGAGAGTGGGCTAGAGGAAATATATGAATACTTGTCCCAAAGCCTTTTGATTTTAAATCACCCTCAGGTTTGTGCAGTGTGGATCTTTCTTTTCCAAAGGATGTCTACTAAAATATAACTTGACCCTTTAGGAAGGAAGTAACATCACCTGAATTAGGGTTTCCGATTGTCTGAAGCTATTGCTTTGGAGAATCTATGTCCATGTTTCGTCATAGGGTTTTCAAGGTAAGAAAGTGGTGTACCATCGCCTTCTTTTTGTGCAGTACTAATAAAAGTTAGCTTGAGCATCACCACCATTATGAGTGGAAGATCCTCCACTAGCATCACCTTCAAACTACCACTGTGATGCCCTTCCAGATGTTGCTCCACCCTAATCAACATTGGAACTATCCTTTCTCTTCTGGTGATGTGGCTGCTACTCCTAAAGAGGGTGGATATATCTTAGTCTGTGCCTCAGCTGTAAACATTCTGCTTTGGGTGACGCTGCTAAGACCCTCAAGATGCCACTGTTCTTGTCTTGTCCGATCTATTCAAACCTTCTCATCACATTAATGTATGTCAAAGCAGTTGAACATTAAGAGGCTAAAAATCATGACGAAGAAGAACTACAGAGCTTTAATGTTAATGAAAACATTGAAATAGTGAAAGATTTTGTATAATTTGGTTCAATCATGAATTCAAGTGAAGACTGTAGCCAGGAAGTCAGAAGAAGATTGAGACTCAGAAGGGTAGCAATGAAGGAATCAGAAAAGATCATCAAGTATAAGGATGTGTCACTGGAGATCAAGGCCAAGATAATCCACACTTTTGTATTCCTGATCACTACATACAGATGTGAAAGCTGGACATTGAAGAAAACTGAACAGGGGGCGAAATGGAATATGCTGTTGAAAAAGAGCTTTGCAGATACCCTGGAAAGACAAGTATGTGCTAGAGTAAATAAAGCCTGAACTATTTCTTGAAGCAAAAATGAGAAATGTGCTCTCCTACATCAGGCACATCATGAGAAAGCAGGATTCTCTGAAAAAAGACAATAATGCTGGGAAAGGTGGGAGGCAGTAGGAAAAGAGGAAGACCAAAAAAAAAAAAAAGAAGAAGAAGATGAATTGACTCTGCCAAGGAAGCCACAGTCTTAAGTTTACAAGAGCTGATCAGGGTTGTTGAGGACAGGACATTTTGGAGATCTGTCGTACATAAGGTCATCATAATTTGGAGGTGACTTGACAGCATATAACAACAAAGACATCAGTGTTGCATCCCCCTTTCTTTCCTAAATTAACATTTGTTATTCCATGGACTCACAGAGCAGCAAATAATGCCTACTATTCCCCTAGCCTCCTGACACTAACAGCACTAATATTTCAAAGTTCTGACATGAAACAGAATATATTTCTGCAGTCATTGGTGGAACCTGCAGAGGATAGAGAGCCCTAGAAGCCAGACCCAAATTGGAAGTTATTTTGTGGTATTATTTATTTTTCTCTTATCTATTCATGTGCTCGTTTGAGAGAATGTAGCCATACTTTAGCTTAGACAATGAACTAATATTACAATTTCACCAGCAGTTTGATCTCTGTTCTCAGAATACAGTCTAGCTGTTTGAACAACAGAAGTCCATTTACTGTGAAGTTTCAGCAGTGAGTCTCTGCTTTAAGGTCAGAAATGTTTTTCTAAAGCTGAGATGAGGTTCAAGGACTCCCAAGTCTCTTCTATCACACAGTAGTTGTACTGTATTTTTCTGGGCCTGTGTCATAGCTAGGGCATAAATTGCCTTTCATCTTGTTCAGAATATTGTGAGGGAAGACAGTCTTGGGAGGGAAGACAGGAGCTGCTGATACAACGAGGCTCCATCCTGAGTGTGGTAAAGTGTGGCTGGGAGGGGAAAAACAACTGAAAAGAGTCAATCAGACAAGAGTCTCTAAGCAAGAAAGATTGCTAAAAAAGGATGGCTGAGGCTGACTGAGACATTTTGCTGTCTGAGGTAACGGACAAGATGGCATCCCTCTCCCTCTCCATGTCTAGAAGTTGCATGGACTGACAACTGAAGCCTACTTTAGCACTTGTGATTGACTAGCAATAAAGCAGTTGAGACAGTTTGCTAAATGAAGGGAATTCCAGAAAAAGCAAAACAGCTGAAAAGTTCAGAAGGAACTGTTGGGAGGCTGCCAGTGCTGTCCCCAAGCCTCAGCTGCCTGAGAGGATTGCCTCATCCTGCCTAGTGATAGGGCCAACCCTTATGATTACCAGCAGACAGAGGCTGTAACCATCAGAAACCACCAGAAAAACTAACTTGTTGCTTACCCAAGTGCAACAAGCGGTTTTTCCCCTCCCAGCCACACAGTGATTGGAAAATAACAGCAAATGCTTACATAAGTTTACTCTGAAGTAGAGATGGGCTGCTCGTGCCTATCTCTACTTCAGAGTTTGTTTATTGCTGCAACAGGGACTCTACCCCCTTCAGTGTGTGCCCGCTTGGAAGCAGCATCCTGGCTTCCTGGCCCTACTTCCTCTGGGCACTACTTCAGAGTGGGCACCGCTGGAGGGGTGGCAGGGCTTTGAACCACCAGACACCTGTCACGGTGGTAAACAAACTGAGCCAAACCACCAAACTGCCAGTTCATCACCATCTCTATCTGACGTAAATACTCTGGGTTTAGGATTACAGCCGAACATGTGCTGTACCAAAGGATACAGTGCAGCTGCAAAGAAAAACTGTCACTGTACCCTAAGTCATTAAAGTAAACACAAGTGAATCTCAGCTCTGAAGATGAACTGAGAGTCTCTAGCTGAGAGTGCCTTGTTCAGTCTATGGCGCTGGCATGTAAGCCATTTGCTTAAGGCCAGACTACACTTAGCTCCTTTTTAAAAGCAGTATTCCCTTAAATGTTAAAAGATCTCTCCTTGCCCTAGCACAAGCTTTCGTTGTCCTTGTGTCTAAGAGTCTGCATGACTCTGTTTGAAGAGTCCGAAAAAACTATTGCACATTTGTAGGTAATAATGGCCTAAATAAAACTAATAGTGCCATTTAGAGTAAAACCCGTGGATCGGTGAGATGTTCCCAAGTGTTCTCTTACCATCCCACAATGGATTTAACGGGTCTACTGTACAGTAGTATCTCGACTTAAGAACTTAATCCGTATTGGGACTGCGCTCTTAAGTTGAAACGTTCTTAAGGCGAAGCACCACTTCCCATAGGAATGTATTGAAAACCATTTAATCCATACCTGCTGTTTTTTGTTCTTAAGTCGTGGTGCTGTTTTTAAGTCGAAGCATTAGTTCCCATAGGAACTAAAGCAAAGCCGGTTAATCCGTATCTACCACTAGTGGGTGAATTTTTTTTAATTTTTTCTTCTTTTGACCTAAGGTGAGCATAGGTCAAAAAAAAAGGGCAGGAAAGGTTTCTCTTTCTTTCTTTTTTTCCTTTTCCTTTTCTTTCTTTTTTTTCTCTTTCGGTTCTTAAGCCGAGGCTGTTTTCTCAAGTTGAAGCAACTTTTTGCGAATTGAGCCATTCTTAACTCGAATCGTTCGTATGTGGGGATGTTCTCAAGTCGAGGTACCACTGTATTTGGTTCTGGCAAGTGGCTTTAGGCCAGTGCATTGAAATATATACAATGGATATTATGTATAATAGTATCTGAGCATTATTTAATAAATAGTGTCCTCCCCCCCCCCCCCAATATTGTCTGCTTGATTCCTTGCAGAAAGAAAGTCCAACTGTACTAGATGGAAGTGCTGCAAAAACAAACAAACAAACACATAATGGTATCATTGCTTTATAGCCATCCTCAGAAAAGGTTCTGAAGTCTAGAAATAGGTTGTTCAGAACCTATTTTTTGTTTGTTGATAACAAGGGCAGGAGAAAAAGAGATGTCAGAAGAGGCACCGCACCAAATTGATCATTTAAACTGCAACAAGTCACCAAGGTTTCATTCAGGAATTAGGACTGTAGTGGGAGAACTCTTATCAAGAGTCATAAAGACGGAAAAATAAAATAAAATGTGCTGCTTTTAGGGCCAGGTCTTTTAACAATGAATTCACATTACTCTCTTTTAAGTACTAAGATGATATAGCAGAAGAGGAAGAATGCTAACTGATAATTATGTGTGCAATTCTGAGCATCCAACACGAGGTAACTTCTGTGAACCTGAGGCGACTGACAACTGATTTTTTTTTTTACCTCCAGCCCACCGCTTGGCCTAGCAGTGGTGATTTCAGCAGCTGTATCACCACTGGCACTAATGTGCACAAAGACTGTTTTGTTGCTTGGGTGATAGACGATAAGATGCTGAATCATGGCTTTCTTGAACAGCCTCTCTTTCAGTTTCTCTTTTTAAAGCGTGCTGCACTGGAGATGAATATACTGGCAGAAAAAAGTCCGAGCTGTAACTGCTGATAAGGCCTACTTTTCCATACTTGTTTTGTTTGGAATGGGATCATGGATGCCATTGTTCAGTGTGGGCTAAAAGGCTTCAGTTTCAATATGACAGTTTTTGTCATATTACTTTATACTAATACTGTATTTAATATTTATATAACGCACTCCAGCTGCTTAGATAACTCTAGCAGTATAGTTCACCACAGAATGGGATTCCAGCATTCCTTCATAAGGAATGATACACGCTGGAAAAAATTGCTGTTGGAGTACAAGTCCCAGCATCTTCTTACTAGCGCTGCTCATACTGGTTGGGGATTTTTGTAACTGTAGTCCCAGAATGAACTTTTACCAATTACATGCCACACCCTATTCCAGCTCCATGGGGTGAGCAGATGGAGCTGGGAGCCTAAAGAGGACCTGAAGCTGGAAGGTAGAAACAGAAGTGCATCAAGCAAGAAAAAAATTGCTTTGATGTTGCCCAATGGGAATGGGAAGCCAAGCTCATGACCTTTATACAAGGCTGGCCAATCTAGAAGCTTCATCCTATAGAACCATAAGGGGAGCTATGGCTGCTGCACTTCCAAATTCAGTGCAGGTCACAAGAGGGCTCAAAGGTCTGACTGCAAGCAATCTCGATAGTCTCCCAAATGAAATTCCAATTAAGTAGTATGAGATTGCCAGTGCATTTTAAAAAACAATTTAATGGTATTCATGTTGCTTGTCATCATTTCAAAAATACACTAGAATGATGTTGATAAAGCAATTACAAGCAAGCAAGAAGAGCTGATGATATCCAAATCTGCAAAATGTTAAATATTATAACTGTTTATTGGAAGTATGTGGAATGTGCGGAGTTCGCCAGTAATTAAAATGTGGGTGCAGTCTCTGTCTTTCCTCAGTTGTCATGTCTGTAAATGCCAAATTGCATTTTACAATTTCCTTCTGTGATTACATCTTAGCAATCTAGTTATACAATCAACCTAGTTATACAAAATGATCTGTTTGTTGTGCCTAATCTTGGCACTGGAGGATTTAGCACAATCCTGCAATGTACATCACCCAGAGACGAGTATTTTGCAAGAGTGCATAGACAGCAGAGGTTTCAACCTTGATGAGGTTTCTGCCTGGCCCTCCCAAAGAGAACTCAGCACCTCCATTTCAGGTGAATCCTACAAAAGAGGAAAGACACCCCCCCCCCAAGACACAGAGAATGATAGCATCTCAGAACACAGGTCAATTCAGACTAAATTTGGGGGGAGGGGGAGAGTGACTCTCAATTTCCAATTTTTCCACACTCTTAAGTCTCCTTGTTTGTTTGATCTCCCATCAGTCCAAACCAGGCTGTTTACTAACCTCTCTCCTAACTGCTTCTCAAATTTCACCCCAGAGTGGCAGTTATTTATGTACCAGTTTAGGCTTGAACTGCAAATAGTCTTTGGCCTGTTTCCTCAGCAGTTTCATTTTTTACGTATGCCCTTGGACTTCCCTTCGTGAGCATTAAAGGTGTGAATGGTGAAAACTTCCATTTTTGTTTTGTTTTGGTTTCTTTTGGTCAGGTGCCTTTTCTGTTTTTGAGTTCTTTGTGCACCAGTCCTTCTGTTAAATATGAAATGGACTGCCTCTCTTGAGTTATTTCATTTCATTTTTGCCTATTCCTATTTTCTGGTGCTAGTCCAAAAATAAATAAATAAATCCAAAGAACTGTTAAAAGTTATTTCAAAAAAGCAGAAGCAAGGCAATATAGAATCAATCTAGTGCAAAAGGAAGCAGTAACACGACCAAGAACAACAATCATTAAACAAAACAGGCCACCCCCCATCAAAATAGACATATTTAACAAACAACAAAAAACCACAATAAATTAACCAAGAAAAAAGAGTAAAAATATAAATCAAATGAAGAAATCACACCTCCTTACACCCAGAGAAAAATGGGGAAATAAAAAAGGTCCATCTGCCAAAACCCAAGAAAAGCAAGCAAATAAAGGCAAAAATACAATCAAAGCAACCTCTAACCAGAAAAGCTAGAAAACAGGGAAATTTTTCTTCCTCCTGCTGGTGGCATTTGATGACTTTTCATCTCTTTGCTGAGTCCACCAGGTGGCAACAGGGAATCAAAGAGGGGGAAATTCCCAAAGAAGCTGGAAGTTCCAAAAAATAATCTCAAGGAGACACACTAGCACAGGCAGGCTGCCTGGATCCTGGAATAAAAATAGTCCCCCAAAAATTGGAGGAAGTGGGTTGGAATTCTCCAAATAAAATGAAGAAGAAAAAGGCAAAAAAAGACAAAAAAGGGAAGGACTCAAGATAGAGGCAGACAGCACAATCTAAGAAGAAAGGCACCAGGAATTCTCACACCCACAAGAAAGCAAAGAAAAGCAAAGAAAAAACATTCCTCGCTGGGTTTCAGATCCTTTTATGGAGTCAAAGTTCCTGTTCACCTCCACATTTTCTGAGGGACTGCTATTGAATGAAGAATTTCCCTGGTGGTTTGACATACAAAGTGTGAAAGAAAAATTAAATGAAAAAGGAAAATACACACAAAAAGAGAATCCTCTTTTCATTGCCATGGATCATGAGTATTTAAGATTGTTGGTGTTTTCTGTCCATGACAGAAAATGAAAATGTAAAAAAGAGAGTCTTTTAAGTTTTTTGAATTTGTCAGTCATTAAAACATGACTATCCCATCCCTAGTGAGCAAGTCTCCCTGTTTGCTAGGTATTTCAGTCTCGGTCCAGAACTGCCCCATTGAATCAGTGCACCCCTTTGGAAATTACTTTTAAAGGACAATATACTGACAATAAGTTTGTAGGGACAAAACTTATAATGAAGTCAAGTCCCCTCCCCTCCAAGCTTTCTCAGAGCATTCTCAGTGTTTGTTTGTTTGTTTGTTTGTTTGTTTTTTGGACTTTTGCAGGAGAAATGTTTGGAAAATATGGCCAAAGAAGCTCACACACATTTTTCCCTGTGAGCCCCCTTGGTTTTTCCTAAGGAAATGTACCATTGTAACAGGGTGGGAATATTTGGTAAGGTGCTGTAAGTCTCATTTTTTAAAATTTCTGAATGTTGAGCATGCAGTAACACAGGACTTTTTAAAAGGAATCACTGCTTATTACTCAATTTCTCACTGTTACTTTTTCTTCTTCCTTCCTTCCTGTGGCAGAGAAAAATACTATTTTTAAAAGTGAGCAAGTGGCCTAAGATTTGGAGAAGGGGGGGTGCCCCAAGATGCTCCCATAACCATTTTAGGTCCTTAAAGTAATGAGTACATATTATCAGTAAATGTAACACACACAAAAATAACTGCACTGTCAGCACAATGATACTTTCCTTTCGGAAAGTATCACTGTCCTCCGATTATCCTCCCAAAGTAATGTTTTTCTGACGATGCCATTTGTGACTAAAGATGGGCACAAACCGGTGGTTTCTGCCAGCTTGTTTTTCAGCTGAACAGGTGTTCAGCACTTCTCAACCCCACCTCCTCCAGCAGGCACCCACTCAGAGGCAGCACCCAGAGGAGGCAGGGCAGAGGCGCTGTCCTGTTCAGCCAAAGTATGAACCAGCATGGATAAATCTCTATTTGGGACCCAATACTTCCAGGTTCTGCTCCACTGTAATTTTGTACCATAGCATGTGGGGTCCTTTTCAATGAATTCTAGCCCGTGCCACTGAAAATGATAATTTCTTTCCACCTCAAGAATCCTTCTGTAGACGTCCTTTTGCCATCCCTTTCTTATATCCAAGTGAGATGTTTTGCTCAAACACAGTCTGCTTTTGAACTAATACATTCCACTCCATGCATCAGGCTTGAAATTTATCTCACTTTGATTTTCTGCAAATAGCAACCCAGTAATTAAGTTTATTCTTGAAAACAAGTTTCCATTCCATGAAAAATCATGCGTAAGATATGTCATCACCAAATATTTAATTCATCACAACGTAACATTTCTCAGAGTCCAATTTATCATCATATAAAAACACCTCGATATTAACAAAGTGCAGCCATCAAAGTGGTAGCCACTTTAGTCTGTGGCAGCATTTCAACAAGAAACATGAACAGGGTGGATTTGATTCAAATCATGATTTTAATTTTTTTAAAAAAAATCATTTTTTTGATAATTTAAATTATAGAAATCAATTTTTATTTAAATCATGATTTTGAAAAACCATTGATTCAGTCTGAACACAAAACAAAATAGAAGAAGAAGACGTGGCCCCTTAAAGATCACTTGCTATATTTCAATATAAGCTTTCGTGAAACATGCCCTCTTCATCAGATGTAAGAGTTATGTTCCATGATAGTTTACATTAAAATATGCCAGCTAGTCATTAAGGTACCACAGTGTGTTTTTTGTTTTGTTTTGCTTTGCTTTGCTTTGCTTTGCCTTTGTGTTGTGTTTCTTGTTGAAATGGTGTAGTCAGTTTCCTGTGATATTATAAACCAGGCATTGCACACCAGCTTATTCATGCATTTCTCCCTTTGGATTATTGGTTACCTGGCCAATTCATACTTGGGAAACAACAACAAATTAGGTTGCTTTGTTGTTCTTTTCAAGAATATTTCAGCAGACTTCTTGCATTTTCTGGGTATGGTAATAGTGATGACTTAAGAACAACCAGTGACACACACATTGTGCAGCTTGGTGGGGCCTCACCTAAAGCAACAATTTCACAAAAGCTATTGCATTTGAGCAATTTAAACCATCATTAAGGTGCTTTGGCAAGTGGAATCTTGCAAGTCAGGCAGGGAAAATCAAGCCAGAATATGTCATGATTTCCAAGTTCATCCTAATAGAAATTTCATTTGAGAATGGGGCACAGTATAAGCTGTTGTATTTTTATGCCTTTTGTATCTGCCATACTATGGATCTTATATCTCTACCTTATACCTACCATGTCTTATACCTACCTAACTATTCCTCAAATATACCACTATCCTCATCTGCTGTTACTAAATACTGTGGCTAAATATCTGAGAACAACTGAGGTCTTGTCTACATGGGCTCATTAGAGCAGACTAAATAGGATCGCCAGAGGTGAATATAGAGGTCTGCTATGCCATTTGGTGTACTCCAAATGCACCTCAGATGACCCTATGTGGCCTGGCTCCTTCAGATGTCAGTTTTCCATATCATGAAGTGGATTAAGAATTCAACCACTTCATGATATTGGCAAATTAAACACTTCCTCTTCACCATGGAGGGGCAGAGGAAATTAATTTTTTTTTAGACTGTAAGGACACTACTGATGTGCTGCATCGCATACAGTATTTTTAAAAATAGAAGAAATTGAAAACTTCCTTCCGGAAGTAGAAGGACAAAGGAGGGGGCAATCAGGAGTTTTTCTTTTCTTTTTGACTTGTCTTAAAGGTCAGATTGAGAACCTGCCCACAGCTGAATCTACCACCAATGCAGAGGTAGGCACACAGCCTCCAGATGTTGTTAGATTGCTACTCCCAGGCTTCTTCTACTATTGACTTTGCTGACCAGGGCAGATTGGAGTTGTGATCTGTAACTGTCTGGATGGCTACACTTCACTAAATCTGTTCTAAGGTGATCATGGTATTACAGCAACATAACATAATGTCATCTCAGGACTAAGCTGACTGGACTAACAGCAGAAAAAATAGAACAATGTATGCATGCATTTGTTTTCGGTATCACCATGACTCAACCATATCTCCCATGAACTGCAGAAGAATGATAATCATACAGACAGTGGACCACTGGAGCAAATATTCAGATTTTTCCTTCTCTTTACACGATTGCCTGTGATATGAAAATAAAGAGGATGAAACATGAGAGGGTTAAAAATGGAAGGCTATGTTGACATGTGAGCCCAGTGTAAAATTCTGTGAATGAAGCAGGTTGCTTTCACAAAAACAACTTTGTCTGGAAGCACCCTGAGTTTCACAGATGAAGTTCTCTTTCTGACTTGGCACCATCTGGCACTTCATAATGAACTCTTTTAAAGAAAACATCCTAGCTTAGTCTGTCAGTCACCTATGCATTTAGAAGAAATTGAAATGCAAATTTACTCATCCCCTTTTGTCAACTTGACAAAACTCACTCTTAAAATTGAGCGCATATGCTTCCGAAATGGGCAACATGGATTTCAAACACTGAACACTTTATCCCATTCTATTAATATATTGTCCAAAGCTTGCCTAATATTTTCTTCTGTTCTTAAAACATTTGCCTGTAAGGTTTTGTTTAGGGCTGACTGTAAGCCAGGTATCTTCTAGATAGAGCATCTGCATTTCTGATTTGGTGGTGGTGTTATCTATATTTTACCCACCATCCATTATGTAAGGCTTGTCTTGATTCAAAAACTGACAAAATCCATGACATTCCCTTTTTTTTCCTTATTCAAAATAGGCCTGTTTTGAGGTGTGGTATGTCATGTGGGTCAATCCACACAGCCACATGCAAGGATTAGGTGGTTCCAGGGCAGGAAACCACACCACACCTCAAGCAATCCTATTTAGCTCTTCCTCCATTTAAAGGAAAAGAAGGGGAGAGAAATAATCCAAAAAAAAAAAAATCCCCTCCCTGTCACCTCCTGTCTAATCCTCTGTGAGGGAGAAAGAGAGGCTTTCACTTTTTTCTCCAAGTGGCATAGCGCACTTACAAAGACTTTTTAAAAGCCTCTTTATTTCTTCTCGCCCTCCCTCCATGGAGAATGGGAGGAACCTTTGAATTTCCCAAGATCATGAAGTGGGTTAAACAGGCAGCTTAAGCTACCTGCTTCCGATCAGTCCCCGCAATCACTCATAATGGATCCCACAGAGTGATTCTACCCACACGGACAAAGAACAGTAGCCCCTGATGGGGAGCCATAAACAGGCAGTCAGGCATGAATCAGGCTGGTTCATAATGGCCCTTACATCACATGGTGACCAGAAAAAATGAGCAAACCAGGCCATCGCCAAACTGGACCAAGTCTTGGGAGGATCATACCCTCTGTCACCTTAAACATACCCTCTGTCACCTTAAACATACCCTTTGTCTCTAACAGTTTATTTATCATTTGAATCTCAAACTTTATTATCATAAGGATTGAAATGTAAATACCTTCTCATCATTTGCATTCAACTCTTTTTTTAATGCAGTAGTGCTTTTCAATTTATGGGAGGAATCATTATGGTGGCAAGCAGCCACTTCAAATCAGATAAAGAAAACTTGATCAAGATGGTACTTCTCTTTTTAAATGTATTTTAATTAGCAACGCTTGTTCAGATAGCAAGCTTCATTATTTGAATCCATAATGTAGCTAGAAGATAAACGTGCATGTAAGCTTACTTTCCCATTAGTTTAGAAACCTGGGACTAGAATTTTAAATACTTCAAACAAGAAGGTTAATTTAGTAACTTTAGTAACCTTCCTAAAGTCTCTGCTCTCTTTTAACCTACCAATAGCCCCAATGTATTTAAGTAGAAAAGAAAGAAAAACATAGCGTGTTTTAGTGGAACTATGCATTACCTTGGCAAATGTGCCAAACCCACATGTAGCTATATAGTTGTCTGTGTAAGAGAGAAATGCAGATACTGTACAGACAGAGAACTTGTAGCTACAAACTAGTAACCAAGTTTGTTTTCTTCCTCCTCCCTCCCCCGTCAATCTGTGTGCATTTTTTAAAAGATGGTAAGTAGAGATGGGCACAAATTAAGTTGTCCTTGTCCTGGGCAAGTCATCGTCTTGCCCACACAAGTCTTGTGTGGGCATGGTGCCTGCCTTCCCTGCACACTCGCCCATTTCTCAAGCGACATGTACTTCCCTACCCGCCTCCCCAGTGCAACTGGCCACTCACCTTTTGCAGCCTTCTCTTCCGTCTTCTGCCTTGTCCATCAGGTGGCACTCAGATGAGGAGGCATGGCAGGGATGACTTAATTCATGCCCATCTCTTATGGTAAGACTGAAGGAAGGCGTTGACTTATTACTGGGCTGGAAGCCTTTTTAAAAATTGCTTTACTTACTTAAAATATTTTATCCCACTTTTCTCCTTAAAAGGCAGCTCACCTCATTAAAAAACAGAATATTAAAAGCTAAAAACCGTACACAATTCAAATATTAAAGAAGAATTAATAAGATTATATTTAAAAATATGAGGTAAAATCATTACAAAAACAGATTTAGAAGCAACAAAATATAAACAATCCTGTTTATTGTCTCCTAGACAGTCAATCACTAAGGAAAACCTTCCTGAACAGAAAGGTCTTTGCCTGCTATCAGAAGGACAGCAAAGATGTGGCCAGCCTGGCCTCCCTTGGGAGGGCGTTCCAAAGTCTGGGAACAACAACAGGTCCTCTCCTGTGTCCCCATCAGATGCACTTGTGAAGATGGCAGGACCAAAAGAAAGGCCTCCCCTCAGGATCTTAATGCCCAAGCAGGCTCATAATAGGAGACATGGTCTTTGAGATAGCTTGGACCCAAGCCATTCCAGGCTTTATAGGTTAAAATTAGAGATGGGGACGAATATAAAAACGGATCACTTTTTCCCGACGAATACAGCCGATTAGTTAAATATTCATCGATCCGTATTTGTGTGTTCCAGAGACCCCCAACAAATCCGAAGGGATGAATATTCACCTGTTTTTATTTGTCCTTTTTTAAAAAATTAAAAATTTGTCCTATAAAAAAACACACAAAACCCCCCACGATTCTGCTTACCAGCCGCCAATCAGCTGATCAGCGGCAGAAAGGCAGCCACCACCCCACACAGCCACCAAATACCACAGCCCATGCCCCACCCCCTTCCTTTCCCTACCTTAGGCCCCACGCCACGCCATGCCACCCCCACCAACACCCTCTTACCTTAATCACTCCTGTCAAGGTCTTCTGGCCTCAGAGCCACACATGTAAAAATGGAGAGTGACTGCCCTTTGCAAAGATGGCAGCTGCAGCTTCATTTAGGGTAGGGAAGCTGCAGCTGCCATCTTTGTAAAGGGCAGCCTGGATTGTAGCCTACCTTAAGGGAATCCAGGCTGCCCTTTGCAAAGATGGCAGCTGCAGCTCCCCTACCCTAAATGAAGCTACAGCTGCCATCTTTGCAAAGGGCAGCCAGTCTCCCTTTTTACACATTGTGGCTGCAAAGGCCTGATGGAGACATTGGCAGTAGCTATTAAGGTAAGGGGGTGTTGATGGGAGTGGGATAGGGGCTAAGGAAGGGAAAGGAAGGGGTGTGGGAGTAGGCTGTTGAGGTGGCTGGGTGGCTGCCTATTGGCTTTTGATCAGCTGATCGGCGGCCGGTAGGCAGAATGAGCTTCTGTGTGGTGTGGTAAACTCTCCTGGGGGGACCCAATTTGTAGGTGAATAACTTGGATGTCCAATATACAATCTTCACCAAAGTTGGCAGGCTTATTGGGGAAAGATATAGGAAGCTTCGTTGTGATTCTGGAATTTCTAAGTACAGTGGTGCCTCGCTTAACGAGCGCCTTGTATAGCGATGAATTCGCATAGCGATCCCTTTTCCGGGATCGCTAATGCGAAGGCATTGCGTCGGCCCCAATGGGCGAAATTCGCATAGCGAAGATCGGTAAGTGTTTTGCTTACCGACCTTCGCTTTGCGACCCGCGGATCAACTGTTCGGCGGGTCCAAAATGGCCGCTGGAACACCCGAAATGGCTGCGGACAGCGTTTTTGCGCCCTTGGTAAGCGAGGGGAGGGCGCAAAAACGCTGCGCACGACCATTTCGGGTGTTCCGGTGGCCATTTTGGACCCGCCGAACAGCTGATCCGCAGTCTCGCTACGGCTGAAATGGCCACACGCAGCGTTTTCGTGTCCTCCCCTCACTTACCGAGGGCGCGAAAATGGCTGCCGGACCCGGAAAACATCGCTGTACGGTGAGTTTTCTGCCAATTTGGAATGCATTAAACATCGTTTAATGCGTTCCAAATGACTTTTTTTGATCCATACAGCGATGTTTTCGCATAGCGAAGGTTAATCCGGAATGGATTAACCTCGCTATGCGAGGCACCACTGTACCTGTGGGGAGCGTTCCTGGGGGGGGATTCTCTTTGTGACTAAATAACTCAGGGGTGCATGATTCAATGTTTACCAATCTTTTGAAAGTTGCAGGAAAGCATCTGAGGAAGCTTCCCTGCAAATTTGGTATCTCTAGGTGCTTGGAGACCAGTGTTATAGCCATTTAAAGTGCAGTTGAATTGACAGAGCGATTCATCAATTCATCAAAGAATATTCATATATTCGTATCTGTTGATCTGCTAACCTTGACGAAAAACAGGTCAAAACAAATCACAATTTTTTTAATTTCTCCCCATCTCTAGTTAAAATCAGCACATTTAATTGTGCCCAGAAACTGATCAGCAGCCAGTGGAATTGCTGTAATAGGGGAGTTACGTGATCTCTGTAAACAGCCCCAGTCAGCAATTTGGCTGCTGTATTTTGGTGGGTCAGTTTCCTGACACTTTCCATCAGCAGCCCCGCATAGAATGTATTATAATAATCCAGATGGGAAGTAACTAGGGCATGTGTCACAGTGACTAGATATGACCAGTAATGGTTAGTTACCATTCACAGCACTGTCAGGCAAACACAAAACAAAAAATACAAATAAAGAAGGCAAAAATATTGTGACATCTTAAACATTCTATATTTTAATGTGAGCTTTTGTGGACAAGTCCACTTTATCACACGTGAGAGTAGAACTGCTTGGCAAATATTTATATAGTTGTACATGGCCCCAGAACAAAGACACTGATTGATTCCTGGGCACAACACTGTTATTTATTAACACTGTATTTTCCCCTAAAGCATTTGCACTGGCATTCATGCTATGTAACATTCTAGCAAAGCTTGAGTTCTTCCATGGTATGGGATGTATATTGTCAGCTCCTGGCATACTCCCAGCTGAAACATACATTTGCTGATTTTGCAAATGATCTGATTTCTGGATGCACTAAGTGGTTTATTCAGAGACATTACAGTTTGGTCAGAAAGCTTCCTTATATCTGGTAACTGATATTACTGAGGAGGAAATGTGCACAGATGTCTCAGAATGATGAATTAAACATTATGAGTATGTCTAATAAATGTTTGCTATTGATCTACTTTTCTAAAAAAATTCGAGGATGGGTTTTCTTCAAATGTAAATTAATGTTTATGCACTAGATCTGATATTTTCAGAAACTATTGACTGATTGGTCAAAAATTACTGGAAATTATTGCTGATGATACTGACGGTGCATTTAAAAAAAACCCTAGAAAGCAAAATAAGGCATTACATTGTCTTAAATGCTAACATTTATTTCAGTGTGAGCCTTCATGGATGACAACCCATCTCCTCAGACACATGGGGTGAAATATTTATATATAGTATACATTGTGGGTTTTGGGGAAAGAGTGAAGATAGATGCAGGCCCAGAAATTGTAATTTTAAAGTGACAACAGCATTGTTAACGCAAGTAATAAGCTCTAAAGTTTGTAATAACCTCCTGACTATTGCTAGTGTGGTTGCCTGTCCATCAGGTAAGCATAGATGGGTCTTTGGAACACAAAGATAGTTGAACCAGGAAGCAGTTTGCATTTTTCTGAATCATATTTCAGTGCTGGTTCTGAAGTTAGAGTCAATAACTTTGTCCATATACAAGACTATAAAGAAAGCTGCTTACTGATATATGTAGTGAGCTAAGAATCCTTGGTCTGTATTTAAGCCTTTAGACATACTCTGGGATTTGTGTATGTAGCTTAATTCAACTGTCTCCCTTTTCAAACTCCTTTCATAATTTTCTTTTCCTACGAAAAAGTCACTTTGATATAAATAAAAGAGTGTCTTGGAAAGAATGTTTATTTTAAACTATGTTGTTTTCTGATGACTGACTTGTGCCCCTTTATGCTATTTCATGAAATTGTCCTATTTGTTCTATGAAAAATGCATATGCAAAGGACGGCATAGGTTGTACTAGTAAGTAAACAGATAAATGAGCCCTCATGTTGTGTGTGTCATTATTGAGGCCTGTAATGAGGTAGCCAGAGTAGATGTGGGGACTTTTGTGGTGGTGGTAATGGTAATAATCCAGCAAAATCAGGGAGCTTGACAGGGGACAGATTGTATTTGTCTTCAGTGTGGAAGAAATTGTCACTCTCCAATTGGCCTTCTCAGCCACACTAGATGCTGTTCCAAGTCCTCTATTCAGAGCACGTTACCATAGTCTCTCAAGACTGAAGGATGCCTAATTTAAATGGTAATAATCATGACTCCATTCTTAACGCAGCAACCTTAATAAACTTTAATAGCAGGCACAAGGAAGCATAATCTGAATGTGACAGAATTACTGATGGATGAATTCCTGCTACTTTTGGATAGGTGTTGAATATATTTTGGATTTCCTCTGCAGCAAAGTGAGATGTATGAAACTTGACAGTTGAATTCCTCGCAGAATAGACATTGAATAGCTGTTATTAAGCATTGGCTAAAATCTTGTTGAGCAGCTCCACATGTGCAACAGGGGTGATGTGTCAAATTGCTTTTCAGCTTTAGGTTCACCATGCACCAGGTCTGTAGGCCATTCTTTTTGCCTATGACAGACAGTGGTTCTTTACCTCTTTTTGAATTAGGGACCCCTTTGAGAATCTAATGAAAGATATTATAGACCCCTTCTTCAGAAAAATGCAGATAAACATATACACTTGAAATTCTGCATACCATTTATCCCCCCCCCCCCATTTTTGTACTCTTGTATATAGGGATCCCATTAAGCATTTCCATGGATCATTGAGAAAGTCAGAGGAACACAGATTAAGAACCTCTGGCCCAAACCAAGGCAGATGTGTTTACAGTGGGGTGCTCAATTATTAAAAGGCATGTCTGCAAGCATTCTGTTGTAATACATTTAATTCAGATAAATGTTATGTCTTATGGATGCTCTTGTTCAGCTGAGTTCAATGACAATATAGAGAAACAACTTACTATTAAGGTTAATAAGCAGGTGCAGTTTCCAGTCAGAGCAGAAAAAGGTATCTCAACATTTGCAGTTAAAGCTTACTCTTTGCTTGGTCTTATGTTTATGAGTTATATTGCAGTTATCAACATACAAGATTCATCATCATTTGTATTTCAGTTATTTTTAGCGTAGCCCTGTGGGATAGGTGACACCAAACAAAGACGGAGACAATGAACCATTGGGTAAGTATTAAAAACAAGGCAGAGGTTCTTTAGAGGGGAAAATGGAGTCTCTTATGTCTGAAGAAAACAATAGTCAGCACCTTGGCATTTTAAGATACCATTATATTCATCATGTCTAGGGACCTGAAGTGCAGTTTACCATAGAAACAGATCTGCTTGTTCTGTGTCGGTGCCATGGAGCAGACATATTATCACAATAATGAAGAAGCATTTTGGCCTTGTGTGCAAAATTCAGACACCTGTTAACATCAGCCACTCCCCCAGTCTCTTATCATTCGAACATTCCTGCTGCAGGAACTGGCTGCTGAGCTCTTAAAGGCAGCAATCAGATGATGTCTTTGGTGGAGTGAACCAGTCTGCCCCCAGAGCAGTCCAATCTGAACCTTTGTGAGCCCCTGTGTAGATTTTCTACTTTTGGGGTGTGGGTAGGATTGCTCTGGTTTGGATTAGTTCCAGCACATGTGATCACTGGACCCAATCCAAAATAAACTTTCTGATTTTGTGAAGTGGCTTAATAACTTCAGGATATTGGGAAATTAATGACTTCCTCTGCTGCTCAGCAGAAGAACAGAAGAGGAATTTTTTCTGTGTAATGAACTATTGCTGGTATGTTCCACGACCAAAATATTTTCTTTGCTGTGCCTTTTGGCTTGACGCTGTGATGAGACAGCAGGAGGAGGACAGAGCTCCGTCCCTGGGCTGAATTCTGACCTGTTTGGGACCCCCCAGGGGGTTAAAGCCAGTCTGAGGAGGTGGTAAAATGGGGGAGAAGCCTGTTGATCATGGGGGGATGGTGGTTACCCCCATTTTGATCCAGGAAACTCCACAATCAACCAGCAAGCAGAAACAAGCAGCTGAATAGCTCGCTTGCAAGTTGTCGGCAACCAGCAATGGAGAAGCAATAAATCAGCTAATTAACATCATTGTTACCACTGGACAATAAATACTTTAATAACTGTACTGCTTTATGACTATCCCTGGATGAGACAATCCCCATAACAGAAATAGTGTTTCTTATCCTCACCACTTATAGAGCAGCGGTGAATCTGGAGAGAGGGAAGAGATGCAAAGAAAATAAATCGGACACTATTTAGACATTTAATTATACTTCAAGGAAGGAAATTTGGTATTACTTTGGTGTTAGAAACCTAATAAATCCTTCTCTTAAAATCATTATTAGCTAAACAACTCTGGGCATTAAACTTGTTATGGCTGTCTAAGCATTGGCGAAAAGCCCAGAACAATGACCTTGAACACTCTATGGTGACCTTAAGCTGGGAATCTGTTTTGACTCTCTCTTTTTTTTTCCTGAGAACTGACTGAAGCATTGACAAATTAACCCAGGAAAGTCTAACAAAGACTATTCGTCTTGGAATATATATCTGGCTAATGATATGATACAATACATTAAACCTTTATTGGCATTAGGCCGTAACTCAGGGGAAATAGACAAAATCAGCATTAGTGAGGAAGTACAAAACCATGAGAAAAATACATATTATCCAGAGAATGGGGTAAGGAGATTTCAACATTATAAGGCAACAGTAAGTCTCAAAATTTCAGTTAAGTAGTTTGCCACTGCCTCAGTGAGGGGAGCACAGCGATCACTCAAGAAGATAGGGAGAAGATCAGAGAAGTGATCCAAAAATGGAATCAGTATCTGGCTAATGTGGACCAATAAAACATTTGGATGTATCCTGGACCACTTCTGGAGCTGGATTACAAAAGACATCAGGCCATGAATACAAAAATTGAGTGAACTATTTGGTGAGCAAGTGTCCTTGAACCTCCAAGTGGGGGAAACCCTTTACATCTGAGACTAGATTCAGTTTTAACCCTAAAGATGATCAAGCTGTTAAAGTGGACCTATTGAAGCAAGTACTGTATTGATGGAATTGGACTGAACACTTTAAGCAACTGGACAACCTTCACTTGGAATACAATTATTTGATATCTGGTAAATAATGCTACAATAAGGAAAATTTGGGGATGAAACAAAAGCTACCCTTGAAGCAAATTTAGAAATAGTGAGATCCCACAACAAAGAGGCGAAATTATTCATTGAGCGGTTAAGGAAGGACTATAGTCAACAGGAGACAGGGAATCATGAACAAGGAAATGAGAGGGTGGTAGATGATGTATGCCAACCAAAGCAGGGGCTGAAGTAAATCAGAGGAAAAAAATTTTGGAGATCTAATTCTAATCCTGGAGTCAAGGAGAGTCTTAGATGTGCTAAGAGAAGATAAGGAGGGAGAACCAGCAAATTTAATTATAAATAGCCTTGAGGATCTATTGGAGATAGACAAGTGCATAAAATTGATCACAGATGGAACAAGGGATGGCATAATTTTTAGAGAGATAGGATTAAGAATTGGGAAAAGACAAACAAGAGAAGGAATTACTTAGAAAGATAAAGAAAAAAAATATTAAGGTGGCCTTCAACGTTGAAAGCATGTATATACCTAACTTCTGGAATTGTAAGGGGACATATCTTATATATTAGAAAAGGGAGTCAAACTGAAATAGGAGATCACCAATCAGGGTAAAGGCATAACACAGTGGTTCTTAACGTAAATCGAAGCTAGACATAAGAAAGAGGTAAAACAAATAGTACTTAATTAACATATATTAAATATGATATTGATATAGACATGACAGAAAAATGTGGCGATAGAAATGGCTAAACATTTATATAAAGAAAATCCATATAAAATGCTTTAGATGACATTTATTATGTGTTAGGAACCTATTTTATTATTGGTATAAAATACAAAATTGGTTGGTTAAATTGCCTCAAAATATATAGATTTGAAATCAGAATTGCTTTTATTAGGTATTTTATTCAAAGATTTTGAGAACATTGTATACTATGAGAGCAATATTACGATAGTAGCCAATATTGTACACTAAAATACACACATGACTGGCTCAAATGCTTTAAAAATGTATAGATATTGAAGGGACAACTAAGAAGACACCAAGACGCAAAAACAATAATTATAAGCAACCCATTTAAAACAATGTTTAACAAGCATGAACTGAATGTAGATATATTGAAAAACTAATGTAAAATGTTAATTTAAAAATATATTTTCTTTGCCTAGTCTTAAAGGGCCAGTGAAGACAGGAGGGCCTGCCGTGCTCTGGTCCATGGGGTCAGGAAGAGTCAGGCACGACTAAACGACTAAACAACAACAAAGGGCCAGTCAAGAAACTGCCCACAGTTGAATCTACAGCTGTGACTTCAGCTACAGGCAGTTCATCAATCTGTTCTTTAAGACATGGCAAATATGGGCTGCAAGAGCAATTTCCATGTGAAGCGTTGGACTTCATTAGATTGTTCTAATTAAGCCCAACCATTCCAAAGCAGCCCAGACTAGCTTGCTCTCTGCCACTAATGTAACTGCACCCTAAGACTCATCCTAAGTTCAAATGCTTGCTTGTCTGTGAAACTCACTAGGTGACCTGGATCCTTCCACATTCTCTCAGCCTGACCTACCTCACAGAGCAGATGTGAGAAAAAAGTGCATAGAAGGGGAGGCAGAGGTATCACCCTGCACTCGTCAGAGGACGTGTGGGATGATGTAGCAAAACTTATCCTGTTGTACTGTAGACGTTCTAAAGATTTCCACAATTTCTTCACACAATTTAAAAACATTATCCAGGTAGATCCAACAAATTTTATATCTCTGCCCTCCTCTTTGATTCCTCAAGTGAAACCACAGCCAAGGTTGTAAAATTATGGTGCAGGAGCATGAACAATAAGGAAACAGATGACAAAATCACTGCAGTAACTAGATTAGGAATTTACACTCCACTGTAATTTGAATTTCAGTTTGCTTTGTTTGACTGTAAATATTATATGCTTTGTCGTTGTAGTTTACTCTTGTGCACCTAACATGGCTGACCTATGGTTGTGATAGTAAAGTTAAAGTTAAATATAACAAAACCACCACCACAATAACAATAACCATAACTATATGGAATAATATTGTGTGGTTACCTATTGCATGTTCGATACAGGATGTTAAATTCCACAAGTTCTGTCACACACAAGTAGCAGATCAATGCAAAACATAGCATACTAAAAAAAATCCCATCAATGACTTTTGTTCACTGGATTCAGTAGACTATGTCTCTCTCAGACAGTAGAAACTAGAAGAAAACTGCTGACCCAAATAAACTCAACATGCATGCAACGATTGGAGTATTTAGACATAGGAATGCACATTAAGGGGTTTCATCCTTATTTCCTCAGGTTTGTTTCATCTGTTGTTAGATGTTGATGCATTTCGGTGCCTTCCAAGCCTCTCTGCACAGCAGGAAATGCTACCAAATATGGCTCCTCCACTGATCAGAAACACGGAGGTGATCCAGCCTACATAGAGGGCAGCTCCCAGTTCACGTTTCCGGGCAACCGGGATTGCTGGATTGTGGAAGTCCTTGATGATGTTGTTGGCAACCAGGGAGACAGGAATCAGCACAATAACCCCAGTCAGAAGAAAAAGCACTCCAGCTGCCAGCAAAATCTTGCTCTTCATTTGCTCATCATTGCCAGGACATCGGATGTGCTTCATGCCAGAGACAGCAATTAAGAAGGCAATAACTGACAATACACAAGCTGTGCACATCAGCCCTCTGGATGCTATTAAGGCAGGAGGAAGAGCCAACAAGGACTCATAGAATCTGCACTGATGCTTTCTGATGTGACTGATGCACACCATCCATAGGCCCTCCCAAATTGTCTCAAAGACTATCAGATTGTTGCCCATGAAGGCTGATACTTTCCACTGAGGCATCAGAGTGGCAGTAAATGTTCCAACCATGCCAATGCTCCCGAGCAGCAAGGCCACCGTTTGCCATGCACAGCTAGCCATAAGGCTTCTGAAAAGATCACACCTGGATGAAAAACAATCAGGAATATCTTTCTAGACAAAAACGTGGTTCTTCACCAAAGATGATAACTTTCTCATGGTTCCCACAGGTGGCACTTAACACAGTTTCCATCTATACCATTGAAGAACCAGCCAGCGGAAATCCAGTCCTGCTGCCTAGACCCAGAGAGCCTCTATATATGTCTTCCCAAGTTCCGCATGAAATCAAGGCTTTGTAGTCAATCAAAACTATGCAAGGATGAGTACCGGCATATGCCACCTGACACTGTTGCTTTTTTTGCATTTTAGTGTTGTTGCTGCAATGCTATAATTAAATGACAGGGCTCTAATTTTGGATGCCCAGTTGCAGCACTGACAATAATTTTACAGCAGTAACAATTGCATCAGTGGCAAAATATAAGGGGACAATTAAACCTGATACTCTGCCTGGTAAAACTGTCGCATAAACAATTTGCTGGCAACAAAAATGTAAGTATTCATTTTGTTGCTGTTGACAATAAGGATGTGTTTAGGGTGGTGGTTAGTAAGAAAATAAAGAATGGGACATCTGCGTATAATACAGTGTTTTTGGTGACTGTATGCATTCTTTTAACACATGTTCAACGAAATAAAGATGAGAAGAACCTGACCTTTCTTTCCTGGGACTAAGAGGAATTCGGAAGTTAGCAAAGCAGATGGAAGAAACTTAACTTGTAAAGAAGCAGTGAAGATGGTTTAATCCACAGATGAAGCACTGGCAGGGAAGAGCTCAGTGACCAAATGAAAAAGACTCCGCATTCATCATGGAGTGCCTGGTGTTCTCTTCCCGTTACAGTACTGCAGTGGTGGCACTACAGACTGCACAATTTGCAGTCAGCTCCCTGTTTGGTGATTTGACAATTACTGATGATTTTTTTAAAAAAGATGGTACTTGAAAGCAACCCAGAGATCTTCTTCCCCCATGGACTCGTACTTATTAAAAGACTCACCGCCAAAGATTTGAAGGTCTATTTCAAATTGCAATGTGTGAACTGTAGCCCCTATTCCTTAATAATCCTCTCTTTCATCTCCCTCAACTATTGGTACTTTTGTTTGTCTAAGGGCTTCCATACGAGTGCTACCAATCCTCAGGCACTGGGAAGACATTTGTTATTCTCCTGAATGGAAAATGAAGGTGGAAGGAGCTGTGGGGGAGTGCAGATGGGTTACAAACAGAAGACAATACCTTGGCACTATCTCCCCTTTTTGTGAATGAGTCAGGACAACTGCACAGTAAAAACACCGTGTGGAGGTGTCCTTCATACTTCTTACCTTGATATCTCTTTCTCCGAGACACTTTTCATAGAACTCTTCCTTCTCTCAGTACCCTGCCTCTTTTATTTGCTGTTTCCCTCTGATTTCTAGATCTGTTCACCAATTCAAAATTCCATGAAGGAAAGAACATTCCACCTGTTTATGACTGCTTGCTTGCTTAATCGATTGATCAATTTAATAACCCATCTCTAACTACTACATCACAGTGTCCCTCATTATATAGTAGCATATTGTGCCATGGGAATATGGGTTATATAATAGTGAGGTTTTTTTTTTTTTACAGCTTGTAAGCTTAATGGGAAGTAGGGAAAGGCATGGATTACCTAAAAAAAATGTTTGCTGCCTGAAGTGGCCCTAGGCCTTGGACATCCCAAGCAAGGCAAATGCAGCCTCCAGGCCTCTGGAAATTATTCAACCCTGATTTATACTATAAGCCATGTCCAGATCAGCCTTTAACCAATTTAGGCTAATCACCCAACTTCGCCTCTACCTAGATGAGGACTCCCTCAGGACTTTGATGCAGGCCATCTCCCAGAAATGCCCTCTATGTGAGGATTCCCTTGAGCCTGATCTGGAGTCTTCAGCAGGTCCAGAATGCAGCAGCCAGTTTGGTGGTGGGTGCAAGTAAATTTGATCACATCACTCTGGTTCTGGCTTGCCTCCACTGGTTGGCCATAGTGTCCTGGATCAGGTTCAAGGCTTTGACACTCACATACAAAGCCCTCCACAGTTTGGGCCCATGTTATTTGCTGGAGCATCTTCTCCTCATGTCCCCTGACCCACAAGATCATCCACGCAAGGCTCCTCCAGGTGGCTACCCAGATGGAGGCCCATTTATCTTCTACAAGAGGTAGGGCCTTCTTCACAGTGGCTCCAACTTTATAGAACTAGCTTCTGGAGGACTCCGTCTTGCCCTCTCCTTATTGATATTTAGGAAGCCATTAAAAATTTGCTTTTCAGGGAGGCTTTCCACACGGACCCTAGTTGACCACTTCCCCCCTTCCTTCCCTTTCCCCCCTTTTCCCCCATCCACTCTGGGCTTATATGATTAGTCAGTGCTGTTTTAGGGTTATTGTTGTTGCTTTTAATGCTTTTATCTTTATTTTTGTTCTTTATTATGTGTATTGCAACCACCCATCATAGTGCCTTGGAGCTACTGGGAGCAGGATACAAATTGATTGAATGAATGAATGTGTAAATGTACTCAGAAACATTCATGTGTGATTATTGGGACCAAAGGGCTGATTTCCTATGAGGCTAAACCTCTATTCAGACACTGTTGCATCAAGTGTTGTGAATATGGCTAGAAGGTATAGCTAAGCCCAACCTTCTGCACACAAGAAAGGATGAGTCTTTGAAGGAGAATCTCCTGCTCATTTTCAAAGATCTATAAGCAAGCAAGAAACCTGGAAGGTCTGGCTCCTGTTCATATATAAAGTTTACCCTTGAGTAAACATTTATCTTATCTGGTAAAAGCAGTGACAGAGGGAAGTGGAGTGAGGTGCTCCATTTAACCATGTTCACAACACTGGCTGAAAAAAATGCTTGAATCACACTTAAGTGCTTTCTCTTGCAGAATTCTGAAACACATAAAAAAGAAGACTTATTTTCTTATTTGCTTATTTGCTTATTTTCTTCCACTTCTTTACATCTGCATTCCACATACCTCCCTGGTGATAATACAAAGCTGATTCTGCCTCTGAGCCCTGTATTGAATTTTTCCTGCTATACAATTTCTACTGCTTACAGGTAGACAACTTCGGTACTACCAGTCAAAATATATTGTACAACTAAGCAAAATTATGGGGAAGCATTATGTTTTCGCAATAAAATTCCATGAATGACACAATATAATAGCGTGCGTGCACACACAGACGCACGCACACAAAGCCAGAGTTCAAAAGCATTCTTCCCCATAGATCTGTATTATTTTTCCATTCCCCTTAGCCGATAAAATGTCAATTAGTGTTACATTCTATTACGTGACATTACAGTGGAAAGGGCAGCTCCTATTGTTACTCTGGGGTGATTCACAGGTGAGTAAACATGTATAAGATTGTATTATGTAAAATATGTTTGTTTGCTTGTGAAACAGGTTACATTCTCCCTTGCTTAAAATACTGTTGTTTTGACAAGCTAGCTTCAATGTGACTCGTGACAACATACCAGTGTTGATCTGTGCACTCCAGAATGCTAGAGAGGTAATTAAAATGAATCAATAGTAGCTGAAGGTTTCTAATACACAGGATGTTTACAAAGTCAAAAATATAGCCTGTGTAAATAAGATTGGTCCAGCATTGACTTCATCCATTCTATGATGAATTTGCTCAAAATTAACTCACTCAAGTACCACTAGACGTAAACAGTCATTTATTACTTCCCGAGACCACTGGTCTATCTAGACCAGTACTCTCTTATTCTGACAGACAACAGATTTTAAAGACATCACAGAGCAGATCCACTGTTGCAACCAGATATAATTTTGACTAGAAGAGCCTAGAAACCAATTATGCAACTTGGGTTCTCCGAAAATCCAAGGCCTCATAATCCGAGCAATACAGAAAGGGGAAAAAAAGTTTAATTTGTATGTGGACATTACAATGGCAGGTAATGAAGAAACTGTGAAGACGAAACTGATTTTCCCAGGAAAAGAGAAATGAGTAAGACATTGTATGTAAACATTCATCAGTCACAGCATACCTTGGTGATATGGATAGGTTGTGTTGGTGCCCACTGCTACCCTAGAAAGAATGAAAGGTCTAGTTTCTTCACTTAGAAACAAGCTATAGGAGAAAGCATGGAAGAATATTACAGTATATTGCTTTTTAAAAGCTAGCAGGTAGGTGTAATTTGGAAGGTATCTGAGACAAGATTGATAAGGGATCAGGTAGCATGTAGAATGCAAGATGCTTAAGTAAGAAAGGAATTGTTAAAGGAAGGTGTCTCAATTTTAGAGAGAAACGGAGATTTTCAGGGCAGTTGAATTGTCCATAGACTGAATTAAAGCCTGAAAGGTGGGGAACCCAAAACAAAACATAAAGTGGTGCTCATTCATGCAGTACAGAAGAAGGAAAGGGAGAAACAGAATCAAGGTCAACACTGGGTATCACATAGTGAGGCAAATACAGGAGACATGCAGGATGCAAAGAAAGAAGCATGTGAGACAAAATGCCACAACAGTTACAGATTTAACCATTTCATATCCAAGTCTCTACCCAAAAGCTAAAACTGGTGTACATACTATAAATACAGGAAGTGCCAGCAAATAATGTGAATATATTCTGTTGGTAATGGTGGATACAATAAATACATTACACAGAAAGCCAATTGAGTGTAAGAACCAATTGTATACAAATCTATGCCTGGGGGAATAAAGCAGTCCCATTCTAATTAGCAGTGCCTTTCTAGTTGCCTCTTACAACTACTGAGTTCCTCTACCCAACCGGAAAGGATGAATCAGGTATTAAGAATGTGTAATCACACTATATCAAAACCAGTGGGAAAATGCAAGCTGAAACATATGACCAGGTGACAGGCATGCCTGATGTGTCATCTGTTCTCTAGATGCTAAGTGTTGGCAGGCAACATCAGGACCCCTGCTCATCCTTCTTATGGTTCTTTATATTTGAGATAGTCCTTCAGTATGCCTTGAAACAGAAGTCTGTCTGTAAAATGAGACCAGTCAGTCTCATGACAGCAAAAGAGTGAGAATAAATCAGCTTTTATCTCTTTCTTGTGTGAGTTACCAGAGAAGTTACCAGAACGACTGAAGCTGCTCACATTCCAGCTTTTATATCACCCCTAAAACATCTGAAATATCTGAGGAACAAGTCTGGCCACAGCAAGTAAAAATAAAAGATGATATTTATTTTTGGGTAGAAGGTGTAAACATGCTTCAGTCAGGATAATTACAGGTGCTGAACCATGATGAAAGAGAAAAAACTGGGTTGGGGGAAAGAAGTAGGAGAGTTGCAAATTACCATTGCACGAGAGTGTAGCAATGATCTTGTGCTGGCAGAGCAGATCAATATTCTCTAAGGCACTTCTCATGCTAGGGGTGACCCAAACAAAAAAATTATAATTTTAAAACTGGGTTTTTTGATCTGCGTCAAATTTAGCATCATCACAGCAGATAGTCAGCTCTTGCTCAGTGCCAAATTTGGGGACGTTTTGGAAAAGTGATCTCAAGTTATGATTTTTTAAATGTTTTTTAATTAAATTTTTTTATTTCTAAAGAATGAAGAGACAATCGACCATATTACAAATAGTAAATACAAAGCTATTCCCCATATTTCTCCAATTCACATATATACCATTCCCCATCACCATTTAAAGAAATATTGACCAACCATCTAAAATTCTTTTCAAACCACATGTCTCAAAGTCTATTTTGTCGGCATATTTTAATAATGGCTTCCAATTTTCCGTGAATTTACTATGGCTTATTTCTCCTCTATGTAATCTAACTTTATTGGTCATTTTTCCATCAGCAATGTATGCCATATTTTACTTGTGAATGCTTGCAATGAGAGATCTTGGGCTTTTTTCCAATTTTTAGCTATTTCAGATTTTGCGGTACCTATAAGATTTGCAACTAATTCTTTATATTGTAGTTTCTCATTTCCCCCGTGAATAATGAAAATGACATTAATGTTTCATTAATATCTATTTTTTGATTAGTCAGTGTTTCTATCCATCTAATTACCTCCTGCCAAAAAGTTTCTATTTGGGGGCAGGAGATCCACATATGCTCGAGAGTTCCTTTTTGTCCACAGTTCCTCCAACATTTATCAGATATATCTTTATTAATTCTATGCAGTTTTGTAGGGTATAGATGCCACCGATGCACTACCTTTAGAACCGTTTCTTTTGCACTTGCTGATATAGATTTATATGGGTATTTTTTTCCAGATTCTTGTCCAAATTTCCTCAGGTATATTAATATTTAAATTTGTCTCCCACACTGTTTTAGATCCTCCACCTTTTCCGTATTCTTTCTCAATAATGCTTTTATATATTAGTGAGGTTAGTCCTCTCTTTTTATTTTTATCTTTTTGTATACAATATTGTTCAAATTCAGTTAATGTTCTTAGAAAGCCAGTTTTTTGTATAAATGAGATGATTTTTTAAAAGTAAAACTGTTTCCCCCCCCATTTCAAAATTCTTGTTATCATGTATAATTGAGTCAGAACCAACTTGTAAACAACCCTAAAAGATCTTCAAAGTAAATGAAATATTTAAGGAGTGGTTTTACCAATGTTATACCCCCACTGAGTTTCCATAGCTCACCAGGCACCTAAACCCAAACCTCCTAGGGTCCAGCATCCTGTCCTGTATACACAACACTGTTTATCTTTCTCTGCTCCAGAAATAGGTGACCCTAAATTTAAAACAAATCACATAAATTAAAAAGACCAGTCTTAATTATTTTGAAAGAGAATGGTTGGCCCCACCCACTTTCTTATTTGGAGGCAATCCAGGTTGTAAGTCCTCTAATAACGATGTCCAAAAAACAACTATGCATAAAAGGACACCACGCAGGTGAAGATCCGAGAACCTGGCTCAATTTTTTCATCAGTTAACCACTTCTCATCCAAACACAAAACAATTTTCAGGGCTGTTTTTCAACAAGTTCTCTGATCTCTACATATCTATTGCTTGGAGCTACAAAATAACCAAAATGCCTAGAAGAAATGGTAGTGAGCAGAAGAGGTTAGTTTATAGACCATTTTGACTGCTGACAAGGGTGTTGTCAATATTCAGGCTGTCCTTTGCTATGTAAAGGTTGACATCCCTTTTCCTACTGGCAACGCATCATATTGTGCAGCAATATTTGGTCATTTCCTGGTGTTTTGAATCATGGGTACAGAAGTACAATATCCCCCATTCATAAAATGGAAGTTCTGTCTGTCTGTCTGTCTGTCTGTCTCTCTGTCTGTCTGTCTGTCTGTCTGTCTGTCTGTCTGTCTGTCTTTATTTATTTATTTATTTATTTATTTATTTATTTATTTATTTATACCCCGCCTATCTAGTCAAACAACCACTCTAGGCGGCTGACAACATATAAACCATTTATAAAATATAACAAATTTTTACAATCAATAGAGAAGTTATTCAGGATTTGAAGAACCGAATATACATGTGGATTGTGCAGATATAGCCAGCACCTGATTGTATTGTCCAGAATTCCATAGGATATTCTGTGTCTGACTTTCTTAAGGTAAAGGTAAAAGTTCCCCTTGACAATTTGTCCAGTCGTGTCCAACTCTAGGTGGCGGTGCTCATCTCCGTTTCCAACCCATAGAGCTAGCGTTTTGTCCGAAGACAGTTTTCCATGGTCACGTGGCCAGCACAACTAGACACAGAACACCGTTACCTTCCCACCATGGTAATACCTATTTATCTACTAGCATTTTGCATTTTGCATGCTTTCAAACCCCTAGGTTGGCGAGAAGCTGAGACAAGCTACAGGGGCTCACTACGACGTGTGGATTCAATCCTATGACTGCAGGTCTTCTGACCTTGCAGCACAGAGGCTTCTGCGGCTTAACCCGCAGCGCCACCACGTTTCTTAGTTTGTAACAATCACAGGCCAGGATAACTATCATAATAAATGTTATGAAGAAAAAGAACCAGGCCTCTGTTCCAAATTGAGAAACCAAATTAATAAATTCTCTATGCGAAAAATGGAAAGATACACCCATTTAGTCTACCTACACATTCTTAATTGTATAAATGCTCCACTGAGGGCTGAAATGGTAATATGTCAAGAAAATTTTTGATTTCTGTGAATTGGTGTACCCATTTTGACTCCTAGAGATTTCATGTTCTCATGAATGAGGTTCCTGCAACCAAGGACCAGCCTTACTATGAGATACAGTAGAGTGAATCAGCCACTTCAGGCAGCAGATTTGGGACATCAATGAAGGACAGGTTGATCGACGTGTCATCGAAGCAACCAACATGAATTTGACACAACTCCGGGAGGCGGTGGAAGATAGGAGGGCCTGGCGTGCTCTGGTCCATGGGGTCACGAAGAGTCGGACACGACTAAACTAAACGACTATTATGTATTACATTTTCTCTGCCAGGAATAAGAAGAGGTATTTGTTGGATTCTCTGTGTCATGTGCCAACATAGCATGGCTGGTTTGGGTCCTATGCACCATGACATCGGTGACCATTTGTTATTTCACTGTAGGTAGCAAATGTGTTGGAGCAACCCTGCTGAAATGTGTCCTTGTGCCTAGTTACCACGTGATGTGTACCATTATAGTAATCTGAATTTGTTTGTTTGTTTGTATCCCGCCTTTCTCCTAAGAAAGAACTCAAGACATCTTACATCATCAAATATAATATTAAAGCTAAAACCAGTGGATTATTCAAATATTAAATGAACTGAAAACAGTATATTTAAAATGTAAGGTAAAGAATTACTAAAAAGATTTAGAAGCAACACAGTGCAAACCATCTCATTTTAAAACCTCTCCTAGACAGTCAGGGACTAAGGAAAAGCCTGCCTGAAGAGAAAGGTCTTCTCCTGCTTGCAGGACAGCAATGATGAGACCAGCCTGGCCTCCTGTGGGAGGGAGCTCCAGAGTCTGGGAGAAGCAATGGACAAGGCCCTCTCCCATGTACTCACCAAGTGGAGAAAAGACCTCCCGTGATTATCTTAACACCCTGGCAGGCTTATAAAAAGACACATGTTCTTTGAGATAGCTTGGACCCAAGCCATTTAGGGCTTTATAGGTTAAAAACAGCACTTTGAATTGCACCTGGAAACAAATCAACAGCTAATGGAGCTGTTGTAACAGAGGGGGGGGGGGGCTGTGATCCCTGTAACCAGCCCTGGTTAACAATCTGACTGCAGTGTTTTGCAGCGTTAAGGCAGTGCCACATAGAGCACATTACAGTAATCCAGTTGAGATGTAACTAAGGCATGTGTGACCATGGACTAATTAGACCTCTCCAAGAATGGGCTCAGCTGGCACACAAGTTTTAAGCATGTAAAGGCACTCCTGCCCCCCGCCAAAACCTGGGCATCCAGGCTCAGAGACAAATCCAGGAGTACTGTACATCCAAATTGCACACCTGTGTTTTCAGAGAAAGTGTAACCCCATCTAGTACAGGCTGGGTCCTTATTCCACCATCTGCCTTCCGACTGACCAGGAGCACCTCTGTCTTGTCTGGATTAAGTTTCAGTTTATTTGCCCTCATCCAGCCCATTACTGATATCAGATACTGATCCAGTACAGAAATAGCTTCCTTGGATTTTGATGGGAAGGAGAGATAGAGTTGGATATCATTCACATACTGGTGACACCAAACTCTGAGCAACCTCTCCCAGCAATTTCATGTAAATGTTAAATAGCAGAGGGACAAAGCAGGGACCTCCACAGGCCAGTGGCCCAGAGGTTGAAGAGGAGTCCCCCAGCACCACCTCCTGAGTTCTCTCTTCCAGGAAGGACCAGAGCCACTGAAAGGACAAATCATTGGGTTTGTTTTGAGTGCAAACTCTACCCCACACATCCATAACAGTTGTTTAAAAAACTTTTCGATTCAAGCAATATGTGCGGCATTTTAAGGTACAGTATATTACAGCTTCAGTGGAGCTCAGTGGTAAAGCACCTACTGACATTATTTCAGGTGGATCACACAATAAACTCCACTTACAGTGGGGTGTTGACTTGAGAACTTAATCCGTATTGGAAGGCGGTTCTCAAGTCAAAAAGTTCTCAGGTCAAATCTGCATTTCCCATAGGAATGCATTGAAAACCATTTGATCCGTATCTGCTCTTTTCCGTCCATAGAAACTAATGGGAAGCTGCAATTCCGCCTTCGACCACTAGAGGGGGAATATTTTGTTTCTTTTTTTCTTAGGTCAAGAAAGGTTCAGGGAAGGCAGGGAAAATACAGTCCAGGCAGTACAGTACCAGGCAGTCCGAAGACTGTCTCCCAATCCACTCTCTAAACGCTGGGAGGAGTGAGGAAGCAGACAGGCACCCTTTTCACTGGCCAACAGTTGACTGGAAGTTCACATTTTGCACTTTCCCTGCCTCCCACATGGGTTTTTTTCAGTTCTTAACTCAAATCTAAGTACTTAAGTCAAGTCAATATTTTCCTATGAGAGCGGTTCTTAAGTCAAAATGTTCTTAAGCCGTTCTTAAGTCAAGACCCCACTGTATTGTGATTATTTGATAGCTGAAAGTTACCAAACAACCGAAAGCTAGGTTCTCATTATCGCACATGTGATAACCTGCTGCAATAAATATAAGATAATATTCTCTGCAATACAGCAGTATATTGCCACATAGACATGATCACGCAAACAATATATTGCCACACAAAAGTAGCTATATAAATAATGATCCAGAAGGGTACAAAAATAGAGGTTACTCTGAATTCAGAGTGACAATTTTATAGCAGGAAAAAAATGGATCCATATACTTCTTCCACAATAAAAAAAATACTATAAAATGTTGTAAGTCATACTTTTAAGGCAGAGTTATGAGACTATATTAGTTTCAATATGGTGTTTTAGTAGTTTTATAAAAAATATAGTTTTCAGCAGATTTTTGTCTCATTTACTCCGGAATGATATTAGTTGCCCTTTGTTTAGGAACCTGATTATTCCAATCCAATTCATCAAATCCAATAGAAAGATACTATTCAATATAGTGTTCAATAATGTTCCATAATTCAGATCTTGTTTCTGCCTTGTGGTCTTGCAGACCTTTTCAGTGTGGAAGGATGCTCTGACACTCCCCTGCCTTCTTCAGAGAAGGCATCCAGATTTCAGCAACAGTGGTATCAAATTCAGAAGGAGAGGGAAATGCAAATACTGTAGATAATTTTGGAGTGTTGTTGGCTCCAGTACATCACACTGAACTTTAAGGTGAACATGAACAGCTTGAGGTTGACCCAATATCGGAACAACTAATCTAATGAAACTCAGTTCTTGTGATGGTCCAGAATAAATCTTCTAGAGAGCAAAGGTTTTAGCTAACGTCCCCATTTTGTTTTTGCAGTTGAGAGGAAGCCTGAGCAGCTTCATGACAAGACAGGCAAGAGGCTGGCTGTTTCTGTGTGCTACAGAGTCAGCAGAAAAGGAGCCTAAGCTTACTATTGCTAGAAAAAAATGGATTAAATCTACATTCTTTAGTTTAGATAAAAGGAGTGTGTTTCTGAAGAAGTAACTACAGAACTGAGAGCGGGACAGGTATATGATTTAGGATCATCAGCATTGAATGTGATAAGTGCTGGGGTTGGTAGAAAGGTCAGCAACTAGCTGCCAGTGCCACTTGGCTGATATCTCTCAAAGCAATGGAAATATCCAAACAGCAAAACTGTGGAGAAGACAATATGCTTTAAAAACTCTTATTTATATGCTGTCTCAGCTATTTGATCACTTGTTTAATTAACCTTTTAAAAGTGTAAGTAGGCTTAGCAGACATATTTGGTTTGCATTCTCCACGGGCATATCACCTCAGGTAAAATGTATTATGTGTCCATGTGAGTGCTTGTGTGTGTCCATGCATGCACACAAACACACATACTAGCTGCCAGGTGGTTTATTGTCAAGCATAGAGAAATGTTGTGGTCCCAACCAAAGGGAGGAAATATTGACAACTCTTTACAAATATGTAGGAAGGACTCCCTATAACCCAAAGACCCTGTCCAAACCAGTTTGCCCTAGACCAGTGATGGTGAACCTTTTTGAGCCCAAGTGCCCAAACTGCAACACAAAATCAACTTATTTATTTCAAAGTGCCAATACTGCAATTAAAACCTGAATGCTGAGGTTTTAGTTTAGAAAAAACAACTGCTCCTGCAGTGCAAGGGTTAAATGCTTGTTTCCCCCCCCCCCCCACATGAGCAGTATTAACAAATAAATACTTACTGGTGGGGCAAATCTGCCTTCCAGTGGGAGGGAGTTCCAAAGGCTGGGAGAGTCTTTGAAACACAGCTGCATCTTTGATAGTGCAGGGGTGGTGTTAAAATACTGGTATGTGTTTCAGACACTTAGGTTGTTTTCTTAACGGGCTCCTTATAATATCTTTTTCATGGCAAGGGCAAGAAAAAATGTCCAATAGAAAGGCAAAAAAAGCATCAGAGGCTTCATTGTGTGACTGTGCCCATCCTTATTCATTCATTACTTTCATTTTTTCCTCTAGCTCAAGGCATAGGAAAGTTCCCTTTGGTGCAAATGCTGGAAGATAACTTTTTGGAGCACCAGCCTAGAATCCTGTCAGAAGGCCAATATGGGGAGATTTAATAATCAGAGGTATTGATTACAAGGGATACATTAATAGGCCACAAATTTAAAAAAATCATGCAAAACGCAAGCTTATGTGGATGAATCACATGATCAGAGGGACTGTTGACATCACCTTCAGGACTCAGCCAATCCCGAGGGTGCTGCTGCTGCCTTGGGAAACCAACCCCACTCTCCTGGGTCTTTGTGACCTCACAGAGCCCTACCTCTTTGCTGGCAGATAAAAGGGGCTTGCTGGGCAGGGCAGGAGACCAGAAGGGAGGCCAGTGGCCAGAGGAGAGTCTGGCAGAAAGAGTGGCAGCAGCTGCAGGGGACCCATCCTTTCTGCCCAAGGCAAATTCTCTCATGAAAGCGGATGAATTTGCTGAGCTTGCGAGTTAACAGCTCGAGGCTGGCAGAGATCCGTGGCTTGAAGCTGGCTGATGTCGGCAATGGACCAGGGGGAAGTCGGTGGACGTTGGCAGACAGAAGCTGGTGGAATCTCGCTGTGGAAGCTAGCTAAGGCCACAAGGCGGAGGCCGGCAGAGGTTGGCGGATGAAGCCGGGAGACGTTAGCCTCCTGAAACCAGCTGACAGAAGCTTGGTGGATAACGGTGGATGGAAGACCGGGCGTGTGTGTGAATGGTTGGTGGAGTGAAGGTGTGTGTGTGTCAGGAGTGTGTGGCTGGTGTGTGTGTGTGTGTGTGTGTGTGTGTGTGTGTGTGTGTGTGTGTGTGTGTGTGTGTGTGTGTGTGTGTGTGTGTGTGTGTGTGTGTGTGTGTGTGAATGGACTGGCTGGCGTTCCGTGGGGATGTCACGGGGGCATGTGTGTGATCCAAGCATTCAGGAGCTGGCGGAGGCTGGCTTCAGAAGCGGAATGGAAGAGATGAACAGGTGGATATTCCTGGTGGAAGCCAGTGGATGTTGACAGGTAGAACTTCAGGATGAAGTTGCCAGAACATTGGTTGGTGGTTATGTATAGGTTGAAGCCAGTTGACGGCAGTGGACGAGCTTGCCCCTTAGTTGTTTTTTTTTCTCTTTCTCTCTCGTAGGGCCTGAAGCATCCTCTTCCCCAGGCGGATGCGAGGGACCAGGAGGCAGTTGTCCTGCTGGAGCTGAACCAGGCTGTTGTCTCCGCTGAGGATACCTATTTAGACTCTTTTCCAAAACCAATAAAAGAATTTTCCAGAATGGTTTTGAAACGCTGTCTTGTTTGTCAGAGGCTGTCACGGGATTATCTTCCCCATCCCCCTCATTATACCTGGGGCCCAATGCCTGGGGTGGGTCTTTGTCAAGTCATGGTGTGGGGCCTTGTGATGTCACAGGAATTAGGAACACAATATTTCTCCATGCATGTGTGAGGGAGCGAGCTAGGTATTGTGTTTTCCCTGTCTGAGCTCCTAAGCAAGTATATTATGCGCCGTGTTGGATAGACACAGGAAGCCAGTGAGCCCTGGTGCCATTCAGAGAGGGTTGGAGTTGGGTACCCAAACACTATGGCCACCCCGTAACAATAAACAAGACTCGCTCCTTCCCTTCCACCATCGCTCCTCACATTTGTTTGCCTGGCCTGGAGATTCAGGGGAGCCCAGCCATTTCCTGGCACAGCAGCTCATTCTCTGAAACCTGGCAAGCCTCATCTTCATCATCAACACCATGAGCACTCCATGGACTTGCAGAGTACAAGTGGGGAGAAAATATGCCACTTCAAAGAAGCTTTGAGTCCAACCTCTCACGGCAGTGCCACAACTGAGGAAATTGAGATGGGCAATGATTTGGAGATGAGCATACATTAAAATTTGTGTGGATCCATGCCATGGATAGATGGCAAAAATACACTGGTACTGAAAAATCTGCTGCTTGAGGGCAGTGGCTGCCTCTGAGTGCCTAGTGCAGTGATGGTGAACCTTTTTTGAGCCCGAGTGCCCAAACTGCAACACAAAATCAACTTATTTATTTCAAAGTGCCAATACTGCAATTAAAACATGAATGCTGAAGTAAAAAACAACTGCTCCTGTACTGCAAGGTTTAAATGCTTGTTCCCCCCTCCCCCCGGTGGTATTAACAAATAACTACTTACTGGTCCTCCAATCCCCCATTGGGCTAGTCCAGTAATGGTCGCCATTGTACCCGTCAGCTGGACCACTGCACCAGCAGAGGGGAGTGCCGAAATCTGGGATTGGAGGACAGTTAAGTATTTCGCGATGGTGACTTATGGTTCATGTGCCCACAGAGAGGGCTCTGTGTGCCAGCTGTGGCACGTGTGCCATAGGTTCACCATCACTGCCCTAGACAATCCAGTGGTTCAAAGGATAGCTATAAAAATGCTGTGTTTGATTCACCCCATATTTTACAACCAGTGCATAAATAATTATCTGCTGTACACTTTTTAAATTACATTTTGTATATTTTAACCACATAATATGTTCTATGAATTGGTTGTAGATTTTTAAACTCCATTTTGTATATTTTATAAATAAGTTTTATCAGCTGGTCACCCAACCGTAATAAATACTAGGACATACTTAGCTGCCACATTCTTGAGGGACTATTTGTTGAGGAAAGGCAGGACATCCGTATATCATGGGTCAAGGGAATATAAGTCTCTCTCTCTCTCTCTCTCTCTCTCTCTCTCTCTCTCTCTCTCTCTCTCTCACACACACACACACACACACACACACACACACACACACACACACACACACACACAAATTCATCTTCAACAGCAGTAGGCAAGATTTGAATATTCCAAGCCAGTTCCCAGCCCCCAGAAGCCATAATGAGCTGTACCAGTTCCTAAAACAACCAAAACAAGATAGTCAGAAGTTGACATCTTATCTTGTCAAACCCCTTTCTCTGTTGTTGCTTTTTAACAAACACAAAACAAGGTACAGGGGAAGGACAGTGCCTTGTTTGAAAGCAGACCTGCTGATCCTAGAGGCTTCCAGGAATGAAAATGGCCATGTTTTGCTTGGCAATTTGCAGAGGGCTCAGGACGTAGGAGACAAGTCTGGGCCCCCAGAAGAGCATGCCTGCCGAGCACATGTGGATCGCTCAATTCCCAGATCTGATCCACAGGAAAGCATACCACAGATCCTCCTGCCCTCATGCTGATTACCAGCCTGCAAATCACTTACAGTCACATGCACTTTCGTGCTATAATGTCGACTGGATATACCCTGAGAGGCATCTGGAAGGGTCACACAACCTTTGTTGCCAGATGCAGGTTTGAATACTTTTATTAAAATGGATTTAAAATCTTTGGTCATGGAGGAATGTATAATGTACAGAAAATGAATAGCAGAACATAATTCACTCACTTCAACAAGAACACAAATCGCATGACATTTTATGACTGTTATAGAGTTAGCACTTTTGGAAAATAGGAAAGCATCTCTCAGGAAATGAGAACATACACTCTGAAATACATGCTGAAATTTTAAATACTACAAATATGACACTTTCCTTATATAGCTGAACAACATTTTCATATTCAGAACATTACTTTAAAAAACATCTTGGTAATAGTTTGTTCAGCTGCCCCACTCCACTTCCTGTGAGGATCCTATGCTATTGTTTACAGTATTTAGAATCTAATATATGGAATATAGTGGATTTTAATAAGGTCAGAATTTTAACTGCGATATAACATCCTCCCACTCACTCCCTCAGATCATTCTTAAGATGATGCTCAATTAATATATATATATACATACACACACCCTTATAAAACTTGAGACAAGATCCAGCTGTGTTTTTGCATCTTGCATATCTAAATATGTTTTCTTGTATTGTAGAGCTTGCTTTGCCTTAGAATCCACAAGTCATCCCATGGATTTCACTCCAGTGAACATGGCATATTATGCTTGCAAAGTTTCTCCTTAAGTTAGTTCGAACCATGTTGGATATTAAGATTCCATGTCTTCTCTTGGAAAGATGAATGAATCAAGAGACAACTAAACATATTGACTTTTAGAATATGAACTCTCAGCTCTTCTTTGAGTACGGTGGCTGTGGTAGGCTGAAGGCTGCGAAGGCGCAGAGTACCGATAACTCCTGGTTTGTTCACTGCAACGGCAGAAACAGCAAAGAATTGCCCCTCCAGCGACAAGACAGAAAGCAGACACCCATCCTATGTAAAGAGCTTCCCCGAGCTCTCGCTTCTCAGCCACTGTGACAACAGGATTGTAGAAGTCACGGATGATGTTGTGGGCAACAAAGCAGACTGGGATGAGCACAATGATGCCGGACAGAATGAAAGTGATGCCACCGGCCAGCAGAATATAACCTTTTATGCGGTCATCGTTTCCTGTGCACTGAGTGCACTTCATCCCAAGAATTGTGACTGCAAAAGCAAGGAATGCCAGAGCTGAGGCAGCACACATCAGACCTCTTGAAGCCTGAAGGTCAGGGGTCAGTGCCAGGAGGGAGTCGTAGACCTTGCACTGCATCCTGATGGAAGCCTGCCTGATGCAGTTCATCCAGAGACCTTCCCAGATGGTTTCGAAAACCACGATGTTGTTTTCAATGAAAGCAGTCACTCGCCACTGAGGCATGCCAGTTATAGCAAAAGTCCCCACTGAGCCAATGCCTCCAAGGATCAATCCAGCAATCTGTAGGGCGGCGGCAGCCATCTCTTCTTCCAAGAGAACACTCTGGAAAGGAGCTCTGGGTATGTGCCCTTCAGACACACAGGTTCTGTCGAGTATTGTGGATAGCCTCAGCCTACCTGCTGAAGAGAAGCCCTTCTAAGCATCCTGTGGTCGTGTGGTTACGTGCAAAAACCTCTACTAATTCAAACCAGTTGGAATCTGACACATACTGGTTAGCACTTAGCTGTATTTTTACTGTCCTAAGAATTCCACTGTCCCCACTGATTGGAAAGGATAAGAGTTACCCATCAGGTTTAACTGCTTTCAGAGCCAACAAGAAATTGGACATAACAGCGTTTGCAACAACAAAAATCTTCTCAAGACACACCCAGGCCCATGAGGGAAAATATTTATCCTTCAACTGTCTTTTTTGGGGGTCAAATTTTAGCTATTATATTACGTCTCTGAAATAGAGACAGAGTGGCTTTAACACAGAAGGCAATTAGTAAAACATTAGTAAAACATTTATTTTCCCTCCAAATAATTTCAGAAAGAAAAAGCATGTTCATCACCTTAAAGTTAAATAACATTGATTCAAAGCCTACTCTAAATATGTTTTGACTCTATGATGTGCAGCAGTTGTATAGAAGTTTCAGATCCAGAGCCAGGAAACTTTACCTATTGGACTGACCAGTGGCTAGTGATTCTGCAGTTTGTAGTTCAAAACTACAGTAACTTCTTAAAGCTCTATAAATACTAGTACAGTATTGAAGTGTACAGGTGTACAGCACAGGCAAATTAATCCTATAAACTGAAACCAGAGTGTTTGAATTTACAAAATATTATATAAACTGTGTTGTCCAGAAGAAGCAGCTTTTAAACAATTCAAGATAATGTTTCCTGATTTTGGCTGGAGTACACATGAGTGGCTTTAGACAAATATTCTGATTTGTACAGTAATATATAATAGGCTGACTGAACTGGATGAGAATATTCAGCTGTGTAAAGGTCCAGACATCCATCATGCTTGAGACAGTACTAAGTAGAATTTGGTTATGGATTTTGGGCACTAAAAGAATTACAGCCTCACGTGGTGATTCATGTTAAATTAAAAATCCCAAACCATATTAAAATAATTTCAAAAAGTGTGATATCCAAGGGGGGAGGGGTGCTTCCAGTGTAGGGGGAGCAAATTTGGCCTATTCAACTGACCTACTTGGCCTGTGAGGTCATGAGACAAGGTCCTGCACCAAAGCCATGCTCCTTCTAAAGGGGTAGGAGACTATAAATTGTGTTTGATAGGCTGTGTTTCAGTCATTTCACCAGGGATGGTGAAAGTGCTGTCTTGCTTCTCCACTTTTCTTCTCACACAGCGGTGAATAAGGTGAATGAGGAGCAAAGCTGTATGTCTGATAGAGGTGCTGTCTGGAGAATCTTCAGCCAGTGTCCTGAACACATTGGGAAATGTGACACAGACCTGCCCTCCAATATCATCCTGCAAAGGAATTCAGCAAAAATACATTTTTCCCTTCCTAAACAATCCCTTCCTCTGTTTGCAATAATGACAACAGCAACTTCAGTCGTAGCTGGTTTCATCTCTTTCCTGTCTCTAACAAAGATTTGATGCTCTCATGTGCCTCTCTCTACATCAAAACTCAGTGAGACCAAGATAATTTCTATTATTTAGCCCTAATAGTTTTTTGGAAGTTTAGCAAAAAAGATGCAGGGTTTTTTCCCCTGTGTGACTCATCTATAAACCAGGTTACACTGAGCTCAATCTGGGATCTCTATTTCTCTTTGGGACTGTTGGTGAGAAGGGAAAACTACAAGCAGCCTTAGGGGAGAAACAGATATGATGCGTAGGCCATCATTAGAACAGGGAAATCCTTAAGGGCTTGACTACATGTAAATGTCACAACAAGAGCTTCTCTCACCTCCTGTTGGTTGCAGTACAGGGTGTGACTGCACAGTGAGTCACTCATATTCACTCACAGTGAAGCTGCACCTGGGAATTCAAATTTGTTTGATTTAAGTGGCCTCCCTTAAATAGAAGTGCTTGCTTGCAATTCCTCTCACAACTCTGCAAGTGGTGCTGTTCAAAGAACTCTATTAACAAGAAGTTAATGGCTCCTTCTTCTCTCGATTTCCTCAATTGTCAGCTTCCCACCTGAAGTCTGCTCTCTGTTCTTCAGCTGGTAAAATAAAATAAATGTTAAAAAAAATAAGTAGGAGTGTTGTCCAGAAGAAGAAGCTTTAACAAAAATAAAGAAGCATCTTAGGAGAGAGACTTTGCTGGGAAGAACGTGTGCTGTCGTTGCCTTATGTGTGCATGTACTCATTCTCCTTCATGAGGTAAGAGGCAAGGGGATGCTTTATCTGTGTCTGCATGTTTGCAGCTTGGCCTCCCTTTCTGCATCAGTAAACAAGCATATGCCTGAACTGATGCAAAAGAATTCATATTTTTTAAAATCTGAAGCCTCCACAGTGGAGGGGGAAAATACAAATGGGGAGAGACTCCAGGCTGATTTGCATGTCCTATTGCTTCATGTGATCAGCAGGGGGAAAAAGGTAAATCAACCTGCCTCAAACCTGCATTTTTGGCTAATGTGGCTGCCCCCTCCATTTGCTTTGTTTTGTAATTGATCTTCGGGATTTAGACATGGGATGCTCTTAAAGTCTGATACAGTATTTCAAACACAGAGACTAAGATTCATTCAGGGGTATTGTTTCAGTATTAATAAAGTCTATTTCTGCCTCAAGTCAGGATGCCAATACCACAAACTAGAAAAGTTCTGCTCTTGGCAACTTACTAGACCCAGAGACCTGATTCTGAGTGACTTTGGGCAATACAAAGTCCACTCTACGCCCTCAATAAATTGCTAAGAGAAGCCCATTGGGACATCCCTTTGCATCAGCTGCTAGCCTGCTGCCTATAGTGGTCTGCATACAAACTCCCTTTTTAGATGAAGAGTGGATGTTCTTGGGCATCTAAAATAAAAATAATAATAAAGTGGCCACATCACAGGTCATGTTCCACCTGGCCAAAAAAGAAGTGGAAAGCTTATTCAAGTTGAGGATGAGAGTTAATGCCAGATATACCATTAGTAATTAATCCTTTGAATTTATCAATACTGTAATACACATTAATCTCATTATCAGATCAATAAAGGCATAACTGGGAAAGTCTTGCAACTTGGAATTTTGCCCATTTATACTTCAGGGCTAAAATCAATTATCTGTTTCCCATAACTTCTCACCTAATATCATCCCTTCACAAGTATTTTGTAAATCGATCTTAAGTACTTCTAAGTATTTAACACTTTAGAATAAAGCATAGAATTGCATCCTACTAAAATGTTTAAATAAAATATAGATGATGCAGATACATTATTATTCTGAATTTGTGAAGGATATCCCAGAGCTTTATAAATTAATCAATAACTCAAGAAAACTGTGTCTGCTTGTTTAATTACCTATCCATGCTGAATAAATTAAAACCCCTGTTTTATATTTTGTTTCCTTACATAATATTGAAGGATATATTTCTTATCTCAAGAATGTGAAACCTTTCTTCTTGGGCACGTTGTGAGAATGGCTGATGGTCGGATTCCAAAGGATCTCCTATATGGAGAATTAGTGCAGGGAAATCGCCCCAGAGGGAGACCACAGCTGCGATACAAGGATATCTGCAAGCGGGATCTGAAGGCCTTAGGAATAGACCTCAACAGATGGGAAACTCTGACATCTGATCGTTCAGCCTGGAGGCAGGCGGTACATCACAGCCTCTCCCAATGTGAAAAGACCCTTGTCCAGCAGGTCGAAGCAAAGAGGAAGTCACAAAGGAAGCAAAACCAGGGAGCTGGACAGGGGACAGATTGGATTTGTCTTCAGTGTGGAAGAGATTGTAACTCTCGAATTGACCTCCTCAGCCACACTAGACGCTGTTCCAAGTCCTCCATACAGAGCACACTACCATAGTCTTTCGAGACTGAAGGATGCCTACTATCTTCTCAAGATTCTTAAAAAAAAAAAAATCCTTCCTATTTATCACATGGAAAGCACATAATTATCTCTCAAAGGGCAGCCCTACTATTAGGCAAAATCAGGCAGCCATTTCAGGCAGGAGACCTTAGGTGTCACAAAATGGAACCAAACCAGTAGTCATTTATTCTGTCATTACTGTATTTTACTACAGTATTTAGATGGATATTTTAGGGATTCAGCAAGACTTGTATTTCCACTGTTCTTATTCTAGATGCTACCTATGTCCTCAGACTGAAGCAAAGTCATCATGTATGGTTTTCACAGGAATATAGAAACTACACTCTCCAGAAAAAAAGGGTTGCATCTGCAGCAACTCCTGTTGTAGCACACATATAGTACATGTGACATCATACAAGCAAGACCTTTCAGACATTTAAATGAAAAGATGTTAATTGCAAATGCTATTTGCCACCACAGACTATATGTGTTCAGAATCCAGAGGTAATGAAATCCGAAAAAGGATAAAGGCAAACAAGTGATGGCTACTGCTGGATAGCTCGGTGGTTTAGGTATATAGCCAGAGGTTGGGAGTTCAGTTCCCCAGTGTGCCTCCTTGAGAGGGGGTGGACTTAATGATCCATAGGGTCTCTTCAAGCTATGCTGTTCTAAGATTATTAAATGCCAAGCCATACAGCAATTCAAAATTAAGCCCAATCTGTCATTTCATGTTCTGGTTGGTACAGGACTGTTGTCTATCCATTCCTTTACTGCCTGCTCCCATTTCTCGCCCCCCCTCTTCCTCCCTTGACTCCCCTGTCTGTCATCCTTAGTGTTGACATCTTCATTTTTTTCTCTCTCCTCTGCACCTCCATTTGCACATGCAGATGAGAGATGCCTTTTAAAAACAAACCTGCAGTTATAAATTACACATCCGAGGACTGGATCTCCTGGAGATCTGAAGAGGAGAGAGTGCAGAAGAGGAGCCACTGAAATCAGTAAATTTTCCAAGAAAGGAGTGAAACTGGTAGAACCACTCCTTAAATATCTCACTTACCTTGAAAGCCCTATTAGGGTCGCTATAAGTTGGTTGTGACTTGACAGCACATAACATGAGTCAGTCCATCACTAAGGAAAAGCCTGCCTGAAGAGAGAATTCAATTATTCTTAACATGTCGTTTTCTAACATGTAATTTCAGCAAACCCATTATCGTTCACAGATGTGTGTGTGTGTGTGTGTGTGTGTGTGTGTGTGTGTGTGTATCAAGACTAGTAATAAGTTTCCTGATTTCTCACTTTATTATTTGTCATAGAATTTGTCATATTAATAAACCCATGGACTCCCAGTGTCAGCTGATTCTGAGGGTGCAGGCTTGAGGAGCCTCAAAATCTGAAAGCTGCCCAGGCTTCCCTGAGGCTCATGGAAGGCCTGACTTTGCTTCATCTTGACCACTGAATTACAAATTAAGTACTTAGAATCAGTATTTTTGGAAGTTCTGGAACTTGAGTTGGCAACTTCCTGGTAAATATGCATCAGGGAACGATCTTGCAGTGACAGGAAGTTGGAAGTGATGACTTAATTGACCTTTCCCATCTGCAGGCAATAGTGCTTTTATGAGATTAAATTGCTGTTCTGTTTGCTTTTGAGAGAAACACATAGAAAATAAGAGTTCATTGACCATTGATCTGTTGGCAAGCATAGGCAATCTTTTGATCTCACAGCTGGTTCATTAATAGGCAGAAAGAGTGTGGGGAGTTTCCAACCAGTTTAATTTAGAAATAAAGCACTGTAATATCTGCAAGACGTGAAGACATCTCCAGTCATTTTGTTTTATTTAAATGCGCCAGCATTTCTGTGACATTTTGGGCCAAATGGTTAGACATGGATTAATAGATCCCAATAGACCTTACTAAAAGCTGGGGAGAAAACATGGCTATGATACTGAAGAAAAGAAAGGGTAAAGGCTCTGTTAACCTTTAGTCCATCCATTATCAATACAAGTTGAGGGAAAGGAAGTAAAATTCAAGGATTTACTAATTCTGGATCTTGTCTGATTATCAGTGGTTATGCTCAGGAACAGAAAATGAATGGCCCTACAGAAGCTCCAGTGGTGCATCCTGACCGATACCCCCTTAACATAATCGCCGCCACCGAAGTCTCCATCTGGCCTCTGCAGCCACGGTGTGTAAAAAGGGAATCCAGACTGCCCTTTGCAAAGATGGCAGCTGTGACTTCATTTAGGGTAGTTAAGCTGCAGCTGCCATCTTTGTAAAGGGCAGCCTGGATTCCCTTTGCCTGCCTTACGGTAAGGAGGAGTCGGTGGGGCTGGGGGGAGCTAAGGTAGAGAGAGGAAGAGGGTGGTGGGGTAGGCTGTAGGGGTGGGTGGCTGTGGGGGTGGATGCCTGCCTATCGGCCCCATCGATCAGTTGATCAGCAGCCGGTAGACAGAATTATTTTTTTAAATTTACGAAGACGAATAAAAAGGGGAAAATATTAGTCAATCCATATTTGTCAGGACTTAAAATTTGATGGTGGGGTCACAAAGAGTCAGACATGACTTAACGATTAAACCAAAAAAAATTGAGAAATACGGATCGATGAATATTTAACAAATCAGCTCTTTTCGTCAAAAAAGCTGACCCATTTTTATATTTGTCCCCATCTCTAAATCTGAAGGGAAAGGGAGTGGTATGAGAGGTGTTTTCTTTTTTTTAATGTAACATGTCTTTAAAACCTGAACCATCATCTCCAATTATTCCCAATGGGCACCAGAAATCATGGACACAACGGAAAGGTGTTTTTATGTGTATTGCGTTTGTGCGACGTAGGCACAGAAAAAAGCCGGAGAGAGGGGCAGGAAGAGAGCAACCCAATGGGTGCATCCACTGAGAATCATCATGCCATTTAGGGGGAGGCAAGGAGTGCAGCACTTCCCTTCCTCTTGGTGCCAGAAAATCTTTCCATGAGCTTTCCTTGAGCTGCAGCAGCAGGAGTTTAGAGTCTGAAAGACTCTCCACGTGTTTGCATGCTGTGTAAAACAGTGGTCCCCAACCTTGGGCCTCCAGATGTTCTTGGACTACAACACCCAGAAGCCTTCACCACCACCCCTGCTGGCCAGGATTTCTGGGAGTGGAGGTCCAAGAACACCTGGAGGCCCGAGGTTGGGGATCAATGGTGTAAAAGACACCACAGGATGCAAACACTATCAAAGAAGGCACTCGTCACTACCACAGCTGAGCACTTCTGGCCATTTGATCGCCACATTATCTGCTTGTGGGTTACCGTATTGCCTGGTAAGCTGTGTTTTCCCTGGATTCTGGGTCCATTTAAGTGGGTTACTCTTATATTTAAAGTATTTCCACAATCAGCAGGCCCAGAAGCACTTCACCCATAGTGATCATCATGGTACAGTGGACCCTCTACTTATGGAATTAATCCGTATTGGATGGTGGCTGCAGGTCGAAAAGTCTGTAGGTCAAGTTTCCATTGACCTACAATGCATTGAAAACCGATTAATCCGTAACCGGCCATTTTTGTTCTGTTTTTGTCCCATTTTGTTTTTTTTTTTCTGGTCTGTATGTCAACTCTCCAGCTGCAAGTTGAACCTAAATTTTGCGGCCAGAGAAGTCTGTAACTCGAAAAGTCTGTAAGTTGAGCCGTCTGTAAGTCGAGAGTCCACTGCATAAAAATCAAACAGACAGACAGATAAATAAATAAATAAATAAAACTTTCATGTTTGCCTTTATGTCTAGTTACTATTTCCCATTATTATAGGAATGCACTCTATTGCCTTTCTCTGCCAACACTATTAAAAACCCCTTTGTCTTCAAGCATATGTACTTTTCCAAACATTGATACCTTCTTCTTCTTCTTCTTCTTCTTCTTCTTCTTCTTCTTCTTCTTCTTCTTCTTCTTCTTCTTCTTCTTCTTCTTCCTCCACTGCTGCTGTTGCTGTTTGGGAGTTCTTATTGGCAAACAATCCACCAAGGTCATTTCTAATATGGAGAAGTAAAGTGTTGCATATCTGTTACAATCCTTAACAAATATTCTTTAAAAAGGCAGGTGAATTGTGCATGTTGAGTGCAAAGAGCTTCCCTACTCATCTGAGAAGAAGTATCTTTTCTAGTTTGTACACAAAGGAACACTTATATGAAGAGATGCACCCATTTGTAATGAAAGAAAGTCATCATCCTAGATTGATGCTCCATGAATGCATTAGAACCCCTTGCCCATAAAAGATAATAGATTACTGCACTGATTCATAAATCCACTACATTTGTAAGCTCTCCAGTCACAAGCTACTGTCTGTAATTCGCAAGATATCTGATAAACGTGACTTCCCATTTTCACAGTGTTAGCAATCTGCCCATATGTATTTGTGTTTTATTTTCCAGATTACAGCACTGCATCATACTTATACTGTGTATACAGCAGCTGTAAATTACCAAGTTCATGATGCAGTGTCATTTTGAGCAAACTGATCATGCACATAGACAACCTGGCATGAATAATGGTAATTATAGGAAGTAAAGTGGCATAAAGAACCAGTAAAAGCTTCCAGAGGCTACCAGCTACTGTTGAATTCCAACTTTCCCTTCAGCTGAAAAGTTTATTCTGCACAAGCAGATCCCAATGTTCATGCTGAACACCACAGCATAGTCTAAATAACTGTATTCAATAACATTCAAACATAATGGTCGGGGGGGGGGAACTGCCTTCTTCTAAGTATCTACCTATGTTGCTCTTAGACATGTTTGCCTTTTGTTGACATCCTCACTCCAACCATCATGTTTCACATGCAAGTAGAGGAAAGCCTTATGACATCACTGCATATAGCAGTCATTGTTGCAAAGATGGAGACCACTTCATTTAAAAAAATGACCATTTGGAATACTGAATTCTAAGAGTGCTAGATAAAATTTGAGAAGTAGATGAAAAGCATGAAGAGATATTTTAAAACCCAATAATTAAGTCAGACACACAGCTGGGGGAACTGAAGAAACTGTGATTAATTGTATGAAAAGGAATTGTGATCAACAGAGCAAGTCTGCTTCTGGAACCACCGCTGGTGTGAGGCATATCCAGTGGCCCTGCTCTACAGCCAGGCATTAGTCCAGACATCTGTACTGAAAAATCCAGTGCCTGATTTTTCCTATAGGGCTCCCATGTGATCCAGACATGTGCTATCTGATCAACAACTATGTGCGTGCATCAACCTTCCTGTGATTAACAGACAGTTGACTGTGCAAGGACAGAGAACAGAGCTTTTATAGTATGCAAATGACCATACTTTTGAATCCTGTTAGTCTTTTATGCAGAGAGCTTCAAGTGGTCTATAAGGCTCTTCCACATGCTTTTCAGTGGGTTCATCCAACCTAAGCAGCAGTTTTGTTCCATTATTTAAACTGGCCAATCTATCTCTTCCCCACCCCCAAGCTAGCAAACACTTGCAAATATGTTCAGATGTCGAGACAACACAGGGTTATCTCCCCCGAAAGAGACACAAGGTCACATTTCAGCATTGCAGATAACCCTAACAACACAGTGCAGAGCTCACGTGTGCTTCCTGGTTGTCACTCCTTTTCGCAAGGTCCAGAGCCATGTTAAAATTTCCCTCCCTAAAATCACTAACTGTTGTCCACAAGCCAAACACTGGAAATGTATTTATTTTGTATTAAGTAAATGTGTGTCATGTTTTTCCTCTAGTGAACTTCAGCTGGAATACATGTCTTTTCTCCTCCCCAGTGTTATCCTTTAAACACTTGATTTCCATTATCTTGTGTAGAAAAATGAGCATTTAATATTACTTCGTTTTGATTTTTAAGTTTAAAAATGAATAAAACATTTGCATCATATTATGTGACATCAAAGAACCTTTGAGTTTCTTAGTTTATGTGTGTTACATTTGTTTGTTTTGTTTGTTTATTTGTTTGTTTGTTTGCTTGCTTGCTTGCTTGCTTGCTTGCTTGCTTGCTTGCTTGCTTGCTTGCTTGCTTGCTTGCTTGCTTGCTTGCTTGGTTGGTTGGTTGGTTGGTTGATGTGTGTGTGTGTGTCATTTATTGACCACTTTTCTTGCAAAGAGAGAACTCAAGGCAAATCACAATGTCAATACAAGTAAAATTAAAAACACAATCAATTATACCATTAAAAAGCAATTAAACAATAACAATAATTAAAAATATATTGAGTGATTAAAAACATTTACAACTTTAAAAACAAGCTTACTTAGTTACATGAATGTTATGAATCCATGATAGTAGGCAGAAGACAGCTATCTAAGAACTGAATGCTTGGTCAGTGTTTAGTCTTACAGTTACACCACATGCAGGTAAGATGCAAGATTTATTTCAGACCTTGACTACACTGCAGTTTAGCCTGTGTTTTTTTGCTGTAGTTTGCATGGTAAATTTTGATTTATTTCTCATAACATAAATATGGCATAAAGATTACACCAGGTGTTTCTGGTCCTTTTTTATGGTCATCCAGCACATTTTGTTTGGCCAGCTGAGGAGGGGGAAAGACCAGTAGAGGCAACCTCTTTGACTCACATCCCATTAAGACTTTGTCTCATATTTTTTAGTAATAATAATTTAAGGAAAGAATATCTGAGGGAGAGGAACCCACAAGGACATGCAAGTGTTCTCTTCTCTTTAATCTGTCAAATTGGACAGGCTTTGGACACCCACCTGCCTCCTTTTTTCTTTTTACACACACATAGGAGATCAATTCGCAAATCACAGTGCTTTCTTCTCCTCCAGATCCTTTCCTACTACCGCCACTTTCTTTCCACCAGCCATTTAAAGAGGAGTTCTGTAATGCACTAGGCTGAAAACTTGTCATTTCAGGCCAGTGCTATATCAACTGTCAACTTAAAAAAAAACAGGAAGTGAAAACAATAGATGGAAGATAGATGAAGCAAAAGGATGAAGGGAATGGATGGGGCAGAGGACAATGAGTAGGGAAGGAGGATGTGATCAAAGTGAAAATGTTGGTCACTTTAGAGATGCAGTATGGCTCCTCTTTACTACCCACTTTCAAAGTAACATTACTGTGTGAACAACAGCCACAATTTTGGCCAAAGACACTGCCAGAGTGAGTTATAGAAACCTACAAATCAACCCAGGACAACCTGCCAGTTTAGCCAAACCCTTTATGTTATCTTTAGAACAGCTCAGTATCCAGGCCCTTCTGAAGACTGGTTTCCTACAGGAAAAAATATGACATACCTTTATCTTGCACAATGACTAAATGCCTGTCCTCGCTGATTTCCCTTGTGTTTTCTGAAAGAAGTCTTTATAGCTTCTAGCATTCCAGGCAAAAGAATGTCTACATTGGCATTCAATTAATTAATATTCTTTAGCAGTGCGACATCAGACACTCTGTGGCCACCTCTGAAATAAACTGCCATGGTTTCAAGTACATAAGTAAGAGAAAGGGCTTCCATGGGACAGAGTGTGGGAATGATCAAAAGAGGCAAATTTAGTTTTTATGTAGGAAAATGAAGAGGAAGCATTTATATTGTTCAGAGGAACAATAATTTAAAAACATGGAAGTTAATAGCAAAATGATGATGATCTTGTCATTTCTTTTATGCAAGCTGGCTTTCATTCCTCCTCATATTTTATAGAAGAACACACACACACACACACACACACACACACACACACACACACACACACACACACACACACACACACACACACATTCTCCTTATGATTTTTGTGACTTTCTCTTCAGACAGCACAAAATGAACATATACATGCAGTACATGCAGTTAGTACTGCTGCAGGAATCAATTTATGGCTCTTTTTTCTTGTTTGTAAAGAAATCTGATAACTGAACAGTATGTATTTAAAAGACAGAGTTAACCTTCCTATGCTGCCCCAGGCCCTTATGAACACAGAGTAGTTCCACTGTGATAAACATCCAGAAAAACTGGTATGTACTCCTACGGGCAATGCACATCACTACATCATTAGGGAAGATATGAACTAATGGCTTCAGACCTTAATCTGTTGGAACAGAGATAGCAGAACAAAAGTTCACCAGAAGCAAAACCCTTTGAAGCTTTTGGTGGTGGTGGGGAGACAAAAAGATCCAAATGAGGAAGATGCCACAAAAAAGGAAAAATGGCAGGAACTCTTTCGCAAATGTTTTGCTTGGGATGGCAGTCAGACTCCCTTCCCCCCTCCCAATTATAAATGTTTAATTTTCTAGTTATTTCTGTTCCATTTAGGATGAACTTTTTGATGAACATTTAAAAAAACTCAAGCAAATTAAATTCTCATGCATCTACAAGATCTGTAATATTGCATTGGTACAGCTATTTCCAATTGTATCTGCCTGCCATGAAGCTTCTAAAAGTAAGGAGTGTCCCCCCACCCCTCAAAAAAGTAGTGATAATCCTACTTCCATACCACAAATGTTAGTGATTCCTCAGGAATTCAAAGCCATACCCAGACTTCTAAGGGATAAGCATAGGCCACACAGCAAAATAGAGCTGAATTTCAGATGTAGTTTTTAGTTTTTGGATCTGGTGGTTACACTGACAAAGTGGTTTGGTGAATAAAATTAAGAAGTTGGCATGAGTTCTGCTAAGGCCTCAAAGATCTCTACCTAAACGGATGTATCAATTAGCTTTGCTTTTTCCCATACTAGAGCTGACCTCACCAAAAACAAATGGGCTGAATCCTAATTTGAGCACATGTAAGGGAATCATAAATGTTGAGGCAGCAAATTGTTACTCAATAACCAGGTGCTGGGGCCATTCCCAATTATGCATGTACGTTGAAGAATGCAATCAGTACAGTGGAGTCTTGACTTACGAACTTAATCCGTATTGGAAGGTGGTTCGTAGGTTGAAAAGTTCGTAGGTCGAATCTGCATTTCCCATAGGGATGCATTGAAAACCATTTAATCCGTATCTCTCTTTTCCGTCCATAGAAACGAATGGGAAACTAATGGGAAGCTGCTATTCCGCCTTCTGCCACTAGAGGGGGATATTTTTTCTTTTTTTCTTAGGTCAAGAAAAGTTCAGGAAAGGAGGGGGGAGGCAGGGAACAGTTTTAAAAGTACTTCTGAAATCTTTTTTTTCAACGAAGCCAATTTTAAAGCATGTTTTAAAGCATGTTGTGCTGATTTTTTCAGCGCAAAGACACACAGGCAAGCTTTTTAGGTGCTGAGCAAGCCTCCCCAAGCCTCTTCAGAGCCAGCCGATCAGCTGTTAGGCAGGGAGAGGAGGGGGCAGGAGCAGAGAAAAAGCACAAAATGGCTGCCAGGTTCCCTGCTGGGTGCCGGCTTTTAGCTGTTTCCTGCTCTTTTTCCTGCAGTTCAGGGGCTACCAAGGCCTGGTACGTGACTTTCTTTTATTTATTTTTAAATTTCTGACCATTTTTTCCCCTCCAGAAGCCTCTAAGGGGAGGGAGGAGGCACTTTTTTCCTGTTCGTAACTCAAGGGAAGTTCGTATGCCGAGTTGTTATTTCCCAATCGGGCGGGTTCGTACGTTGAAACGTTCGTATGTAGAACCGTTCGTAAGTTGAGACCCCACTGCACCTTGTTCATGAGTGGAAGTTTCCAACAGTGATTTATGTGATTTTCTTTAGACAAGTGCAAATTGCAATGGGATACTGGCATCTGAAATTCTTGCCTATCACGCTTCATCTTTTTCCATATCATATTCTCATAGTTTTCCTCTAATGTTTAAAGAGGGGCATATGCGGCCATCCGATCATCATCCCTAGCAGGTATAACCAATGGTGAGGAATGATGGGAATGCCAGTTGGCTAGTAAATGTGTATTTTCCATCTCAGCTATAGCTAAACGTTCTGGGTCTTCCTGGATTTTAGGAATGCATGAAGTCTGTGACCTCAAAGGATGATGGGTCATACTCATGATTATAGCTGGCTCATTATTTAGTGCTCCTCTGGAACAGGAGGGCTGTCTGGGAACTAGAGTCAAATGCTCCCTCTCTTTTATTCTAGTTCCCCAGCATTCCTTCTTTAAAGAAAGCGGAAGACTGGAAAAGACTATGCTACAACTATAGTCTGTGGTCTTTTTCTGCATATTCTTCATTGCCTGCAGATGGCTGAATAGCTCAGAAAGATAGGTAGCTGGCTTTCAAGCCAGAGGTCATGGGTTTGATTTCCCACTGTGACATCTGGGAGAAAAGTCAGCATTTGTAACTTTGGGCAGGCTACACAGTTTCAGAACACCACCAGAAGAAGGTTCTGTACTCTTTACCTAGAAAACCCTGAAAAAAATTACCATAATTGATGATGAGGATGAGGATGATTGAAAAACCCCAGGCACAGCCAAAATTATAAAAACATTGACTGGTATTATATGATACAAGTTTTAGCCAAAAACCTAAGTCTCTGTTAAATATCGGCACAGTATGTATGCTGTTCCTAATATTGCTGTTTTTTGTAGCTCTGACAGTGTGATTTCTGAGATCTGCAACTGCTTATAGTGTTGTGTGAAATTTCTTGATATTGTTCCTAAAGCCCCAAAGACTACAGGGACCACTGAAGTGTGTTTTTTACATAGGCAAGATGTTTCCATTGCCATGTCTCTGTTCTTTGTTAATTTTTCCAATTCTTTATTTTCAACTCTGGCATCCCCTGGAATTGCAATGTCAATGATCCAGACATTTCTTCGTTCTATTACTACTATGTCTGGTATGTTATGTATAAAGTGTCTATCAGTTTGGATCCAGAAATCCCACAAGATCTTGACTTTGTCATTTTCTGACATCTTCTCTACCTGATGTTCGCATGGGTTTTTGGATGCTGGCAAGTTATATTTTTTTGCATAATGACCAGTGCACTAAGTTTGCAACTCTATCATGTCTAATTTGATAATCTGTTTATGTAATCTTTGGACATTCACAGATGAGGTATGACAGTTTCATCTTTTTCTTGGCAGAGCAGAATTAGTTCCTTAGATAGCTTTCATCACATTGGTTTGGAGTGCTTGTTCTTGTGCAGCAAAAAGCAAGTCTTCAGTTTCTTTCTTAAGGTTCCCCAGTTTTAGCCTTGCCCGTGTTGAATTATGATCATGCTTTCCATCAATATTTCTCAGGAGCTGTCCATGTAGTGGTCTATTCTTCCAGCTGTTTAATTTCTTTTCAAATTGTTGTTTCTTATATTGAGCCTTTGTTTCTGTTGTTTTCAAAATATTCTCCATTTTCATTGCTTTTAGTAATTTTTCTCTGCTTATACTGATATAATCATTTAAACTTATTTTTTCCTCCTCTGCTACTTGCTGTCTTTGCAGTAATCCATGGCCTCCAATTTTACATGGTCAATATAATCTGTCCACATTACTTTTTGGATGTAGTGTTTGATGCATTTTCATTAGTTTCTGTGTTTCTCAATCCAATTCTTCTAATTCATTTTGAGTCCAATCCCTTATTCCATCTGGGCATTTAATTACTGGAACTGGCCATGTGTTTATGGCTTTGATTGTATTTTCCCCATTTGATTTTTATTTTAAGATTTTCTGCAGACTTTTGATATATTCCCTTTCTGTCAGTTCTTTAACTTTTGTGTGCACAATGTTATCTGCTTCTAGTATTCCAAGGTATTTATAATTTTCATCACTTTAGAGTTATTTTATAATATTGCCATTTTAACTTCTATTCCATCTAGTTTTGGGATCTTGCCATGGTGTATAGTCAGAGCTGCATATTTGTAAATTCCAAATTTCATTTGGATAGCTTCACTAAATATTTGCACTGTGTTTAGCAGTGATTTTATCTCTTTGGAACTTTTTGCATATAGTTTTAGGTTATCCATGTAAGAAGAAATGATTGATTTTTTTTCCTGCTCGTTTTGAAATATGGTAGCCCAATCCAGTTTTATTTAAAATTACTGACATGGGGATTAGTGAGATGTTTAACAGCAGTGGTGACAAAGAATCCCCCTGAAATATTCCTCTTTTGATGTAACTTCCCCAATTTCTTCACCATGGGCCATTAAGACAGTTTTCCATTTCTCCATGTTTTTCTTGAGGATTTTCTGAATGTTTTTGCTAATCCCAAACATTTTTAGGCAGGTGTTAATCCAGCTGTGTGGAAATGAGTCAAATGCCTTTTTATAGTCTATTTAGGCCATGTTAGTTTTTCATCTTTTTGCATTCTTCAGTATCATTTTATCAAGAAGCAGCTGATCTTTTGTGCCTTTTGACTTTTTAAAGTTCAGTTGGGTATAGAAAGTTTTCAGTTAAGTAATTGTATGTTGATCTTGCAAGTATTCCTGTAATGACCTTAAACATTGTTGGAAGGCATGTAATTGGTCAATAATGACTAGTTTTGTTGTTGTTTTGATGATATTTTATTATCAGAAATATGCAACCTATTGTCACCCAGTCTTAAGTAGTAGAATTTTGAAGTAAATGGTTAAATTGCATTGTTATATGTTGATGGAGACCTGTTAGATGGTTTAACCAAAATCCATGCAGCTCATCTGGACCCCACCACAAACTGACAAATAACTTTGTTATTCATCACTTCATCTTCATGCTTTGTGAGTCGGCAACTTTTGACGACTCATGAAGCGGGACGACTCGCCAAAATGATGAGTTGTGCCCATCTTTAATTTACAATATCGGGTATGGTACAGTTTTTAGTTCTTCACTACCACACAGACACCCACAATTTGCATTTGCAATTAAATGCCCCTTCCGGAATAAATGAGGAGAGAACATCAATGTGAACTAGTGTAAATGCCATCCTGTAGTTGGGACAAAATCATTATCTCAAATAATTAGCACAGCTTCCTTATAGAAATAAAGCAAACCTAAAATATAATGGAGAACAAAACACTGTAACAAACATTACTGAGTTGTTGTAAACAGTATCTCTGACCTGTTGGGATAAATACAGGTTTGATCCTGAAATACCAGTAGAGCCAGCACAATTAGATTTGCACAGCAGAGTCAAAGGGTGACATGTACATATACAGTGGGGTCTTGACTTGAGAACTTAATCCGTATTGGAAGGCAGTTCTCAAGTCAAAAAGTTCTCAGGTCAAATCTGCATTTCCCATAGGAATGCATTGAAAACCATTTGATCCGTATCTGCTCTTTTCCGTCCATAGAAACTAATGGGAAGCTGCTATTCTGCCTTCGACCACTAGAGGGGGATATTTTGTTTCTTTTTTTCTTAGGTCAAGAAAGGTTCAGGGAAGGCAGGGAAAATACAGTCCAGGCAGTACAGTACCAGGCAGTCTGAAGACTGTCTCCCTATCCACTCTCTAAATGTTGGGAGGAGTGAGGAAGCAGACAGGCACCCTTTTCACTGGCCAACAGTTAACTGAAAGTTCAAATTTTGCACTTTCCCTGCCTCCCACGTGGTTTTTTTTTCAGTTCTTAACTCAAATCTAAGTATTTAAGTCAAGTCAATATTTTCCTATGAGAGCGGTTCTTAAGTCAAAATGTTCTTAACTCAAGCCGTTCTTAAGTGAAGACCCCACTGTAGCTCAATTCTTAATTATAAGTTCAAGGTGATTTCTAGGCTGGTGAAAAAACACAAAAAATACATAGTATATATACTTTGGATTACAACTAAATAAGACTTAAATGTATGTTTTTAAAATGCAGTGATAGTTTTTACTAGGTCTGCCAAGTAATTAACTCTTCTGCCTGTAAACAACTCAGGAGGTTCTATGTGTTGTTCCCATATAATAGCGTTCCTTCTCTAGAGACATGAGTTCCTAGCAAGCATTAATTACTAATTAAGTCACAGCAACACAAAGCTGCTGTGAAATGGAAACTCAGATACTTTGCTAACTTCTTGGAAAGATAATGTACATATCAGAAAACAAACAAACCTATAATATATTTGTCTCATGTATTATCTGTCTTGGTCCTAAAGGAGTGTTCTCTTCATACTGTCTATGGAGGTTTATGCCCAATGAAGCTTGTTAAACTTTAAGATGACACAAAACTCTAGTTTAGTTTAGTTTCGTTTTTCCTCCAACAGACTAATATGGCTACCACCAGAAACCTGTACACTGAAAACAAGGTTCTTTGTATACATCATGGATAATATATGGCAGAAAGTGTGGCAGAAAATATGCTGCATCTAATTGATCTAATTTACAGCCGATCCTCACTAATGACTGAACAGATTTTAAAAGGGAGGCAAGAGGTGAATGAATAAAAAGTGAGGAGATAGTTTAATTTTATTGAAGTTACATTATCAGCACTAATACCATGCTACCTACCTATATTATAATAATATAAAGGTATTATGAAAAAAACAACAACTGAGTCTAGGACCTTTGGGATCAGTGCATAATTAGAATGAATTTGTCTTAGAAGCAGAGAAATGTGTTTTAAATTACTAAATCCCAACATCAGAACAAAACGTGTGGGAAATGGAAAGAGAAATTTGCATGATTCCAGTGAGTACCTAAAGCACCAAAGTAACCTTTGTCAACCTTTATTTATTTATTTATTTATTTATTTATTTATTTATTTATTTATTTATTTATTTATTTATTTATTTATTTATTTATTTATTTATTTATTTATTTATTTATTCGCCTCTTCTTTTAAATGAATAGAGTTCTTTATTCCCCCAAGGGTTTTAGGAATAATTATCCTATTAACTTGAATTCAGACTTGAATTCAGACTTCCAAAGAATAGCAAGGGGAGACAAGAGGGCCTTCTTAAATGAACAATGCAAAGAAATAGAGGAAGATAACAGAAAAGGAAAGACCAGAGATCTGTTCAGGAAAATTGGACATATTAGAGGAACATTTTGCGCAAAGATGAACATGATAAAAGACAAAAATGGGAGGGACCTAACAGAAGCAGAAGACGTCAAGAAGAGGTGGCAAGAATACACAGAGGAATTATATCAGAAAGATTTGGATATCCTGGACAACCCAGACAATGTAGTTGCTGACCTTGAGGCAGACATCCTGGAGAGCGAAGTCAAGTGGGCCTTAGAAAGCCTGGCTAACAACAAGGCCAGTGGAGGTGATGGCATTCCAGTTGAACTATTTAAAATCTTGAAAGATGATGCTGTTAAGGTGCTACATTCAATATGCCAGCAAGTTTGGAAAACTCAACAGTGGCCAGAGGATTGGAAAAGATCAGTCTACATCCCAATCCCAAAGAAAGGCAGTGCCAAAGAATGCTCCAACTACCGTACAATTGCACTCATTTCACACGCTAGTAAGGTTATGCTCAAAATCCTCCAAGGTAGGCTTCAGCAGTATGTGGACCGAGAACTCCCAGAAGTACAAGCTGGATTCCGAAGAGGCAGAGGAACTCGAGACCAAATTGCTAACTTGCGCTGGATTATGGAGAAAGCCAGAGAGTTCCAGAAAAATATCTACTTCTGCTTCATTGACTATGCGAAAGCCTTTGACTGTGTGGACCACAGCAAACTATGGCAAGTTCTTAAAGAAATGGGAGTGCCTGACCACTTTATCTGTCTCCTGAGAAACCTATATGTGGGACAGGAAGCAACAGTTAGAACTGGTCATGGAACAACTGAGTGGTTCAAAATTGGGAAAGGAGTACGGCAAGGCTGTATATTGTCCCCCAGCTTATTTAACTTATATGCAGAATACATCATGCGGAAGGCTGGACTGGAAGAAACCCAAGCCGGAATTAAGATTGCCGGAAGAAATATCAACAACCTCCGATATGCAGATGATACCACTCTGATGGCAGAAAGTGAGGAGGAATTAAAGAACCTTGTAATGAGAGTGAAAGAGGAGAGTGCAAAAAACGGTCTGAAACTCAACATAAAAAAAACTAAGATCATGGCCACTGGTCCCATCACCTCCTGGGAAATAGAAGGGGAAGATATGGAGGCAGTGTCAAATTTTATCTTCCTGGGCTCCATGATTACTTCAGATGGAGACAGCAGCCCTGAAATTAAAAGGCGCCTTCTTCTTGGGAGGAAAGCGATGACAAATCTTGACAGCATCTTGAAAAGCAGAGACATCACCTTGCCAACAAAAGTCCGAATAGTCAAAGCTATGGTTTTTCCTGTCGTGATGTATGGAAGTGAGAGCTGGACCATAAAGAAAGCAGACCGCCGAAGAATTGATGCCTTTGAATTGTGGTGCTGGAGGAGGCTCTTGAGAATCCCCTGGACTGCAAGGAGAACAAACCTATCAGTTCTAAAGGAAATCAACCCTGAATGCTCACTTGAAGGACAGATCCTGAAGCTGAGGCTCCAGTACTTTGGCCATCTCATGAGAAGAAAAGAGTCCTTGGAAAAAACCTTGATGTTAGGAAGGTGTGATGGCAAGAGGAGAAGGGGACGACCAAGGATGAGATGGCTGGACAGTGTCTGCGAAGCAACCAACATGAACCTGACACAACTCCGGGAGGCAGTAGAAGACAGGAGGGCCTGGCGTGCTCTGGTCCATGGGGTCACGAAGAGTCGGACACGACTAAACGACTAAACACAATCCTATTAACTATAAGGCAGGCATTGGTACTAAAGCTTCATACTCTAGTATGTTTAGCTCAAAAATGTTTAGCTCAATCATTTATGAAGTCAGTATTTCAGAACTATAAATAAAATGTTGCCAATTATTGTAGTCAGTGTGAAGCAAGTGATATGAACAACCATGTGACTGATGAGGATTTTGAAAGAAGTCGGCCTCCAACACACATTGTCTGAACATTGTCAACCTAATCCTGTCAGAGTCCCATACTTTGGAATCCCTTGAAAGGACTAAATGAATGCACATGTGTGACACATCACAACAGGCACCTCTCTGTGCACAACCAACACACATTCCTTAGATTAGAACATGTGCAATAAAGGGAAAAGACATGCTTTGCATGCCTTCTGAGTTGTCACGTCTCAAAGTGTTGATTGATTTGATTTAGCACCCATTTGTTTGTCTTTTTTGGTGGTCCAGAGTATCCATAAAGCTCTCCTCCAGCACCATATTTTGAAGGAATTGATTTTCCTCCCTGTTGGCTTTCTTCACCATCAAGCTTCCCCATCAATATCTAGTAATTGGAAAGACAATAATATAGATGATCTTGGCCTTGGTTTCCAGTGAATCTCCTTAGACTTTAGGATATTCTCTAATTCCCCCATATCTGCCCTTTCAAGTCTTAATCTTCAGATTTCTTGGCTGCAGTCTCCATTTGGATTGACGGTTGAACGAAGGTATACAAAATCTTCAACAATTTCAATTGCTTGATTGTCAACATTAAAGTTGTGTAGTTCTCCTATACTGATCATTTTGGTTTCTTACTGTTCAACTGCTGTCCAGATTCTGCACTTTCATCTTTTACCTTCAACAGGAGTCATTGCTGCTGTGGACCTATGCTGTGTTCTATGTCTCTTTTTTCATGATGTACAAACAGTTACTCTACCCCTTGTACACCTCAAGTGTTGACCATATGCATGACACAAAACACAATCAAATGGATCTGGGACTGAATCATTTAAAGAACTGATGTAAATTCTCCATTGCATTTCAGTCCAATGGGAAGGGAATGAAGCATCTTTGCAGGTGAGCACATTGGGAGCAAAACCGGATGTTACATGAATTGTGTGGATGCAATTAACATGAATTTTTAGTTGTCATAGTAAATACATAGCATATGTACTTTGCATTTCATAGACACTGCTGTGAGCACTCCATTTTGAAATGGAGAGAGCTCCAGAGAGGCAATCTTGTCAGGACTGTGGCATCTTTAAAAAAAGGAAGGAACAAACGAACGAACGAAAAGAAAAAGAAAATATAATTAAGCCTTGCTTCCATGCTCCTCCTCCTGTCTTAAAGCTATTCAGGCTTTCCCACTAATAAGAAGAACACCACGTTAACTACAGCATAGAAATGTCACATTTTAGCCTTCAATTCCCAGAATTCTAGAAGCTGCCCTCCAAAAGGCAAACTTTCTAAGCTCTGATAATAAATATCATGTGTCGTTTGATCCTGATGTGAATAATCAGGCAAGGGAGGCAAGGTGGGTCAGTGAGACTTTCTCCTGAACCCCAGTTCCTTTGTTTTATAATCTGGGGGAGGGCTGCAGGTCAAAGGTTATTGTTCGGGTCCAGATGAAAGATACTTGTAGCCAGGTTGTCCAGGCGTGCTTACAAAGCCCTGCTTCTTGGTCAGGAAACGTATTAGCAGAAAAGCAAAATTAGGAGTGAAATCTTAGCAAGACAAAGCAAACTAAACTCATAAACATGTTCATATATGATATGTTTCTTTTTTGAATAGAGGCTCTCCTTTTCCAAAAACATTTCACATATTTTTGAAAACACTATTTTTAAAAAAAAGAACATTTGGGTTCGATTTAAATTCCCCCCCCCCTTTGAATGTTTGAAACTTGCCATATTTTGATTTCTTCCTCTGTGTTTAGGATAGCAAGTAGTATGGATTATGCATTAGGTCAGACAGGAAGGATATGAAAGACTGTGCTCCCGTTAAGCTCCTCTCTCTCAAGCCCAATGCCCATATGGCCTGTTAATAACAGAGAACTATAATTGAACACAATTTTCCTTCAAATAAATCACAAAGTAAGTTCAGAGCAGACAACATTCATATAACACAGTCCAAATAGCAGGGGAGAATACACACACACAGGCATGCTTAAAGGAGAAAATCTTAAAGGAAGACTAACAGTAATTCAGATACAGGTTGACCTGTAAGTTTCCTGTAAGTTATATTTTGACCCAAGCCAGTCCTAGGGCTTAAAGAACATAATTTAAAGCATCATTAAAATAAAAGCTTCTCAGATTATATTTTTAATATATTAGTTTGATGACATGCTTACATTGTATGCTTTATTGATCATTCCAAAGTTGCTTTTATTTAACCCACTAAAGGAATAAGATGCATAATGGTTAAGGACATACATTATGAGTTAGAAAGCTTGTTGCAATCTCATCTATACTACCCATTTGGGAGCCTTAGGCCAGCCATCTACAAACTGATGAGAATGCTAAGGACATGGTGGCAGGGCAGGCTTTACCTTTAGGCAAACGGTGATCAGCCACTTCAGGCAATAGAAAAATTACAATTTCTTTCTTGTACGATTGCTCGTCTAAACCTAATTGTTAGTTCCAACTACTGCGGAAATCCATTCAAACAACCAGCTCTGAACACAGAAGTGTAAACGCTACTTCCCTTGTGGGTTTGATTGCTGAGTCACAAAAGAGATCAGATTGTTGGAATGAAACAATCTGGAACAAACAACAGGAAGTTTGCTTTTCACTTAACATTTGTTTTTACCCTTAGAAAGCTTTTCTTGCATGCGTTCTTGATTATGGGTGGAAGTTTGCCATAGAATTTGCTCCCATCATCCTACTCATTCCTACTTACAGCATAACCTATTCTCGTTTATCACATAGTGCTTTAGCCTTGTTTTAATCTCTAATAACATGAGAATGCTTTTGAAACTGGAAATTGTGTATGTCAAAACATGTATAGCTATTAAGTGTTATTAATTCCACGTCAAAGAAGATCTTGAACAGCTTTTAGAAGACATCCGATGCAATGTTTCCTTTGGCCTTTTCCTTACATGGGTACAGGGGGGAAAGGCAAACTTTTTAGTATTTTAAATATTTATATACATAAAACAATAAAAGCTCTCATAAATCAAGTTACAGCTAATGGGCTACAATCCTATCAACACTTGCTTGGAAAATATTCCCACTGAATTCCTTCTGAATAAATATGCATAGAATCAGTATGGGTTCAGTTCACCACCCTCAGTGAAAAGGACTCTCAAGTAAAGCATAATATATACAGTACATGTTTACAAAATAATTATAAACTGAGACTCATATCAGTGATTAACTGGTTGCAGAGGGTTAGGAGACATCACAGAGAAGACAGTTCTCTATACTTCCACCAATCCAAGTTAAACTTCACTTATCATATTTTTGCAGGGGAAAAAATACATTGGGCTGAGTTGTATTATGTAGTCCAAAGCATTATTCTGAATTATTTCATTCATAAAAAGTGTGTCCCTTAGTATCAGCCTTTGAGTAAGTTAGGGTTAAGATTAAAGAAAATGCATTTGTAAGATCTCCCATAATCAACTTGCACTTACTGATTTAGGAGATTTTCCCTATTTTCCAGTGGGGTCTCGACTTACGAACGGCTCGACATACGAACGTTTCGACTTACGAACTGCTCTCATAGGAATATATGGACTCGACTTGCGAACTTAGATTCGAGTTACAAAATCTTTTTTTCCTTTTTTTTAAAGCTAAGTCATCTTAAGTTAAAAGGAAAAAAGAAAAAATATATCCCCCTCTAGTGGCAGAAGGCGGAATAGCAGCTTCCCATTAGTTTCTATGGTCGAAAAGAGCAGATACGGATTAAATGGTTTTCAATGCATTCCTATGGGAAATGAAGATTCGACCTGAGAACTGCCTTCCAATACGGATTAAGTTCGTAAGTCAAGACCCCACTGTAATGTATGTATGTATGTATGTATGTATGTATGTATGTATGTATGTATGTATGTATGTATGTATGTATGTATGTATGTATGTATGTATGTATGTATGTATGTATGTATGTATGTATGTATGTATGTATGTATGTATTCAATTTCTATACCACAAATCTGGCTATCAAGACCACTTTGAGTGGTTCACAATATATAAACAACACATTGCATTTTAAATAAAATTCAGAAACAACTAGAGTCCTCCCAACATTGGAAAAAATGCAAAAGACAAAGCAAGTTACATAGAGCTGAAAACAAAGCAGAACAAAGCCCAAGTAGAGAAGGAGCAAACATCTGAGGCCTGTTTTTGTTTCCTCTTGCCTTGAAGTACCTTCATACATGGTTTTAAGATGGCAGTTGGAGGAGGTGTCCAACTGGAGGAGTTTCCGAGGTCTTCTTCACTCAGTTTCCCAATTTTTCACCTCAGGTTTTTCTTTTAAATATACATGTCTTCAGTTCCTACCCATTCACATATGAGGAAGTCTCTGTCTAATACTGTTTCGTCCCCATTCTTTTTACATCTTGGTGTTTAAAGGATGATAAAAATCACTTGGTGCTTTTGATTCTTTAAAATCTGGACTCAGCTTTCTGGGAATATATATAGTCCTTTTACAGAAATAATTGAGTTTGTCTGGTCTTTTCTTTCTTTGCTTCCCCTTCCCAAAAGTGAGGGGAGGATAAAAGGTGAAATCTACATTGAGAAAGGAGGGGGGAAAGTTCGTGCTAATACAACCTGTGTGAGAACAATAGCAGCAAAATCAGCCAAAGTTAAACCCATGTAGTAATTTAGATGCCCATTAAGACAAGCAGAAGAATATGTCCTGCTTATGTAATTTGTCTATTGATAAATACCGGCTTGATCCTGAAATACAAGTAGAGCAGGCACCTTTTGTGTAAAATTTTCTCTTAGAACTTTTACAATTGTACCACTATTTAGTCATGCATATAAAATAATAACATTTTGCCATTATTTGCTAAAACTGATTCACTGTAAGGGGAGAGCTGGTAATAATATGGTTTTATGAGCATTCCAGGGTTCTTTTATCAGCCACACAACTTGAATTTTCCATATTAACCTGATACTGAAGGATACAGAGCCCCATTTAGTATTGCTCTCTTAGAATTACTGCATTCTCTTCTAAAACCTGCATAGCATGACATCTGCCCTGCAGTTAAAGATCTAGTGAATAAGGCCTGGCCTTCATATCTATATAAAACCTACGTGCACTGATAAAGTATGCTGATAGGGTTTCAGTTGTTCTTTTTTCCCCTAGAGAAATAATATACAGGGAAACCTTTGGCTTTCTTAAGATTATAATCAGAATCTGTAAATGGGGGACTGGGACCAAATATGGAAATGCTGAACTTTTAATGTAGTCTACATAATTTAAATTAAGAGTACATTTTGTGCAAACCCTTTATGGGACACATTTTACCAAACAACTTGTACAAGTTGCCTTCCTTTTGCCTGTGAATGACACAAATGGAAATATAATGTATTTCTTTCCATTACTGCAGCTCTCAATTATATTCACAGTGGTGAAACTTTCTCTTCACGTCTGCTTCAAAATACTGTGGTTCATGACTATTCAGAGTGAGAGTCAACAGATTTCTTTGCTATAGTTTCTCCAATGAGGGACTTCAATCTTGCTCTGCCTCTTGTCCTCAGGCTTTCATCAGCTCAACACACCTGGAATTGGGAAGGGGCTTTCTTGAGGAATTCAAGAAAGATAAAGGGATTTTGGATCCTAGACTAGACTTGTTAACAGTTTCAATGCCACTGAATGATCTAAATGCACTCAAGATCCAAGATCCGGTGGTATATTTGGTATGCATCAATAAACTCAGGATCTTCGAGCTTCCTCTCTCCTGCTGCACCTTCCTGTGGCTCCAAGTATCTTCTTCAGAGGGGTTTTCAACCCTCTGAAATAAGTTACTAAGGTGCACAGAGGACTGCAGGAGGATGGGTGGGATATTAATTATGGTTAAAGCAGCAGAATTCTGAAGAAGTGCATCACTGGATACTGACCACTGAAAAGGCTTTGAGAATAATAATAATTTATTATGTTTATCCAGTGAGTACTTTTAATTAAAAGATATCGCCTCATGTCCTGTTGCTTTCTTATACAAAAGGTGTAACGTTCAGTCATTCCTAGCTGGCAATTAATGTGTCCCCACTGGGTTTTAAGAGATGTACATACACCTTGGCTTGTGCATATTCCAGAATCTCAGCAGGGACTCATTAATTGTCAGCTAGGAATGAGTGGAAGTTGTGCCCTTTATGTAGAAAAGTGATGGGATTTCAGTGTTTATTTCATGTTGTCATCTTCTTCAAGGAAAGCATAGACCTTTGGGTTTATATCTGAGTAGTGAATGAGGTTGGGATACAAAACCTTTTGGATTTCATGTCCCTTACAAAATAGAGAATCAAGTTTGTTTTGAGGAGTCCTCAGCATGCCCTCAGGACATTCATTTCCTAGACTTGCAAGAGTGATACAACTGTACTTCAGCCTAAGGAAAATGCAGGACTTAATTCCTTTTTGTCCTAGAGGACAAATATCTTGTACTTCTTTTCAGCCATAAATGTGTTGATTGTAAGGAAAAGACAAGCACAAATATAAGGCAAAGGTGAAATGTCAGTAAATGTATTAAATAGGAACACACACACACACACACACACACACACCCTAATAATGGAGATGAAATTTCTCAAATAAAAATGCATGGGGACAGGATTTATATCTTTTTTCATCTCAAAGTTACTTTCTTGTCCTAGGGTTAAATAATGCAGGATGGGTTACAGACTATAAAAGACCATTAATCAATTAAAACAAGACTTCAGGCCACACATAATGCAGGAGTTTTTCATAGATCCAGAGTTCGGTTTTGCAGCATGTGTCGCTTTGACACAGTAGCTTCTGATCTGAAAAGAAGACTGAGAGAAAAAAAAATCAAGCACGATTTTCCCTAGAACCAATTTTGTTTTCCCTTTGCCTCAAAATATGGAATGTAGTACACTAAGAAAAAACAAATGTACATCTTTTTTTTTAATCTGGTGTTCCCTTGACTACCTCATTGCACTGGGCTTTTCAAACCATCCTGTGCTATTCTACATCCCTTGCTGAACTTGTTATTATGTTAATACATGGCATCTATCTTGGCAAAACCTACATTAGCTATCCATGCAAAGGCTTAGGTTTTGACTGAGGATTAATTTGAGAGTACTTATGTGATGCGAGTAAATCTACTTTAGCTGTTCATTACTATAACATTCCTATTTTAAAGAGAATTTACTGTATGGAAAGCTGCTTTTCTTCACTTTCAAAGTATATCCAAGAATATTACATAGTATAATTCTTCATGATCTACTGATCACTATGTCCTGCCCCAGTTATACCTGATGTATAAAATGCAGATGAATATTTTTCAGAAACCTGAGATTTCTATTTCTCTTCTTGCTTCACTTCACATTCATTTAATTTTATATTTAGGCACTCAGGACAGATAATTTGAGATTAATGGAGACTGTTCTAAGTACTCCCACGCAGAAATCAGCCAACCAGTGACCAGAATTGGAGGTGACAACCCAGCTTTAAAATACCCTCCATATGGTTGGCAGCAAAACTGAATTTTCTCTATGGAATTTTCTCTATCAAATGTTAGTAAGAAGCATATAACTTTCATGTTTATACAACTTTAGTTTTGTTTTAAATAAACAGTGACTTATCTGCTTTAGAGAATTTGGTGGTTATTGTGTTGTTTTATTGATCATTTTTATAACTCATATGTACTGAGTTTTTTATTTATTGTGAATTATAATTGGAAAGGAAGATATAAATGCCAAAAATAGAATACACACACAAATTAATTTTTATTGTACATAGTTATAATTCTTTTTTGTAGAGGAAAAATTATTAGGTAAAATAGGGCATTAACAATACAGTCCAGTGCATTTTTACACTCAAATCAATAAATCTTACTCTGGAATGTGACTTACTTCTTAGTAAGAAGCTTTAGGAAGTCACCTTAAGGAACAGCCCTAAATAAATGGATATGAGAATATAGTCCATTGACCCCATTGGACTTATTGCAAGTAATCATGCATAGGATTGCATTGATGATAATGGATGTATCTTCAGCTAGACTCCATATTATAAAAGCATTTCTACAAAGTTAAAACCAATCTGCAGTTGCCACAACCTTGAGATGTTTCAAAAGCAAACCTGAAGGCAAGTTGTCCAACATGTTAGAACTTCCCAAATTGAATGGAAGCTTGATTCAGGGTATGCTATTCAAGCATATTAAAATTGTGCAACTGATCAAACTTTCACCCTAGTCAGGCAATACAACTGGAAACAGCTCTACTCATGGTGGAGGAAAAAGGCATGCATGTGAGTCCTACCCCATGTCTTTGTTCTACCAAAAATCAGATAGCCCTTCAAATCTTTCATGCAAAGGTTTATAGAGAAGCCTGTTATCCAGTGTGGTTGAATCTGTTTACAGAGCTCCCATGGTAAGGAGCCCTGATTACGAGAGGGTACTGATAAGTATTGAGCCTTTCCCATAAAAAATTGAGCTAGGAAGCTGCCACACAATTCTACATATTTCCCCAGGAAGTCAATGCACTTGCGACATCTGTCCTGCAGCTTCTTAAGTCCCTGCAAACAAAATTCTTCTGACTGCTGGTGTAACCACTCATTTGCAGCATTAGTTGCCTCCAGAACACTCCCAAATCGTTGTCCCTTTAGGTGTTTTTTGAGTGTGGGGAACAAATGTTAGTCAGAAGGAGCCAGGTCAGGAGAATAGGGTGGATGGGGCATCACTTGAAAGCCTAAGGACGTCAGTTTTGCCATTGTTTCACCTGCAGTGTGTGACGAGGCATTGTCATGCAACAGGATGAAACCTTTTGAGAGCTTTCCTCTACATTTTTTCCTTGATTTTTTGCCTCAACTTCGTCAATAAAGCACAGTAATATTTTGCATTGATGGTTGAACCCTGTTGGAGGTAGTCCACCAGCAGAACTCCCTTCTTATCCCAAAAAACTGTTGCCATTTGCTTCTGCACCGACCTTTGCACTCGGAACTTCTTTGGCCTGGGGGAACCACTGTGCCTCCATTCCTTAGACTGTTCCTTTGTCTCAGGAGCATAACAGTAGATCCATGTCTCATCACCAGTTACCAGTTTGCCCAGGAAATCTGACTCATTTCTTGCAAAATGTTCCAAAACATCCACCAATGACTCCACCCGTTTCCTCTTTTGTTTGGTTGTCAAAAGTTTGGGGATCCACTTTGCTGCCAGCTTTCTCATTTCCAAGTCATTGTGGATAATGGCACCAGCTCTCTCACATGATATTCTCAGATATGTAGCAATACTTTTGGCTGATATTCAGTGGTCCTCCATGATCATGCCATAGATGGCTTTCACATTTGCAGGCATAGAGACAGAAACAGGCCTTTCACAGGTTTTCTGACTTTCAACACTGAAATGGCCAGTTTTAAAATTGACAACCCAACATTTAACTGTTGCATATGAAGGGCCACTGTCACCCATAGTTTGTGACATTTCATCATGGATCTGCTTTGCACCTTTCTCTTGGAGAAACATGAACTTGATTATAGTCCTATGCTCTTCCACACTGAACTTTTTTGGAGGTGCTGCCATGTTCACTTCGGACCTAAACATGAAAGAGAAGTTAAAATCATAAGTAGCTGATTTTTGCACCATTGAATATAGACAAATGGGCCAATACACCCTGCAATTTATAGCTTCCTAGCTCAATTTTTTTCTGGGAAAGGCTCAATACTTATCAGCACCCCCTTATACATGCTCCTCTTGAAACTATTATGTTAAGCACATAGCATGAGAAAGGCCCTCTTAAGGGTGGAACTTACATACAGTTAACCCTGCTAAGCTTGGTGAGGATTATAGTACAATTAAGCCCATGGTTTGTTCCTATTTTCTATGCAGCAATTTATTTAACAGAAAAATACCACCATGGCCAATACCCTTGTGAAAAACAATTTTCACCGATGCATTTTAATAATGCCTCTTTGGTAACTATTTGGTGACAGGTGTACAGAGTGATAATTGATTTGGAAGTGTCTGAATCACTTGGCTACTGGCAAAATAATGATGGGTGGACAAATCGAAGTCATATACGAGTGTGAAAGAAAATAGCACACCTGAGTGAGGCTTATTGTGATGGAGCCCAGGTACACTGAATTTTCCATGTAAGGCTGTTACTAGATTGTCATTGTGGAATAGACACCTGTGACATAAGACTGAGAGTGTAGTATCAAATTGGCAAAGCTCTGAGAAGCCAGCAGAGCATAGGGAATCTGATTCTATGATTAGGAACCTTGTGGTGCAGTGGTTAAACTGCTGTACTACAGCCAAAACTGTGCTCACGACCTGGGGTTCTATCTTGGGTAGCCGACTCAAGGTTGACTCAGCCTTCTATCCTTCCGAGGCTGGTAAAATGAGTACTCAGCTTGTGGGGGGGGGGAGGAGCAATGTGTAGCCTGTGCAATTAAATTGTAAACCACCTAGAGATTGCTTTAAGCATTATGGGGTGGTATATAAGCAGCACGCTTGTGTTTTTGTTTTTGTTGTGTTTTTTAATGTTTTGTTTTGTTTTGTTTTGTTTTTGATTCTCAGGAACCGTATTGTGTACCTATGTTGTCTAGAGCCTGGACATTTTCCAAGCCCTGCTACTACATCACTAGTTTTAGCTACATCATGTTCTAGGACAACCATCTCATGGGGGAATGAGATGGGGAGAAACCAGCTGCTTTTTAAATATATATATATATATTTGTAGAAACCATACACTTGGGAGAAAATCATTCAGCCTTAGAATGCAAAACAAATGTAAATGATATTGGAAATGATGGATATGGAAACACAAAGCAATCTCATGAAAACTGCTGTGTGTTGTAGCATGTATAGCACTCAAAATGGTTTAGAGAGCTGGACAGAAGTGTTAGTAACACACCTCACTGCAATGCCATAGCATGGCATGCAGTAAAGAGCAGTGTAGCCACATGTGCGGTTGATAAAAGAAGTGCATGATTATGATTGCTATTAACTACGCCTGTTCCCTAGTCTGTGACCTTATTGCTAGTAGTTGGGAATGCATATAAGTTGGACACCATCAGGATGAAGGCATGTCGATAGCTGCCCAGGAGAACTCAGATATCTATAAAAGCAACAACCCTTTTAGTTGCAGGATTGTTCCAGGTGGATGGTTCCTCGTGCTAACTACTGAAAAATACAATACAATGACTTGATATTTTCCTCAATAATGGCTTCCCAGGGAAGAAAACACTAGAAGACAGAGTGAGAAAACAGGGGATGATTACAAACAGAAAATAATGTAACTTTGGACCATTTCTTTTCAACCTTTGACCTCCAAGGCATTTTGGACGTTAGCACCCCAAAGCCTTGGCCATTGGCCGTTCTGATTGGGGGTCATGAGAATATATGGATGACTACAGGCTGGCCCTTTTCCTTTTATCCTTCCTCCAACAGCTGAAGACCCATCTTTTCAGGCAGGCCTTTGAAGGCAGCCTATAAAACAAATAAACAAAGATTTAGATCCACTAATCTAGACTTCGTAAGGAGGGTAAACTGTGTAAGAAAAGCTTTTTCTGGAAGCACTCCGTTTGTAATTCTTATGCATTCTTGCAGTCACCAGCTATAATAATGCTATCTCTATGTCAGTTGGACTGACATAGAGATAGCAAACAGATATGAATTGCTTTCCATCTTTTATATAATTTTCACAAGATTTTTGATGTTTTTACTAGTGGATTGAAACACTTTTCTACATACTTTAAAATGCTTTGCTATCTTAAGTCAAGTGAAAGAAAAGAAAAGAAAAAAGAAAAGCCGCTCCGGTTATTGTACTAGCAGTTGGTATCTACACTAACTGATAGCATATTGTACATTCACTGAAGGAAGCATTTATTTGCTTGTCAGGAAATAAATGCCATGCTGTTCTAAATTGAGTGAATGTAACAAAAACATGTTAGAACTGGTGGCTGGTGCTATCATTTAAGTAAAACAGATCGAATAGAGAAAGACAAAGGAAAGTTCCATTTTAAAGTTCTGCTTTTATTTCCCACATAAAGACTGTTCCCAAAAAAAAAAAACCACTTTTCCACTTTGCAGAAGCCATTGTTTCTCTAAACAAATCTATTTTCTACCCTTAGGTGTATTATTTTAAAGATGCATTCAGTCAGTTAACACTTTTATTGAGTGAGCAAGAAGGCAGCATCCAATAGGGAACTTGTAGTAGTGGGGCCACAGAATTCAGTGAAACAGGCAGGGGGTGATCCTCCCTCTCTCCTGTAGTCTTATGTGCACCCTACAAAGTAAGAAGAGAAGAAAACACTAGGTCAGGGGTCCCCAACGTCCGGTTGTGGCCATGGCAGGACCAGCCACAGAGACAGATCTCCCACCCCCCGCATGCACTCCACCCACCCACCCCACCACACGCATGGCCCATCACCTGCATGCACGGGTGCCCCTCCCACCCATAAGCACATCCCTCTCCTCCGTGCATGTGCACAAGAGTGCCCCTCCCCTCCATGAGCTTGCCCTGCCTCTTCACACATGTGCACAAGCACGCACCCCTCTGCACATGCATGCAAGCATGCCCCCACTCCTCCGTGAGTGCGCTCCGCTCCTCCTCAAGTGCAGGAGGTTCTCCCCCCCCCATGAGCCCCAAACAGTCCACAACTCAGAAAAGGTTGGGGACCATTGCCCTAGGGGGTGATTTTATAGGGAGCACCAAGGAGCACATGCAGGAGAGGAAGAAATTTCTCTTGTGACTGCCACTGCTATGTTGAATCTGACACATTGTTAATTCATGGAAGCTTACAAAAACAAATATTTGATTAGGTCAAGCCCTATAGATATTGTTGCTGCAACTCCCACCAGTCCAGTTTAGGCAACTGTGAGGAACACTGGGTGTTACAGGCCAACAACATCTGGAGGGCCACACTTTACCAACAATTGATTTAAAGATGTCTGCTGTTTAGTGCTGTAATTAATCATCATCATCATCGTAGTCGTCGTTGTCATTGTCGTCGTCGTAAGATAGTTTGTAGTGGCAAGATGATAACAAGTGGATAATACTAATGCATTTAAGATCCTAGATGGGGCATCCCATATTCTGGTACATTGTTTTCCTAGAAGTTTCATAGATATAGAAAAACAGATATATGCAAGCAGCAGGGTGACTCTGAATAATATATGTCTAGAGGAGAGTGACTAAGATTATAAAGGGTTTGGAAGCCCTCCAAGGAATGGTTGGGGAGCAGAGTCTGTTTAGCCTAAAGAAGAGAAAAATGAGAGGCAGTGTGATAGCCATCCTTAAATATAAAGTTGTTTTCTGCGATTCCAGATGGAACAACCCAAATGACATTACAAGAAAGGTAATTTTTAATAAGCATTAGGAAGAACTTCCTGATAATGCTGTTCAGCTGTGGAAGGACTACCTCAGAATGAGTGGTTCTCTCTCCTTCACTGGAGATTTTTAAACAGAGGTTGGATAGCAATCTGTCAGGGATGCTTTAGCTGTCAATTTCCTTCACTTATGTGGGTATAGGCTTGATGACCACTGTTATTCCTTCCAGCTCTACAGTTCTATGATTTTATAAATGAAGACAGACTCTTTAGCTTATATTGAAGGTTAGCAGCTGGCTGTGTCATATGTCTGCTTTTTGGCACGTTTAAATGCTTTGAACTATTTGTGAACGTACTAAATCAATATTTATTTCAGCTAGCCCTGAGGTATTACATCAATTTGTAATAATAAATGTGTTCTTGAATGTGTGTGTGTATGAGAGAGTGTAGACTATATGAGAAATGACAGGTGGAATGTTAAGCCACATGAATTGTAAGAGATGAAAACACCTAAGTTTAAAATACAATTCATGTGAGGTGATTTGCTCAGACAGCTTTTAGAGGGCTGTAACTTAAAATGAAACTCACAATATGTGTCATTCCCTTTTGAGACCCTGGAAAATGTGAGATCATGGAAAAATAGTTTTGTGATTGTAATTGTAGAGCTAGAAGGAATAACAGTGGTCATCAAGTCTATACCCACATCAGTGAAGAGAATTGACAGCTAAAACATCCCTTACGGAATTTCTAGCTAAGCATGACTAGGTTGTGGGAGCTGAACTCAAAAATTAACTTTACCACTCTTTAACCATAAACTCTAGTTCAGTGGTTCTTAACCTTGGGTAACCCAGGTGTACTTGGACTGCAATTCCCAGAAGCCTTATCCACCAGCTATGCTGGTTGGGGCTTCTGGGAATTGCAGTCCAAGAACACCTGGGTTACCCAAGGTTAAGAACCACTGCTCTAGTTGACCAGCAAAATTAGGCATGCTTTTACCCAGGTTTGGCTTGTGTCTAGCTGTACTCAGTTCTCTTTTGAATAGATTACTGCAAGGCACTCTCTGTGGGGCAAAGTGAGAGAACATTTGGAAACATTTTTGTTGTGTCCATCCACCCAAAGAGGTTTCGTTGCTTGAAACATGAGCTTCAGTTTTATTTCGGGCAGCACTTGTCTATGGCGTTACTTTTCAAAGAAAGGAAGGAGGCGACCACATTATCAAAAACTAGAGAAAGCTGCAGAAAATGCTACAGGTTTGGGGCAGGCTGAGGGTGTGACTACACCTTGTGGGAAGTTGCACCAGTGAATTTGGGTCTGTTCAATTTAATGTGTACTGCTTGCAGTCCTTCTTACAGCCCTGCAGCAGGCGCACCACTGGTGTAGGCAGATTCCTCCATATATCTCTGAATGGACTAAATGTGAAGGTAAACAAACCAAAGCTTCATCAGGATATGTTCCTGATCAGTTTAAAGACAACCTGGAGAAGAGGACCTCAACTGAGTTGAATGACAGGTGTGCTCCTTCATGTAGCTCTGAATCTGGATGCCCAAGTTTCAATGATGGCCACAGGTTTGTACAGTTAAGGGTAGTTTGTTGAGAAAAACTGAGGAAAGAAGTTCAGTAAAATAGTTTCTGCAAGAAATGCACACCTTTCTTTCTATTGTTTTATTCTCCTGTGACTTTCTCAGCTTTTGTGATTGTTCTGTTTTGATACTGCTCATATTTTCATATATCCGTCTTTTTGCTTGATGTTGTCCTTATTTGTTGTTTTACAGCTCTGGACCTTTGCTGAAGATAAACCAGGATATAATTATTGAAATCAATAAATAAATCACATTTAATTAAAAAAAAAACCCAAAACTCTAAGCAGCCACCAGAAAAATCTTTACTTAAATCTGGCAAACTCTGTGGCATGTGCTTCTGAATATCACCCCTAGGGCACTGTCTTCCTACATTTTTTCAAAAAAAGGTATCAAGATCTGAACCTGGGATCTTTTATATACTAAATATGTATTTTTAACATTAAGCTGTGGTTCTTCCTGTACTAAAAGAAAGCTCCTTTAGATGCCCTTTGTGAAGTACTGAAATCCACCAGAGGATGAAATGCAGGAAGAAGAGTCCAAGATGTGGGAGGTCTCAGGGTACTTCTGCTGGAATGAAACGCAGATCTTGAAGGATGGTCATAAGCACCAATGCTATGCTAGAGTAAGTCAACTCTTATATTCCAGCTTAAATTCTAGTGCTTTCATGTTCCTCTCACGTCTTAGCTGTTCAAAGCTGAACTTCAAAGCTGTTCAACAGCTTTACTATTGGGAGATTGCTTGCTAAAGAGGTATATTCATTTCCTCTGAGGTCTAAATAATGATTTTGAGAATATGTGGAACATTACAATCTAGAGGTCTAAGGGCAATGCCATGCTTGTTTGTTCCCCCATTAAATTGGTGGTCACTCAGATGACTTCTCATGCCTTTTAGTTCTGTCTTTCATATGCGTGACATTTTTATTTTCTGAAGAACTGAGGTGGGGATGGAAATCTGGACAGCAACATTTGCCTTGTCAACTCACTCATCTACCATGACAGCAGACGGACACTTGGTGGAGATATTAAAGCCATTACACATCAACACAATTAATTCTGTTCACTGACTAAAAACCTTCCATAAGCAGAAAACATTAGCCTAATATCTTTATTCCACTGGCAAAGCTCAAATTAGTGTACTGAAGAGGAGATAATCCTTCCTGTCAACATAACGATTTACATCAAGAGAAAGCTACCACCTCCTTTGCAACAAAATGTTTCTGTTGCCATAGTGGGATGGGAGTAACACTACCTGTGTACTAACTCTGATGCTAAATTCTTATTACAGCTTTGTCAAGTCATGCCACCTCTTGGTGTCTCTGTTTCCACTTGCCTTCATTTGTTATTGAATTGCTCTTCAACTGTCTCTCATCAAAGGTTCTTAATGTTCATTGCTAGTGATAGAGGTAACTCAGAACAGACACTGCTAGTCTTCTAGCTGTTGGTCCCTGAGAGTTTAGTTTATGTAATGCCCCAGATACTTGTAAGATTGTTGCTTTGAATCCATGCATTAGTCATGGGTAAAGGTCCCAGCTGATCCATAGTGTATCTGAGTGTGTGAGATATGTGTGAAATATATGAATATATGAATTCCAATACTGTACAGTGAATGACAGTGAGTGTTTCAAGACAGCTTCCCCCAAATACATAAACCAGGAGCAGAACAAGCTCTATGGGGAAAATAGCTGTGGGCCAAGGAAAATGGGAATACAACAAATGATGTGGGTAGTTTTAGGAACCATGTATGTTACAAGAGCCTGGCTGAGATTCTAGTTTCCTGTATGTAGGTGACCTGCATCACTATGAAGAAACTGGGTATCTAGTGTTTGTTCTTATTGTTTGCAGTTTTCTAAGCCCTAGAGGCTTTAGACTTAGTAAAAAAAACCCTATAAATCTTTGATAACTTGTTCTGCTATTCAGTTTATAGTAGCTGTTAAGGATTTTGTGAGTTATATTCACTGCCATGAAAGAATCATACTGTTGCCATACTTAGCGCTGCTAAGCATCCCTGACAGGAGGTCATCCAGCTTCTGCTGGAAAACCTCTAATGAAGTATTTTCTGTTTTCTGAACAGAATCACAGAGTTGAAAAGGACCTCAAAGGTTTCTATTCTCTATCAATGTGTACAGAATGAGGCCCAATTTCTACAACTTTTTTTCTGATCAGTTATAACAGCAAACACAGTGCTGTGACACCTTTGTTGTTGTTTAGTCGTTAAGTCATGTCGAACTCTTTGTGACCCCATGGACCAGAGCACGCCAGGCCCTCCTGTCTTCCACTGCCTCCCGGAGTTGGGTCAAATCCATGTTCGGTGAATTCTGTCCATCAATTTTGTTCTCTGTCATCCCCTTCTCCTCTTGCCTTCACATCAGGGTCTTTTCCAGGGAGATTTCTCTTCTCTTCAGATGGCCAAAGTATTGGAGCCTGAGCTTCAGGATCTGTCCTTCCAGTGAGCACTCAGGCTTGATTTCCTTCAAAATGGATGGGTTTGTTCTCTTTGCAGTCCAGGGGACTCTCAAGAGTCTCCTCCATCACCACAATTCAAAAGCATCAATTCTTTGGCGGTCAGCCTACTTTATGGTCCAGCTCTCACTTGCATATATCGCTACTGCAAAAACCATACCTTTGACTATGCAGACCTTTGTCGGCAAGGTGATGTCTCTGCTTTTTAAGATGCTGTCTAGGTTTGTCATCACTTTTCTCCCAAGAAGCAGGAATCTTTTAATTTCGTGCCTGCTGTCACCATCTACAGTGATCATGGAGCCCAAGAAAGTAAAATCTGTCACTGCCTCCATATCTTCCTCTTCTATTTGCCGGGAGATGATGGGACCAGTGGCCATGATCTTAGTTTTGTTGATGTTCAGCTTCAGACCATTTTTTGCGCTCTCCTCTTTCAAACTCATTAAGAGGTTCCTTAATTCCTCCTCACTTTCTGCCATCAGAGTGGTATTATCTGCATATTGGAGGTTGTTGATATTTCTTCTGGCAATCTTACTTCCACTTGGGATCCCTCCAGTCCTGCCTTTTACATGATGTATTCTGCATATAGGTTAAACAAGCTGGGGGACAATATACAGCCTTGTTGTATTCCTTTCCCAATTTTGAACCAATCCGTTGTTCCATATCCAGTTCTAATTGTTGCTTCCTGTCCCACATATAGATTTCTCAATAGGTAGATAAGGTGGTGAGGCACTCCCATTTCTTTAAGAACTTGCCATAGTTTGTTGTGGTCCACACACTCAAAGGCTTTTGCGTAGTCAATGAAGCAGAAGTAGATGTTTTTCTGGAACTCTCTGGCTTTCTCCATAATCCAGTGCATGTTAGCAATTTGGTCTCTAGTTCCTCTGCCCCTTCGAAATCCAGCTTGTACTTCTGGGAGTTCTCAGTCCACATATTGCTAAAGCCTACATTGTAGGATTCTGAGCATAATCTTGGTAGCATGTGAAGTAAGTACAATTGTACAGTAGTTGGAGCACTCTTTGGCACTGCCCTTCTTTGGGATTGGGAATGTAGACTGATCTTTTCCAATCCTCTGGCCACTGCTGAATTTTCCAAACTTGCTGCATATTATGTGTAGCACCTTAACAGCATCATTTTTAAAGATTTTAAAAAGTTCAAGACATCCAGATCTTTCTGGTGTAATTCCTCTATGTATTCTTGCCACCTCTTCTCAATTTCTTCTGCTTTTGTAAGGTCTCTACCATGTTTGTCCTTTATCATGTCCATCTTTGCATAAAATGTTCCTTTAATATCTCCTATTTTCTTGGACAGATCTCTGGTTTTTCCCTTTCTATTCTTTTCTTCTATTTCTTTGCACTGTTCATTTAAGAAGGCCCTCTTGTCTCTCCTTGCTATTCTTTGGAAGTCTGCTTTCCATTTTCTTTAACTTTCCCTGTCTCCCTTGCATTTTGTTTCCCTTCTCTTCTCTGCTATTTGTAAGGCCTTGTTGGACAGCCATTTTGCTTTCTTGCATTTTCTCTTATTTGAGATGGTTTTTGTTGCTGCCACCTTTAAGAATAATTAATTTATTTCATTGTGAGATTTCATTAATTAAAATCCACTTTTTCACCCACAGGGTCTGAAGAAGTCGGTTGGAATCTACAGAAGCTAACACTAAAATAAATTTGTTAGTTTTAAAGGGACAACAGCACTTTTGTTTTTTGTATGGTTGTTCTTGTTACTGAAACAGCTTTGAAAGCTGCAAGAATGAGAAACCACCACCAGTGTTATTTTTTCTGTATTTATGACTATACAGAACTAGATTTCAGTAGTTGTGCTTTTAATTAAGTTGTTACTTTGATATTTAAAATCAAATGCTGGAGGTGCTTACTTGCTTCTGGTATTCAGTCAAGGAAGTTCATAAACAAAACTGACAACCACAGAGCCCAGACAGGTGTCTAAACTATTTCCAGGGTCAGTGACAGAATCCTGTCAAAGAGCTTGGTGTGCAGTAGTATTTGGAGTTGTGAAAGGTAAAGGTTCCCCTCGACATTTTCAGTCCAGTTGTGTCCGACTCTAGGGGGCGGTGCTCATCCCATTTTTAAGCCATAGAGCCAGTGCTTGTCTGAAGACAGTTTCCATTGCCACGTGGCCAGCGTGACTAGGGAGTGCCGTTTTACCTTCCCACCGAGGTGGTACCTATTTATCTATTTGCATTTGCATGCTTTCGAACTGCTAGTTTGGCGAGGAGCTGGGACAAAGTGACGGGAGCTCACTCCGTCGCGTGGATTCGATCTTACGACTGCTGGTCTTCTGACCCTGCAGCACAAGCTTCTGCGGTTTAGCCCACAGCGCCATCACGTCCCTTGCTTGGAGTTGTGAACTGCTGCTTTATTCCATGATCTACTGCCCACTGAGTCAGGAAACTCACTGAATGACAAGCCATGTCACAGGATTTTTGTGAGGAGAAAACTTGGGAGGTGGTGTCTTGACTTCACTGGATGACCAGCAATGTATAGCTGAAAATACAATGAATAAATAAATGAACATGTTTTGACCTACATTAGATTTGGGTGTGACTGAAACTGTGGTAAACTGAGTGCCTATATGAAAACTCCTAATGTATTCTATAGCAAGTGGAATTATAAAACCCTGTTTGGAGTGATAGTAGATCGCCTTGATACAGATACAAGGCTGACTTGTGTTGGGTGAAATTACTGGTCCATCTAGTAGAGTATTGCAAACTCTGACTGGCCTTCAAAGTCACTGGCAGGAATCTTTCTCAGGCCAGCTACTTGTTAGAAATGTGGGAAGCATTGATTCATTTGGCTCAGTAGTTTTTACACAGGTATCTTTCCCATCCCTAGCTGAATATATTGAGGATTAGACCTGGACACTTCTAAAAATTGAATTTAGAATATGATCTACCACTCAGTACTCCCGGAAAGAGTCCATTTCACTTATCTTGCAGGCATGGTTACCAAGCTGAAACACCAAAAGATCACCGTGTCTTATCAGTTATTGCGTGAAATATTCTCTCTTAGGAGATGGTGATTTGCATGCTTTAAATGAGATGATCAAGGCATACCAGAGTGCAACATGGAGATTATTCTTGACAACATGCATAAAGCTAGCTATAACATTGGGAGGCAGCTTTGCCTTATACATTTTGCAGCAGGTAACTTTTTCTCTGCTGTGTGCTCCAACTGGGACACTTCAGAATTATTTTGTATAGGATACACACCGTGAATTGATGTGTACTTATCAACAGATGGTTGATCATCATTTATCATCTTTTACTTTGACTGAAAACCATGCAGGTACTTTCTTAAATTTGAAACTGTCCCTTCCTTTCCCTTTCTCTAGGACAGAAAATATTTGTCCCTTACTGGTCATCATTTTTACTCTTTCTGAAGCTGGTGATAAAATTACAATTGCTATTTTCCATATAGATGCTGATCCAGCAGAATGCCAAAACCACTACTGTTTAAAATTTAATTGTGTGAACAATCCTGTTAAACCGAGATAAATGAGACCTATGGTCCTCCTAAACCTAGACACACAGAGCCCTGGCTAGAATTCATAATATCTCTTTCATTTAAGGGGAAACACAAGCTTTACAATTTTATTAACAGTTTAGACTGATTTCTGGCAACCTCTCGCCCCTCCCAAGGGGAGCGAGAAGGTTATTTTATACTATTGTATCTTTGTGTTAAACTATCAGTATGGATGGCCAGAATTATATATAACTGAATACAAAATATATTGTCAGTTGTGAAGATTCAAAAACTGAGAGTAATAACTGGTAAAAGATGAATCTGCTATTTCTGAGGGTGCTTTTAAAAATACATTTCTAGTTTTTAATATGGAGACATGCCTTTAAAAATTCCAGTTTGGAAATACACTTTAGAAATGTAGCTCCTTACAGTTATATTACACCCTCACATAGGCAGAACTGTTGTGAATTGTTGAATTTTAAAACATTCTTTACTCCTCTGTTTCTCAAAAGTAACTGGCTCTTCTGGACAGGGCACATGGGCCACCAATTGCTTTTTAGTTCTACTTTGTCCCGGACAGGGTCACAATTTAGTGCTCTGGCACATTTTCAGACTTTCAGTTGTGTTTTTTTGGCTGGCAGCATTTTCAGTAAGCACTTCAGCATAGGGAATTTTATTGGACAATGGCAAACGTGAGTGCAGCGTGTGGGCATAGCGCTGAAGCGGAAAGGCAGTCCGGCGTTAGACCAATCACAATCAAGATGTGAGTCCTTCTAAATCCCATAAACATTCAATAGCAAGTTACAGGAAAGGGAGTGAAAAAGAAAGGATCAAATGCCCCCTCTGGAAGAGCTCTAAAATGATTAAATTTTGTATTTTAAAAATGCACCTGAATGCTGCAAGCCATTGGCCTGTGTTAGAAAAAGGCAAAGCAAATTCATATCCATTTCACTGTTGTTAGAATGCTTATGTAACCGCTATGGACTTTTTGGTTCAGCCCAATGGGTGGGGAAATCTTAGGGAGGGGCTGTGATCCAAGATTTCAGCAGAGAAACAGTGGGAGAGCTAGAAAAGCAGAAGCTTCTGTTCCCCTGGAAGATGATAAGGCACTTGCCATCTTGGTATAGGTTGTAGAGACGCTGTATATTTGTGTAGGTGGGGCACTGGGAAAGTGCATATATGCAATGATCTTATGTATTTGCATTTGCATTTGTATTTCATTTTAGGGTTTTAAAGACTGTACACTCGGATCTGTTTCCTTTATGTTCTCCTATCTAGTTGATAAATATATCTGGGACTTCATTCTTCTGCTTCAAAGAGATATTTGCACCCTTTCTTCTTTCTTCAGGCGACTCCAGCTCTGTTGGTGGTGAAAAGAAATCAGGGTGTACAAATTGTAGCATACAGTTCTATACATATATAGAACCAGAGAGTGATATAACTGGAACAGAGCACAAGACACTGTTCAAGACAGCACTTGAATCTTGTGATTTTGTCACTTCAGCCATTTAGTGAAATTAAAATACAATAACTATAAAAGTAAGCAAAAGACTACAGTTACATCTGAAACAAATGGTGGTTTACTTCATCAAGTTGAAATTGTCATGAAAGTTAGTTATATCTTCAGTACTGAAGGCTTCTTATTAAATACTAACTACCTCTGAGTTCTGCACTTGATATCATACATGTGTGAGAGAGAGAGAATTAGGGAAAGTGTGCACAGGTAGAATAATAAGAAAGTTGGTCTGATTCTAAGTGCGTGTGAGAATTGAATCGCTGGACATTTCTCCCTATATATTCTGTGCTTAGTGCATTGTGCTTATTACTGAGAACTCTCTTCTACCTTGATAAAGTTTGTAGACACTTGATGGTACTTGGAGGAAGTGCCTTTGTGACCCAAGAAAAACTGAGGAGGAGACACTATGCATAGTTGTGCTGATATGATGCTATAGAATATTCTTTCTTGAAAGGCATCTCTGTGAAACAAATATCAGTTCATGTTTCTGTTTTCCCCTTGAAGGCACAAGCACTCCTGAGAAGCAGCTTATTCCACCTGTGTTCAGATTAATTGGTTCAGCTGGAGTGATAACTGAACAATAGCTGGTTTCTGCCCAACAGTAACAGTACAGCTTTTAGAAAACAGGCTGCAGATCCTCCTGAGGCTAACAGAAAAAGGTTTAACTTAACAGAGCATTATATATGCAGATTTTTCTCATTAAAAAGGGTAAGCTCATTTTAAAATGCAATCAGAAACACTGGGGTGAGGTAAAAAGAGTTTGTTTTTAAACAGATGTTCAGGATTATTAATAGAATGACCCCCAACTGCTGGTGATATTTCTTTGGTGGAAACAAACACAGAATACAGTAGGGCCCTTGTATCCATGGGAGGTTGATTCTATGATCTATCATGGATGCCTGAAACCATGGATATGAGGGAACCCTATATACAACATACAAGAGAAAAGGACAAAGGCCACAAAGGGGGGCACCTCTGTATAGTGTACATAGGGCTGCAACAAACCGCAGATAACAATCCCATGGATACAGGGTCCTGCTATGTTTATCTTCCATAAACTGACCCAAATAAAGTTATACTATGAGAAAGCTTTTTCTTCTGAAATTGTCTCCCTCACACAATGTGATACCAGTCGAACCTTTGCAATCAATAATTTTTTAATTCCACCCTCATAATAATTCACAGGGGCTATGTAAGGTGTGTACATGTTTGGCCTGGAAAAGAACCAGAGAGAGAGAGTTAGGACACAACGATGGAGACCAACAGAACCAGAGGAAATATGAGACTTTGTATTTCTGGCTATAAGCCCTCATTGTGAGAAATTCAACTGTTGAACTATGAATGTTTCGAACTATATAAAAAGAAGGGTCTGGGCAACCATAGTTTGTCTACTGAGACCAAAAGGCTTTTGGAACTAATTAGTTTTTTTGGAACTCAGATGATGCAAATAAAGAATTCTTCTCTCTTTGGTGAGTATGTATGTGGTGTGAATACATGAAACCCTTTTATTAGAATTGTAATCAATAAGTAATAAAATATATTCATTTTATATTTATTAATATATCTTGTGAAGTCCTTTGCTGTTTAATATTGTTCTTCTTGGGATACAAAAGATCTAGTAGTCACCCTTTTGTGAAAGCTAGCTATGTCAGATTGACCCAGCAAAGGAAGGCATGATCTTCAGTTGCAAGACCACAGCAGATTGTACATGACAGGACCTTTTGGAGGCCATTTTCATAATGACAGGATTGCCATATGTCAGAAATGACTTTTCAGTACATAACTACAGCCATTCCACTGTGGAAAAGACAGCAATCTGGTGATACCTTATGAAGTGGATTGCAATCCATGAATGCTTACATTGAGTAAGAGTTCATTGTTTTTATGATGCCATCATGTGCTGTTTATAATTCAGGAGGCTCATGTGAGCACTCTAGAACAAGTAACAAGTGACAAAATGTTCTAATGTTATAACTGTCATTGTATTACAGGATCCACACAGGATTCAAGCTGCCCGGGGTAGTGCATCAAAGATGGGGAGGAGTTAAATGTTCCCCTGCAGCTACTGGATAATTTTAGTATTTGTGGCCATGCTTCCACCAGTACGTATGGCCACATCCATGGTGTCAGATGGACAGATAGACAAGTTTATTTGTGTAGCCATAGCCATAACAAAAAAAGTTGAGTGTTATAAAATAATCAAATATTTACTCAACTAAAATCATCTAAAATCAGCTTTCTCATGGACACAATTCAGTCAAAAAATCAAACCTGGTCATTACTACAAAACTTCCTCCTTAAAATTGTTGCTCTAAAAGTAAAGTAGGCAATCTTTTCAGAAATATATGATGCATTATCTCCCAGTAAAAAAATTTATCAGGTATACATCAGCTTTATTAACTAATTCATTGAACAGAATTGGTCTTAAGCCTTTATAATTTGGGCAGACAAGTAAATAATGGGTTAGGTCATCAGCTGCATTAGTTCTACATGGGCAAACTGTCTCCTCTGAGGGAATTCATTGATAATGTCCTCACTGCTGCAGAACTCATAGATTGGCAACATAAAGCTGCAAAAGCATTGTTCCATTTAAAATTGGTTATATTAGTTAAATACTGTGGGTGAGGTATTTGAATGGGTAACTTAGTATACCAGCGGGCATATTTTGACAGCTCAAAAATGATGTTTTAAAATATGGGACTTGAGGCAACATGATGTCATTTCAAAATTTAAAGCACTCAAATGATCATGCATATCAATAATTTGTAAAATTTCCTGGTTCCAAGATAAAACTATCTTGTTAAAATTCAGCATCTGTCTAAAAGCAAACAATACTAAAACCGATCTTATCCTCTTTTTCAATTTGCACTGTGCAAATGCCTGCTTCCCGCTGGAGAACAGAGGTCTCAGTTCCTTTGGGGAGACCTAAGACAGCTTGCAACTATTTATTCTGAGGTATTTCTAGATACATTTTCTCAGTGTACCCCCGTATTTCAGCATGGTAATATACCTGTGGTATAACTTTGGTCTCATAAATTTTAAGGGTAGGTAGGACCTGTCTGCAACCTCTGCCACAATAAAAACTGTAGTAGAGTATGGATGGCAATTTTATTAGTACTCTCCAGGTGCTTTTTCCAAGAACCAGTTGAGAAGAAGCTTAGTCCTAAATATTTAAAGGACTTTGTTTGCTCTACAAGGCCATCCATCTGCCATACATGATTTTTAGGTCTATTGGCAGATATTAGTATTTTAATTTTTTCATAATTGATTTTCATATTTTCTTTGCTTGTGCTACTAGTTGATTAAAGGTTTTCAACAGCCTCCTTAACCCTTGTTTTGTTTGTGAGAGTAAGATGGTGTCATCAGCATACATAAGAACTATTATTTTTCTGGATTCCAATTTAGGAGGCACATAGTTGTCATTGTTGCCCAACTTAGTGAATAATGAGTTGATGTAACTGTTGAACAGGGCTAGAGCTAAAAACATCCTTGATGGACAGCTCGTGTAATTGGTATCAAACCTGATAGCAGACCTGAGGGATCCGTCCTGACTTGAATCTTCATGTCAGAATGGAGCTCTTGCATCAACATCAGATGTCAATGTCAATATCATGGCCTTGTCCAGTGAAATGCAACCAGGTAACTTAGCTACACAATAACTATCCACAAACAAGAACAAACACGAGGGAAATTGAAATTCATTCATTCATTCATTCATTCATTCATTCATTCATTCATTCATTCATTCATTCTACTGTCCCATTAGTGCAATGCACTATTCTAAGCATTTTACAGTATGATTTGTTAAAAAAAAAACAACACACATTAATAAGATTATAAATAAACAATCAAGAAAGAAATAAAGAAAACAAGTAACAAGTATTATCCCCATAACAGGCAGGACACCAGCCACAGAATCAGGCAGGGTCACCATGGAAGGCCTCTCTAAAAAGCAAGGTTTTGAGAAGTCTTCTAAATATTGGGAGGGAGAAAGCCAAGGGCAGCTTCACAGAGAGCTGGTTCTAGAGAGCTGGTGCTGCAGCGAAAAAGGCTAACATCTTGTAGATCATTTCTTGGCCTTTTTCAGAGTGGCCACCTGGAGGAACTTCCCCTGGGAGGATATGGGCAGATGACCTTGGGTAATGTTGCTTCAACAAGTACCGTGGTCTCAAACCACGGAGGGTTTATCACATCAAGAGTTACCAGAAGGTGGGTAAGAGAAACACTATTTGAGTTTAGAGATCATTTCCCAGCTTATTGTATGATTCAAAACATTCCAGAACTGATACAAACAAGCCAAACCAGACCCACACATGATGTTCTTATGGGGAAGTTTCGAAAAGTGGGCTATAACTCCCAAATACTGGCCTATAGTTTTGAATACTGGCTGTAGTTCCAAAAAGTAACTTTTCAAGCTCTAAGCTCAAATGCATACAGCTACAAACATTGAAGGTAGAATCTAATTAGTTCTCTCAAAAATTTATGATCATGGTGGCACTGCAGGTTAAACTGCAGAAGGCTCTGTGCTGCAAGGTTGGAAGACCAGCAGTCGTAAGATCGAATCCATGCAAGAGAGTGAGCTCCCATCACTTGTCCCAGCTCCTGCCAACCTAGCAGTTCAAAAGCATGTAAATATGAGTAGATAAATAGGTACCACCACTGTGGGAAGGTAACAGCGTTCCGTGTCTAGTTGCACTGGCCACGTGATCACGGAAACTGTCTATGGACAAACGCTGGCTCTACGGCTTGGAAACGGGGATGAGCACTGTCGTTTTGGCACCGGCCTAGAGTTGGACACGACTGGACTAAATTTCAAAGGGAACCTTTACCTTTACCTAGGTACAAATTATGTTTTATTCAAGTCTGCTCCATTTAGAGCAATACATCCATGAATCCTATTTCAGTTAACTTTCCTTATAAGTTGTTGTTAGTACATGACTTACAAAATTGCCAATACAGAGACAGATGTGTCTGTTAGAGTGTGTTTGTCCTTTTAGCAAACATGATCTTGCCTGGAGTATATGCTCAGTTTGGAAGATGAAGTATCTTAGCAGTTTCCTAACAAGAGCCAAGACATAAACAAAGATTTTACCAGCCATTTTTTCCATAAAAATGTTGTGTGTTCATCATCTAAATATGAATTTTCAGTATATATGCAGATTTACTCATCAATCTGTATCAATCTCCAAATATAAAAAAGGTACTACAGAACCACAATTTTGGCCATGAAGACTTTCTGTAGTGTTCATGCCTTGAGAAACATTCAGATCCTTGTGGATGGGCAATAGTTACAAAGTGCCATTCCTCATAGTTCCATTAAGTAGCTTTAACAAATCTCTGGTCCTCCCATATTATTGGATTCCAGAATCCATAAATCTCATACTGCATGGCCAGTGCTCAGTAATAGGCCATCAGGTTGTAGACAAACAACAGTCTTCCTGTCTCTGATCTACTGTCTAGATGGGATTGAGGAAATATTCACCTCACCTGATCCCTGTTAAGGGCTGAATGTTGGCATTTAGCAGGGCTGAAGTCAAAAATAAGCAATGAAACCCATCATTTCTCCCTCTCATGTCTGTTCTTTTCCTGAGGACCAACTTGAAAAAAATGCTAGATTCCAATTAGAAGGTGGCAAAGTGGTAACTGTCCAGAGAGGAACAAAATTAAGAAATAAAATTGGAAAGAGGCCAGAACTGAACAAGCAATCACTCCCATCCAGATGAACCTCTCAGCCTTCACATGTTCCATGCCATAACAATAATATTTGAACTGCAGAGCTAGAAGGGACCCTATAGATCACTGAGTCCAGCCTTTTTCAAGTGAGGAATTGAACCCCCAACCAGATGAAACCACTGAGCGATCCAGCAAATCCATGCTGTCACAGCCCTTGCATTGTAGCTGCCCAGAGTGGTTGTATAGACCAGATGGGCGGGATATAAATCAAATAAATAAATAAATTGTGGCACAGTGATTAAACTGATATTTTGCAGTGAAAACTTTGCTCACGATCCTGGGCTCAGGTAACTGGCTCAAAGTTGACTCAACCTTCCATCCTTCCAAGATTGGTAAGCTGAGTACCCAGTTCATGGGGAGGGGGAGGCAATGTGTAGCCTGCATAATTAAATTGTAAACCACCAGAGAGAGATTTAAGCAGTATGGGATGCTATATAATCCACACATTTTGCTTTATTTTGCCTCCAATTGCCCCCAATTGCTTTATTTTGCCCTCAATTTCATGAAGGCTTCCAAACATATTTAGGACAACCTCTGAAACTCTCTTCAAATTGTTGCACTGAACTTGTAAACAGGTGGAGAAGGGAGGGAGGCGTAGGACTTCTGTTTATGACCCCACATCATTGCATACTTTGGGCCTTCAGATATTCAGGTGAATGCTTGAACAGGAATTGTATGCTTTATGTCTTTCCTAACCTGATGTCTGCTTTTGGGAATAAGTGCAGCAGTTGAGCTGTTCTTTAAGCCTAAAACACAGAATACAGTGCTCAGCTTGTATACCATCTACACTCAACCTGCATTCTGGTATTTCAGTGGTTAGGACAGCTATCATATCCCAGTCCCAGGAGGTCCCCAGAGGCCCCTTGTTATAAATTTTTTTCCCCGTAAAAGTTATATTTTAGCCTCCCAAAGTACCAGGAGAATTAGTTTTATGCTCTTTGGTTCAGGGAGGGCATCCCCCGAGTTTCCCAATCTTGATACTTGTGGATTTTTTTAAAAATGGCCTTTTCCAGCCATTTCTTGGCTTCGCATGGTCCACAGTGGAGTGAGATGGCTGAATGTGACCCCTCCCCTTGCTGTATTCTTATCGTTGTGTCTTCTGTGACCTTAGGAAAATTAGGCAGATTTCTCCTGTTTGAAAGTTCCAAGTGAGCCCTAAGAATCCATCATGTGTAATTTTGTTAAGTGAACATCTGATCTTAATCTACAAGACATATGGGCAACACAATCTTATGCATGCCAGTTGGGAGACAAATCTCAATGACTTCACTTACTCCCAGGTAAAAGGGGGCTAAGAGTCTCAAATATTCAGATTAATTTGTGTTTCTATCATTCAGGGCTTGAGAAATTTACTTTTTGTACTACAGTTTACAGAATTAGACCAGTGGTTCTTAACCTTTGTTACTCGGATGTTTTCGAACTGCAACTCCCAGAAACCCCAGCCAGCACAGTTGGTGGTGAAGGCTTCTGGGAGTTGCAGTCCAAAACTCCTGAGTAACCCAAGGTTAAGAACCAGTGAATTAAACCACAATCCCAGGGGAATTCTAGAAATTTTACATCTAAATAGTAGCTGTGGTACTGATTCGTACTAAATCTCAGTCATTCCTCTCCTGATGAACTGCATCTTACAAAATGTCTGTCAAGGCATGAATATTTGATCAAGAGCATGGAGAGTCCATGGGTGCTTCCAGACAAACTAATTATTATAGTTTTGCCTCCTTCACAGAATTTTGTGAGAGGGGGGAGATAATCCAGCTTTGCTTTCTTCCATTTTTATGCTTCTGTGTTTTTCCACTGGTTTGTCTTTTTAAAAAAGCAACCCAGTAAATTTATTAAAGAGTGACAGACAGAATCACTGCACAATGTCTTTTGACAATAGCAGAAGGAACTCTCCACAAGTCACTAAAAAAGCAGAGGGCTGATGCTGAATCCCACTCATTTCTAAATAAAAACAGCTGTTCCTTTAATTAATCACAGATTTCTGTGGAATGATATTAGAAACTGATTGTGATAATATATTTACAGTATGTCACAAAAGTTTCACTTTTCTGCAACATTTGTAATGGGTGTTGTCAGCACAACCTTGTGTTCCTTATTTCCTTTTTAATGCATTATTTTGTTTCCCTTAGTTTCTCATTTAAATTATATTGATGCATTTAGAACTCTGAATTCCAAATATTAAAATATTTAATCTTTATAAAGTGGTTCACGTTGCACACAATGGGAACTTGCCTCTTCCAGAGATCTAAAGGGCTTCTGATACTTGAAGTAGACAATGCTAAATTAGATGGACCACTAACTAGTGTAATATGTATCCAGCTTCGAAAGGGTACTACAGTATTACATCAAAGATGATTAGATGATTTTGTGATTAATGGTTGAAAGACTAAGAAGACAGTTGATTCCTAAAGGAGGTATTAGAGAGTTAATTAAAAGTTTTAATCTTCCTCAAATGGAAAACAAATCTCATCCCCTGAAATTGCTTTTTCTTCATGGAATGACGTAAAATTCAAATGCTACTGAAATAAAAATTTTTTCTTTATCTGTGTCCTCTTTTACTAGCAAAACGATGCCATCTTTTACATTCAGTTTGGATCAAAATCCAAGCAGTACTGCATTCACCTTCAATGAGATGAAGAAACAAACAAACAAACAAAAAAACCCCTCAGCTCGTTTATTTCTGAACAAGGAGCACCATCTTCTGGCCATAGAATGGAAATATTTTCAAAAATTGAATCAAAATTTTCTCGATCATCCCAGAGTGCAGGACACAGAAAAATGGGTTCAAGTTAAAGGAAGCCAGATTTTTGTTGAATATCAGGAAAAACTTCCTGTTAGAGCAGTATGACCGTGGAACCAGTTACCTTGGGAGTTGGTGAGTGCTCCAACACTGGAGGCATTCAAGAGAAACTTAGATAATCACCTGTCAGATATGCTTTGATTGTATTCCTGCATTGAGCAGGGGGTTGGACTTCATGGCCTTGTAGGCCCCTTCCAACTTCACTTTTCTATGATTCTATGATACTAAGAAATTGCACGATAGCCTTTTAATTGTCTTATAAGTATGTTCTGCCTGAAACTCTATTTATGTGTTTATACTTAATTTTCCAGCCAGTGTTAATATCTGCTATTCATATTTGTATGTGTATTCTTGTACCATCAAGTCAGAATTGACTTACAGCGGCCCTAACAGGGCTTTCAAGTTAAGTGAGATATTTAAGGAATGGTTTTACCAGTTATAGGGGACGTGGTGGCGCTGTGGGTTAAACCACAGAAGCCTTTGTGCTGCAAGATCAGAAGACCAGCAGTCGTAAGATCAAGTCCACATGATGCAGTGAGCTCATGTTGCTTCTCCCAGCTCCTGCCAACCTAGCAGTTTGAAAGCATGCAGATGCGAGTAGATAAATAGGTACAAACACTGTGGGAAGGTAACAGCGTTCCGTGTCTAGTCACGCTGGCCACGTGACCACGGAAACTGTCTTCGGACAAACACTGGCTCTATGGCTTGGAAACGGGGATGAGCATTTTCTCCTAGAGGTGGACACGACTGGACTAAATGTGAAGGGGAACCTTTACCTTTACCAGTTTACCCACTCTCCCAGTGAATTTCCATGGCCAAGCAGGGATATGAACCCTCATCTCCAGAGTCCTAGTCTCTCTATCCACTACATCGCATTGGGAATTCATACTTAAGGCATGCACATTTATATTTAGTTATCTTACTAACTCAGAGTCTTCATTTGGGTTATATCTTCAGCCTGTACCATCCTTAGCCTATGCCATCTTCACTATTCACTTCATGAAACTGGTGGAAAAATTGTGTTGTGCCTTTGAAAACCCCTGTTACGGAACAATTCATTTAGTTAGAGTTAAGTTCCATAAAAGTTACTACTGTAATTTCCATTTTAGGTTGAAACTTCCCACCTCAGTCTCCAGGTGTTGTGGAGGATGCAAGATATACAAGAATCCTCTTGGTAATCATAGAATGCCATGGCTAATTGTGGCTAATTGACAACTGATGTTATTGAGGCACTACACTGCAACACACTGGAATTCCCAGTTGGGTCCAAAACAAAGGAAGTAGTTATGTTTGGATAACAAAACAGCCAGTTGTGCAAAAGCAGAAAGTACACTATTTCCAGTCCTTCATAAAATAAATTAACAAGAAGAATTTGCAACATTCACACAATACATACCTTTCCAGGGTTTCTGGTTTTCCACCACCTTTAGGGGCAGATTGTAATCCATTTAGACTTGTATATTGTGCCACATCTTTGGTTGTTGTTGTTTTCTTTTCTTTTTGGCTCAACAATATTTTCACATTGTAGCTGAGGGTGTTCTTCAATTTGCCCAGGTTTCAGGACAGACACATCAAGTGTAGGGATACAAAACCTGCCAATCCCTTTCTTATTGCATTTCTCAAAATACCAGTGGTATATTTGTTTTGTACCAAATTGCAAGATAACCTGGAAGGTTTTCTTCCTCCAAAAATCTGTGCAGTAGGGGTGGGTGGGTGGTTTCAAATGTATACATGTACAGTATACAGCTTTTGCTAATGTAGGATTCATTTCTGTTGCTTAGCATGTGCTTGAGTGCACTGAGCAAATGTACATACTTTTAAGTGTATGTATTTCTTAAATTTATGCATGATTTTGTGCACGTTTCTCACATCGCAAGCTTTCAAAATATATGGATCTCTGGGGCAAGACATGCTGGATTTCACCTCATGCAGGAGCTGCAAAACTAGTATTTCCATATGGAAATATAGAGCTAATAGATTTCTTTTCCATTCCTAGCTGGGTGGTGCATTAAGTGATAGATAGGAATGCTGTTAGAATGAGGTTCTTGGGCACCATTTATAACTGCATTTAATTAGACCCCATCCATGTAACCCAGTGCTTTCTTCCTCAGATTTAGCCAAAGAGTAAAAGCCAGAAAGAAGCTTTATTTTGAGCTATCTGAGGAGGTTTGAAGATGTCCGAGAAAAGACATCAGCTATTAGTTTAAGGAGCTCCGCCGAGTCAATATGGGTTCATCAAAATATTACCCACAGGACCTGTGAATGAAGGAAACACTTGTAGAAACAACATAATTAGCATATAGGATCAGGTGCTAGATTACAAATTCCTTGACTACAATTACCTTGCAATGCCTTATCATTAAGACTTATTTTTAAATCATATTTTTCTTGCACAATTGTTACAACCATCAATTGTGTCTATTCTTCTAAAAAAATTAAATAGCTGTCTAACTTTTTTTCTTAACTAATGTTAACAGTGAAGAAAGCCAAGGATGTTGAAAAGTGATTGGATTAGTTAAGGCGTTTAAAAAGAAGATTCAGAAAGATCAAATCTCTTCAGAATCCATGAAGGTTATTTAACCACTGTTGTGAACACTGAACTAAAACATACAGGGGAGCCTCGCAAAATGATTGCCTCGCGGGATGATTAATCCGCAAGACAATTAGTTTTTGCAACTACTGTTGCGCTTCGCAAGACGATGGTTTCCTATGGATGATTTTCGCAAGATGACGATTTTTCCCATTGGAATGCATTTAGAAGATTTCAATGCATTCCAGTGGGGAACCGCATTTTGCAAGGCGATGTTTTCTATGGACAATTTTCGCAAAACGGCTATTTTCCCATTGGAATGCGTTAAGTAGATTTCAATGCATTCCAATGGGGAACCGTGTTTCGCAAGATGATGTTTTCGCAAGACAGCATTTTTCACGGAACGAATTAACATTGTCTTGCGAGGCACCACTGTATCTCAAGTGCTTAGAAAAGGTATGGGTCCAGAATGAGTTACCGTGTGTCTTAGTGAGTTATATGACACAAGGTAGCCGTAAAAAGAAAGGTTTTTAAGCTTAGCTGACATGTGAAAAGGAAAAAGCACAAATTCTTCATGACAAATATTACTTGATAATAGTGCAGAGAGGACAATATTGCTGACATTAAAACAAAGATTTTTTTAAAAAAAAGCTAGAAAAGGAACACAATGTAGAAGTTGGTTGAAGTGGTAGATGAAAAGGATATAAAAGGCCAAAGACATCAGGTTGATTGGGGCATATGACACAACTATATCCTTCCCCTTCCTCAACTAGGATGTACAGCTGATTTTTACGTCAGCACTACTAAAGGGATACTGTCCTCCATCACATTAGAGGTGGTGTCCCATTCCTTGAGAAGCTGGCTTCTGCCAGTAAGGTGGTGTTATCTGTGTATCTTAAATGACTGATGTGTCTTCCACCAATTTTCACACCTCCTTCATCTGAATCAAGTCTGGCTTTCCACATCATATGTTCTGAACACAGACTGAATGAATAAGAGGATAAAATGCACCCTTGCCTGACATCTTTGCCTAAAGGAAACCATTCTGTCCCTCCAACTTCTGTTGTAACAGTAGCTTCTTGTCTACAATACAAGTTACGCATCAGGACAATCCCGCTGAGGCAATAAACCTTTTTGAGTACCACTGGTTCAATGGGAGAAAAATACATAAGCTTACATGTTCTCAACTGTAACCAATGCTTTCTTAAAAGTACTTATCCTGGTTGGATTGTGTTTGAAGTTCCCCAGTAAGCTTTGTACAGAAATAAAGCACAGCAGCTACAGAAACAAGGACAATGCTATTACAGTGTTTTCCAGAACTGTTTTATTTGACAGGCATTTACAACGTTCCATTCATATACTTAAAAACATAAAAATAGACCTTCTTTCAGCTTATAAAAGAAATATATAAGAACCTTTGACATTGACAGGTCATGACATTATGTACAAGAACAATGGCACCCTCCAAGCACAGGACGTCCAGCATTTCACAGGTTTAATGTATTCCACTGGGGACAGCTAAAACATTGTCATGTTTACTCAATTGGTACACAATTGACTTGAATTTAAATATGGTGAGATACACAGGGTATAGAAACCTTGCTAAAGCATTTTAAGAAAAAAAGAAGGAGCAAAAGATAGCAAAAGTTAAGAGAATAAAACTTTCAAAACGTTGAGTATAGTGCACTGAGAATCAAACAGGCAAGAATCTAATAGTGGGTGAGATACAAGACAGCTGATACTGCTTGGTAACATTTTTCTGTTCTCATCTCAAAATATAGCCACAGCTGATTGTATAAAATGTAATGCCTAAAGCTATTATAAAAATTTAGGTTTTCAATGTACCTACCAATGTGTCAAACATCAGTAGATATTACAATTACCCCTTTAAAAAAGCAAAATAAGAACAATCCCCTCTTTAGCAGATCAAAACTAAAACTGAAAAGGCATATAAATACTTAGAAAGAAAGAAAAAAGTGCTTTAAAATTATTTGGAAATCTTTAGATTTTAGTCACATCTTTACCCTGTTACAGATGTTTTAAAAGAATGAAAAGGAGTTTTGCTTGTTTAGAATACTGTTCATATTCTATAGCAGTGGGGATACATCAAGTAATAATGGACACTAATTTCACATAGGAAAATAATAGGATGAGGTCAGGTTTTTTTGGCCATAAAATGATTAATTTTTCCTGAGCCCTAACTTCACCAACCAAAAAGGATCAAACTCATCCAAGATGCAACCTGCCAATTCTAACAGAATTACTGCAAGGATCAATTTAACCTTTCTGGTTTCTCAGCTATTTATTCACATTGCTAACAATTCCAGTCTCAAATATGTACAACTGTCCATTTTTATTTTACAGAGAGAGGGAGAGAGATTATCCCTAAGAGTTTCCAGTTCAGGATACTACTACTTAAAGTGACTTCCTAAATCCTTTCTAAAAGAATTGTGTTATAGCTAGCTTGGAACAAAATAGCACAATCCCATATATGTTTACATGAGAGCAAATTCCACAAAGTCCACTGGGCTTACTCTCAAGTAAATGTGTTCAAGACTGCAACCTAAAACTCAAAAATTCCCATCCCTTTGTGCCCTTGTGTTTCAGGTAAAATGCAGAAAAATATCCTTTTCAAGTGTTAAATCTGGATCTCTCTTTCGAAAATTAAAAAAGAGCTTCGCATTTTTGTAACTTTTATGTAAAACTAGAACTTTCAACATTGACATTAGACTAGTCACAGACCAAAGAGAACAACAGAAATTCCAGATTTTTCCTCACACATTCCTAAAATATACATCATGTTATAGGATCCAGAGATCCTCACTTGGCAACAGTAAGCTTTCTGAATGCTACTGCAGGCAAGAATCTCTCTAACCAAACAGGTGCTTGGTATTGTATGTATCCATCATTTGCCGGGGGAAAGGAAAGTCTGGCTATAGCCCCCACAAAACAGGTAAGCAGACCCCCTGGCGTTGACAGTGCCAAACACTGGTTCAGCAGTGCAGTTCCACATCAATGCATACCCCTGGATGCAAGTTTCCCCCCTCTACTCCGACTATTTTTACTTGCTGTACCTCATTAAGAAGGAAAGTCCATGAACTGAAACTTATTTCTGTGCAGGGACAATCCTTTTTGGATCACAATGACAACTGCTTTAAGAAGGGAAAATGTTTAAAATGCTGTATCAATAGACACTTGATCCTGGTTTACTTGCAGCTTCCTTGTTTAAGATGAACCCATGATTGACAAGTCATGTACAAAATCCATCTGCTGCTTGTGCTATCACTTAAGCTAAGATGCTGTATATATATTTTGTGTGCGCGTGTGCGTTTATAAAACACCCACAGCAATGTGTTTTCTAGTGACAACTATGCATCCCATTTCAATATGCAGCCCCTGATTGGTTGAGAATAAATAAAGCCCTTGGTAATGTACAAAGAAGGACTCAAGCTCATTCCAGTTCTGAATTTTGTTTTGCTTTTTCTCTGCTTCTTAAATGTTGCTTTAAAAGGGGAAAAGCAGAAGAGAGAGGCTGTATGGTTTCAATCAGTTTAGCTGCCATAACTGTTATGTGCAAGTGTGCATTCTAAAATGTCATTCTCCACAACGTGTAAGGGGTGGGGGTGGGGGCACAGCTAGGCCTATGATCTAACAAAAAGTGAAGAGTCTACAGCTCAGTGTTCAATTTTCTTGGTGGCACAAAATCCTCACGCCGTACCCAGATGACCTCTTCACTGTTCCCTTCTATACCTCCGTTAATTCCAGACAGAGCGACTTGTTTCTTTAACTGAGCCATTCGGGAAGCATGGGTGCCCCCAGAGTACCGCCCCCTGTCTCCTCGGTAAGCTTGGTTGCTGGTAATGCAGGCGGCCTGCAACTGTTCCTGAAGCTCTTTTTCTGCCACGGCGCTCCTCAGAGACTCCCCGCAGTCCTCCTCATCGCTGAGAATGTCCGTTTCTTTTATGTCCTCTTGTTCTTCATACTGGCCAAGGTCAAACTGCTCCTCCACCCAGCGATCGGTGTCCTTGCTGTTGGAAGACTGCTGGGGCTCTTTCTCGGGGCTGCTGGCAGAGATGGCATCTGAATCAATGGTGAATCTATTTCGGGCCAGCCGTCGCCGTCGCCTCCCGAGCGATTTGCTTGGGGCAGATACTGCCAAACACAAAATAAAAACAGAACCCCCGGAGGTTTTACCAACAATTTGTTTAAAATGCTACTTTTAAATAATCTGACTTCAGGTCTCTTCTCCCACCCTGCCCTGCATCTTGTATGATAGTTGTGGATGGCACCGACTGCCAATTATTTTCCATATGGGCAGGACCTGTTATGCATAACTACTGAGATTTTTTTTTGTAAGTGAGCCTTTTTTTAAAAAAAAAATCTAGTACCTATGTGAGGATAAGAGACTATCAGCATAATCCTCTTGTGTAAAGTTATGCTGGCATAAATTGGAACCAGTGTTGAAAATAAGTAATTTAAACTAATTGAAAGCCTCCTGTCTCTGTCTTTCAGGTGTCAAAGTTTCCTAGTGCCCCTTTCTGCCTTGAAGAAGCTTTTGGGATCCTCGAGATGGAAGCAGGGAGGCTTAAATAGTTTTTTTTTAAATTGCTGCCAGATCCTGCCCTGCTGGCAGGATCACCAGTGGTGATCCAGCAGTGTTTTGCTTTGTTTTGTTACTATTCCTCTCCCTCCATCCTGAGGCTGCCCAGTGCTTCCTCAAGGCATAAGGGAGGCCTAGAGGGGGATAGGAAGCTTCCAATTTGTTTATATTAATTATTTCCTACATGGGATCAGGTTTATGTCAGTTTAACTTTACACTGTTAACTGTTCAAATGTTAGGCTTCCAAAAATGAGAAGTGGAAGTGAGAACATTGGAGTTCCTGCTCTCTAGAGGAACTAGAGAAGTGAGAAGTCGGCTGGAAATGAGCAAGGCTTTGTGATGAAAAATGAAGGACCAAAGGATTAGTTTTCTTTCTCGAGAGCATGTTCTTAATGGTACTTCTCAGCTGCAGAGTTGTGCACAGGACATCCTGGTGTTAATGTTAATTGGATTTTACAAAAAAGAGAGTTTTTTTTTAAAAAAAAGAAGTACAAAACATCCAGGAACTAGGTTAATTTCCCATTCAGATAAAACCAGTAAACCTCTCCCCCCACCACACACACATGGCACTGTGATCTTTATGTTGAAGACAAAACTTCAATATTTTGCATTTTTTTTTCAGTCCTATGCTTTCCCTTGGCCTTGGCTAAAAGTCTAAGAAAAAGAGAAGGTTATATTCATCCAGCCTTTTCCCACAACAAGAACCTCACCCCATTAAGGCAATGGATTCCCTTTGACCTGGAACCATAAATACTTGCTTCAGAGATTTGGGGTTGAATCGAGGATGAGGGATGGGGAAGTGCACAGGTGAGCAATACTGAATATTTGTTTGATTTACATAATTATTTGAAGTATGTTACAGTTCCATGGGTGAAAATCCAGGAATGAACCAAGGCAATAGTTGCTCTTTCTTTTGTTCTTTCTTTCTTGTATCAAAGAAGTAAATAAAGAAAACAACAAAATTCTTGAAGATAGTAGCTGACAAACCAGCAAATTTTCAAAATGTTCCCCATGCCTCACAAATGAGTGAAGATGTCATTTGTGGTTTTCAAAGACATCCTCTGAACAAGGAGCTTTTTGCTTTGCTAAATGTTAGTGGATGCCTATTGATGACATATTTGATGAATGTCAAAAAGAAGCCTCTGATGAATTAAGCTGGTTTGATTCAATTGCAAAAATCAAGGAATGTGAAGTTTCTCACTCAGGTATTTCAAAAGAAGTGTGAAGTTTGGATTTCTGAGAAATAAAAAACAGTAGTTTTATAAATGAAGAACTCAGGTGTCTCCTACAATGATGGCTGGCTTACTAAGATCTTCAAAAGGTATAACCTTAACAATACCTGCTCTGTTCATAGCTGGCCTTGCACCTTTTAAAGCACTCAGTCTTTTTCCTCCGAAAGGAACATATTGCTGGGATGATGGCAGACTTTCAGTTTTAAGAAGCTGTCTTCGGTGTTTGTCACGTAAAATTGAATGCACAGACTTCAGAAAATCCTTCCTATGTTCTGGGGAACTGAAACACAAAGAAATACACAGAAAACAGATTAGGTTCAAAACTAGCAACAGAACTTGCATTTCTATCATATGTATTTAGCTGAAACTAGTTAGTATAATTTGGCAAAAGTGCTTCACAATCTTCATTCTATTCTTCCTGACACAAGCACTGTTAGGTATGGCACAATTCTAATTTTTCAGATTGGGAAGAGTAATGAAACTAACTTTATTTCTACAAGGGATGGGAATTATACTCAAGTCTTGTACATCAATGTCAAGCTTTTTCTACATTATTTATTTATCTATCTCTTGGTTGTTCTTTTGACCACAGCTCCCAATTTGGTTTATCATAAAATTCATCACAATTGACTCTTTTAAAGTGTTACTTCCTTACCTGCAACAAAGATGAAATGATCTCTCTGGCCTGCCTTCTGACTCTGATTTCACATGAACTATTTCACAAACAGAATTGGTCTCTGCATCTAGAAAAAGAGAAAATAATATTTTCTAAAAAGTCATTTCAAACTGTTCACTATTAGCATAGATTAGTATATTAGTGTAATGACTGAAGTAACCTATATTCTAATATCACAAGAATTACCTTTCAACATCTTACCATGGATTTAGTAGTCAGAAGGTGGCTTCTGGAAACAGTTTCATGGAATAGTTCTGTGCTTTTGACAATATTCTAGAAAACGTTTTCAGCATGTAGCTAACTGCTGGCACATTAAGTACTTCCACATATGAACTCCACATTCTGGAAATCATAGGTGACTTCTGACAAGAGCAGACCCAGCTGAAATTTTAAATCCCCCTCCCCCAGTTCAGTCCGTGAGCCATCCCTCCTAGAAATGGCTAACAGAGATGGTCCACACAATGTGGTAAATACACATGGTGAACACTTAAAGTATACTCCCAAGTATATATTCCTTACAAAAAGAACACAATGGGAAATGTGCAATGTTTAGTGGTTAGTTGTGACAGGAAGACAAGCATCTTTCCTTAAGATTCATAAGTATGGCTCTTTCAGTATGTAACCTACATAAGGCTTTCTCAGCAATAGTATCCTGGTTGCAGAATGCTCTCTGTTAGAAATCTGATAAGCGCCAACATTGATTTCATTTCAACACAAAATTAATGTATAGCTATCCACCAGATACTTTGAGGTTTAAGGACCGTTGTTTAAATTGTTTTAGATTTTCTACAATGTTAAAAATTATTTAAAATAATTTTACATGATTTAAACTGTTTAAATTGTTCTCCTTGCACCCTGTCCTCAGATTTTCTGCTACAGGAAAAGATATAAATGAGCTATTATAATTACCTGTTTTAAACTGGAAAAAAAAATCTTTCCCTCTTTTTATGTATTGCATATTATATACTGTATATGGTAAAGGCCTTTGGTCAGAAACAATAAACTATTTTATAGTTATAGACTATGGCTTTTAAAGCAATGACAGATAGCCATGGCTATGGGCCGCTCACTTACTGCTTGTTCTGTAGCTTCAAGGACAACACTGCTAGTCTTCATTGGTACTCGTTAGTCCTCAATATGTGCCACAGCGCAACAGACAAGACTATAGCCTCACTTGCTACAGAACCATTTAACTACTTGATTTAGGGTCTCATGCTGCTCCACTGCTTGATACTGGGCTTCCAGCTGCTGAACAAGATTCATCTCTCACAGCAGTGAACCTAACAACCCTTACAACCAGGCCACATGCAGTGTGCACTGGCAGCTCATATTAGCAATTATTTGTTTTGTACACTTTTCGGAAGCACCTTTGAATCCCCCTAGTTACTCACTAGGACAGCTGTTTCTGGGTTTTAGATCAGAAATCAGAATATGTTCAGATTGACATGTACAACAGCACAACACATGCATTATTATCAGGAAAGAATGAGCATCCATACTAACATAAATTGCTATGCAATCTGGTTATTTCTTTCTAGTTTCTGTGTAAAATGAAAAAAGAAGTGTGTGTGTGTGTATGTGTGTGTGTGTGTGTGTGTGTGTGTGTGTGTGTGTGTGTGAGAGAGAGAGAGAGAGAGAGAGAGAGAGAGAGAGAATGCAGTTCTTTAACCATATTATAGTACGTTACACTGTTCTTTCCAATAAATCTCTTGACCAAAATGATGGGTAATCTCAAAGCTGCTTCTGCTGAATGTAGCAAGCAAAGGGTATGTAATGAGACACAAGATCACAGAAGGGTGATGGTGATGGTTTATTCAGTATAACTGATACATTAATAGACCTTTGAATGGCCTGCAATAATCAGCATCAAAATACAGCTGCAATATTCTGCTTATCCAATATTTGAAACCCATGCAACCAGGTAAAACTTTAAGCAAACACTTATCCATTTTTTATATGATTGGCTAAAATTCAGACAAAGGGCGGATGAAATAAAATAGTCTAGATCTGCTACTATGGTGCCAACAGTGAGGAGCTTGTGCTAATTTCTTTGAGCACAGCATCCCACAGTGGAGCTTCTTTTATAGCCATCCATGCAATGATAGGATACTCATAAAAGGACCTTTTAAAAAAATCTGGAGAAAAGCTATGGTGCAGGAAGGGGTGGGGTGGGGACAAATATTTTCAAGTTCTGCAGAATTAAAGTCAAAATCAGCACACTGAACTAGATCAAGAAAACAGTGGAAGAAAATATCTTCCTTTTCACTGTTGGATTTTATGCGCAGTTTGATTGCATTCTGTTAGCTGCCTGAAACATTTTGCAAAACAAAAAGAATTGACAAGAAAATAGAACAACAGGTGCAAAGAGAAATAAAGACATTTCAGGGCTACCTGCGCTTGCCAGTGCTCGAACTTGCAGAGCCTCTAGAGGAATCATGTGACGGAAACGGAATGGGTCTGAGTCTTCATATATTGAAGCCCTATGCGATCCACCCTAGATAACAGGAAGGGCAGGAGAGAAAGGACCAGTTATCAGTAATGTAGACTGCAGACATATGTAACGAGGATTGTTCTAATATAATTTCATACCAGTCACCCTATTCATGTGGTCAACAACACAAGTTGGGATGAAAGAGAAGCAAAGTCAGCAAGCTTGCTCTACCCTTTCTCGTCCCCCAAAGATTTTCCATACTTGTGAAACAGCAGAATAGGACTTAAATCATGTCTTAAGCAAGAAATATTGCCCTACAGTGTTAGAATCAGGGAAGGTGGCAAAACCCATCCCTGTGGACCTGCTTCACTCCATATAGCAAAACCTGTCTTGTCATCTCTTACTAGACAACATTGCACAAACGGCTCCATAATTCCATTCACACCTATTTGCTGAATACCTTTCCCCATTCTGCACAATGCTGATTGTTCAGTTCACCTGGAGCAGTGGTTCTTAACCTTTGTTACTCGGATGTTTTTGAACTGCAACTCCCAGAAACCCCAGCCAGCACAGTTGGTGGTGAAGGCTTCTGGGGGTTGCAGTCCAAAACTCCTGAGTAACCCAAGGTTAAGAACCAGTGACCTGGAGTATGCCAGAAGCCTCTAGCTTGATTTTGTAACGTTGCCTACTGGATATTTTTTTTAGGATTTATTCCAAACATGAACATTGCAAATGTCTGAAGGTCAGCTCTTCTCTTCTCTCTGCTTGTTAAATATTAAGTTCTCAAACGTTTGTGCATAATTCCTGATTACATCTAAAAGAGTAGTTATAATTGCCTGGAATGGCTCCTGTAGAAAGATGCTAGGGAGAATCAAGATCTGCTCCTATAGACAAACATTCTCACTTTTTTCAACACAATCAGGTTGAATTTCACAATTGATCTTGAGTTGCCTGTCTGACCCCAATTCTACAGAAAGCTGGACCCTCACCATTTTCCAACTAGAAATCTGCCTTTAAATTGCAGAATCATGCCCTCTAAAGGCAGCCTGCTTAATTTTCTATCCTATGTCAGCTGCGTATAGATGCAGCACTGTGTGGATGTGGCTATCACTTGGGAAGATTAGGGAAGCTCTAACATGCTTATTTTGTCCTAGCCAGTGAAGGAATCATGTCCTCGCTGGCAAGAATGAAGGAAGAGAGCATTGACAGAGAAGAGAGGTGCTAGCACCTTTATGAAGAAACTGAGAAATTGGGGGAACTTGGAATCCATCTCGAAAAATCAGGCTGTTTTGTGACTGCCTAGGAAAGGCTGGCTGAGAACATGATGTGATCAGTGTGAGAAAAGCCTTCAAGGCTCAGTGGGCTTCTTCCCTGGCACTGCACTTATTGGCAGATGATTTCAGCTACGTGAATGCGTGTGTGGGTGTCAGAAAGTCTCTTGTCTTCACGAGCATTTGAGGGAACTCAAAGACCGATTGTCAGACCATCTGGAAAGGCCTAGAATTGGATCTTTAATATATAAAAAGGGGTTCAGTTGATTTAGCTTACCTCTCAGGAGATGCTATACTCAATGGCTGTCCTGCTATGCCACGCCTGGAAGATTGCACTCTGCAAAAACTTTGGAACTATGCAGACTCTACACTAATGTGTATTAATTAGATTAGTTTACCGTATTTGCCAGCGCACAAGGCGACTGGCCGTATAAGACGGCCCCCCAACAGGAGGAGGAGGAAGAGGGGAAACGGGCGGGTGGCGGGCGAGCGAGCGCGCAGCTGGCTCAGCGGTGCGGCGGGCAGCCCAGCGGCAGGCTCTGGCCGCTCAGGCATGGCAGGCTGTGCTTCCCTCCCTCCATCCAGACCGACTGCCTGCCTGCCCGCCCGCCTGCCTTTCTCCCCAGCCAGCGCGGCCCTGTCATTCAGTGCACCCAATGTACAAGACGACCCCCCCTTGGAGGCATGTTTTTGGGCCCAAAAAGTCATCTTGTACACTGGCAAATACGGTAGCTTTGTTTTCTGGTATTTTCTCTTCATTGCCTTAGCTTCATCTCAATCACATTTTTCTTTCAATTGCTTTTTGAACCCCTTTAAAACTATTTGCTTTGACTATCTTTAATAAAATATAAAAATTTATTATACTATAATCAGGTCTTGTCCGATTAGCTACAGAGTATTTTCGTATCTTTGTGGGTGTGATGCCAGTCTTCCTTGCACTTTGGTCCTGACTAGCCTTGCAGATTTTTTTCGACTTCCTAGAAGCACTGCCAAGTCTGGGAATGCTGAATGCTGGGAGGCATCAGTGCCAGGTTTGTTCCATAGTTTTCACCACAACTCACTTTTCTGGGTTCAGTCACAAACAGGGAAGTGTGGCTCAGTGGCTAGAAAGGGACCGTTTGAGCCCAGAATTCTGTCACAACCTTCTTCTGCTGTCAGTTTACTCTTCAGCAGGGGGAGAAAAAAATATTCCAAAGCAATGAGCATAGTGGGGCGGGGGGGGGGGGGGGAGAGACCAGTGCTGAAGCATTGCAAACTTTTTGTAGTAAACTTTTTGATCAATCTATTTTGTCCTTATTGACTGATACAAACAATATGAGATCAGTCATGATTTTCTGTGATTTCCTTCATTTTGTTGGGGGAAAGAGACGTGGCTTACTCAAGACATATCAAGGTACACTTAAAACAGCAAGGTATTTTTATGGATGAGTTTTTTGCATTAAAAAAAATAGTTATCCTTGCCAGCTAAACAAAAAATGGTTTTTGAGGGAGCCAACGGTTTATTCCTTCAGCAAAGTACAATACAAAGCCTTCAGCAGAAGTGCACCAAGAAAACAGGCTCCCTTCCATTCCTCTTTGTAGTTCACCTGGAAGAGTTTGAAATTTTTTGCTTTGCCTAAGCCAAAAAGAAAGCGACTGTGTTTGAATGTCAGGATAAACCAAACATATTCCCCCTTCCTTCACCTCCTTAAGTGTGGTCATGAAAATAAGCCAGAAAGCTTTGATATCTTTTTTTATTAAAATGGTTTGTCATGTCATCCAGAACCAACAATTTAACTGGATCCAGTAAACTACATCTGAGTACTCTATACCTAGAACACTCTGAAAAGGGTTGCTATACACTGGAATTGACTTGATGGCATGCTAATTACTACTATTATAAATCTTAACTTTGGGTCAAATCATGAGTTATGATGCGGATTTGTTCCAATAAATCATAGTTAAGATTAACTACACCTCTGGATCTGGATGTAACACTAAACCATAATTAATCAGAAAAACAAGCAAAAGCTTCCAGCCATGCCAGTAGGAGAAAGGAACTGGTATGTGGGAATCCAAGGTTTGCAGACTTATTCATGTCACAGTAAATTTTGATGTCTTAAGAAAGCCAGAGATACCATAAAGAGCCAAAAACAAAGATGGGAAAACATCACCCTTCGTTTGAGCTCTCTGTACATTATAGGGTGGGGGGAGTGTTAGGCATGACCCAAATCATGGCTGACTAGTAAGGCAAATCCATATTTGTGCATATATGACTACTTACAACTGTGTATTGTGACCATTTGAAGTCATTCACCTCAGGTGTTTTGAGAAAAAAATGTAATGTAAAATGCCATTGCTGCTTTTCTAGCTGATTACCAGGAAGCAGAGAGTAGGTGTCAATGGGCAATTTTCACCATGGAGAGAGGTGAAGAGCGGTGTGGCCCAGGGATCTGTCCTGGGACCGGTGCTTTTCAACCTGTTCATAAATGACCTGGAGACAGATAAGCAGTGAGGTGGCCAAGTTTGCAGATGACACAAAACTTTTCCAGGTGGTGAAGACTAGAGATGGGGTATTCATATTTGTATACGAATACCCCCGCACAGGTGGACATAATGAGGGTCCAGCCCCCTGGGGCCGGACGGTCCACTCACTGATCCGCTGCCAGTGCGGGCACTGCAGAGCCTTCCAATCTGAAGATCGCGTTCTGCAAGCCACTCTTCAATCTAGCAGAGACGCTTGTTGTCCACCTCCTGCCAGAAGTGGCGACCTGAACGCGATCTTCGGAGCCACTGGAAGGCTCTGTGGTGCCTGCGGCAGCAGCAATTCAGTGAGTGGACCGTCCAGCCCTGGGCAGAAGAAGAACAGATTGCAAGCTAAGATGCGAGTACTTGGCAATTTTTTCAGTCTGGGCAGTTCTTGGCCATTCACTCTGGCAAAAGAATATGAATACGAATATTCCCGCACAGGTGGAAATAACAAGGGTCCAGCCCCATAAGGCCAGACTGTCCACTCACGATTTCACCCCTGCCACTGGCTCCACGGCGGCTTCCTATCGCGCTGTTCTCCACAATGGATTAGCCACTCTCCGACCTAGCAGAGAGGCTTGTCATCCCGCCTCCTGCCAGGACTGGATAATTGATTGTGGACAACAGCGCAATAGGAAGGCACCGTGGAGCCGGTGACGGTAGCAACATTGTGAGTGGACACTCCGGCCCCACGGGGCTGGACTCTCGTTATTTCCACCTGTGCGGGGATATTTGTATTCATATACAAGTACAAATAACCCCATCTCTACTGTGAACTCATTACTAGTATTACACATTATGGGTTTTTCTTTAAATCAATAAATACCACAAGAAACAATATTTGGACTGGCTTTTACGTGTATATTGTAAAATATGTGTATATTGTAAAATATATACAAGTTTATCAGCTGTCTTTTGTTTCCCCAGTTCCATTCTCTGATGTATCAGTTCCAGTCTCCTTTTTCTCCTTAATATTATTTGCAGTGATGAAAGACTTACTAGTTTTTTCTTCTGTTTGGAGCCGTCTTTGTACACAAGAACGACAGCAGTCTTGAATACTAGAAAGGAATCGAAACATTCAGAAAATAAGTACTTCACTGGGCAGAAGAAGAGCAAATTGCAGGCTAAGATGCGAGTACTTGGCAATTTTTTTCAGTCTGTGCAGTTCTTGGCCATTCAGTCTGGCAAAAGAATTCCTTCCGCATCCCCACCCATGGGACGCCCATGGAGATTGATAGATTACCCAGAACAGTGAAGAGGAGAAACGCTAAGGGCTAATTCCCTCTATTTCTGATGGATTTTGTGCACAAGATTAAGTGTGAACTCTCCAAACTGCTTGTCTGCTTGTGCCTCAAGCCTTTTCCTCTATAGGATTTGTGTACGTTTTTGCTGCTCTTTTCAATTTCAGGCTCTCCATTTCAAATTATTGTGTTAGTATCAGAGCCTGAATGTGACAAGAGTTGCTAATACACAATCTTGTGGAGAAGGGCAGTAATTTCAAAGAAACTGTACATAGACTTTCAGAGGATGAAACTAAGGACATTTTGCTGGCCCGGAAATCCTAGGGGAGAGAAGAAAAAATGAAGAAAAGCTTGTACAAAGCTGTAGAACTGAGAGGCATATAGATTAACAACTCTAGTGCAGGCATTAGCTTTATATTAAGAGTCTTACAGGTACTTAATGTAATTATTGTCAAATCACTTATTGTCAGAGTAATTCCATTTATTTTATTTACTCTGAAGCAGTCTAATGACTGCCAGTTGATTTTCTTGACTGAATAAGGTTTAAAAAAACAATTAGCACAACAGTAACTCATAGTGAGTGACTGATTTGCAGCATTTTTAAAATCTAAAGTAGAGGCCATCCACCAGGACCTTGATCCCTTTTTACAGACAGTAGATCAAGCTGTGATGTCCAGTGCATCATCTTGCCTGGCGAGGTTAACTTGCTTTCAGCCTGTGACATCCAATGACGTAGACAGGGTGCTTGCGCGCTATCGTGCCACCTCCTCCCCTTTAGACCCTTGTCTGGCCTGGCTCATCAAAGCAGCCAGGCTGGTAACAACAGAATTTTTGTTGTGTCCGACTCTTTGTGACCCCATGGACGACAGCAAACCAGGACTTCCTGTCTTCCACTGCCTCATGGAGTTTGGTCAAGTTCACGGACCACTACAATAATTAATGTGTCTCTCCAGGAGGGCAATGTCCCCCCTGTCCTCAAGGAGACACTCATTAGACCTATTTGAAAGAAACCTAATTTGGTGGCAGACGAAATTGGGAATTATAGGCCCGTCATCAATGTTTCTTTCTTAAGTAAAGTGGTCACAGTGGCCGATCACCTCCAGGCGCTTCTGGAGGAAAATGATGCCCTTGATCCATTCCAGTTGGGCTTTAGGCCATAGCATGGTACAGAAACAGCATTGGTCGCCCTGCAGGATGACCTCCTGAGGGAGGCCAACAGGGGCAATATGTCATTGTTGGTCCTCCTTGATATCTCAGCAGCCTTTGATACCATCAACCACGGTATCCTCCTGGGGCGGCTCTCCAAGTTTAGGAATCAGTGCCCTCGTTTTGGTATGGCTCTGTTCCTTCTTGGAGGACTGTCCCCAGAGAGTGCAGCTTGGCGAGATGACTTCCACCCTGTGGATCCTCAATTGTGGGGTTCCGCAGGGGTTGGTCATCTCGTCAATGCTATGAAATATCTTTATGAGGTCGCCCAGTTCTACTTCTCCTTTTTCCCTACTGCAGTGGATGCTGTTCCTACGCTTGAACACTGCTTGAGGACCGTTCTGGAGTGGATGAGGGCAAATGGACTGAGGTTGAATCCGGACAAGACAGAAGTCTTGCGTGTGGGTGGCCCTGGCATCAGTGGGTTGGGAAAATCCCTCTCCTTTGGGGGAGTGACTCTTCCCACAAAGAGTGAGGTCCGCAACTTGGGCATCTGCGTGGACCTGGATCTCACCATGGAAACCCAGGTGGCATCTGTAGTCCAGGCAGCCCATTTTGATCTTTGGAGGATTGCCTAGCTGGATGTGGTGGCACTCACTACGCTGATTCATGCCCTCGTAATCTCAAGAATAGATTACTGCAGTAACATTCAAAGCCCTAAATGGTTTAGGACCTTGGTACCTATCGGATGTGGTGTTAAACCGCAGAAGCCTCTGTGCTGCAAGGTCAGAAGACCAGCAGTCATAAGATTGAATTCACGTGACGGAGTGAGCTCCTGTCGCTTGTCCCAGCTCCTGCCAACCTAGCAGTTCGAAAGCATGTAAATGCGAGTAGATAAATAGGTACCACCATGGTGGGAAGGTAACGGCGTTCTGTGTCTAGTCATGCTGGCCACGTGACCACAGAAACTGTCTACAGACAAACGCTGGCTCTACGGCTTGGAGACAGGGATGAGCACCGCGCCCCAGAGTTGGACATGACTGGACTAAATGTCAAGGGGAGCCTTTACCTATCGGAATGCCTGCTCCCAGCTAGATCTGTCTGTAATACCCTTCACAGGCAGGGCAATTGAGGGCCTTGACCCTGAAGGAGGCCCAGAGGGAAAGAACAAGAAACCAGGCCTTCTCGGTGGTCACCCCCTGCCTATGGAACAACCTGCCTATTGAGATCCTCCTGGCACCCTCGCTGGATGGATTCAAAAGAGCATTGAAGACCAGACTCTTCCACCAGGCTTTCCTGGAGCATTAAGATCTGAGCCTCCCTTTTACCATCCTTTTTGCCATTCTCTCCATCACCCCTTTTTACCACCTTCATCACCATCTGTTTTAGTTTACCCTATTTGGTTATGTATTAATTTTTTTATGGTGTTTTAATATTTTTGCTGATATTGTTGTTAGCTGCCCAGAGTGGCCTGGTTGCCAGATGATGTGGAATATAAATTCAATAAATAAATAAATAAAATAGATTTGAAATGGACAAAATTCAACTAATGAATTTTCAAAGTTGCAAAGCCAATACATTATTTCAAAGAGCATTTTTGTAAAAAAGAAAGAAAATCCATACTGCTAATCATATTAAATTGTCATGTATTCTTAGTTCCTCTGCAAGCAATTAACTTTGTCACACTGCTGTGCTTAAAAAAATAAAATGTACATATGTAGGCTAATAGTTCTAATGGATTTATATTTAAGATGGAAGGAAGAACCAACTGGCAGAATCCAGTGGAGTTCTTTCGATACAATTGTGGCATTTCCCCCAGGGGAGGAGGGCGGCTAAGAAAGTCTACATTAAATTGATTTAAAATCTGTTGTGATACTGCAAATATACAGCAAGGGCCAGATGTGTGTGCCTTCGGTATAAATAGCACAAGGAAGTTTTCAAACATAGACATACTGATTCACTCCAAAAGGTAGCATTAGAGTATGTTTCTCTTGTCCTCTTCCTCATTTACAGGTAAGTGTAAAAAACAGGATGAATGGAGAAATGCCAAATCAATACCTCTAGGTTTTCGTCTCCCAGCAGAAAAAATACTGCTTGCATAGGCAGTCTTTAATTTAAAGAGTTCCCATAAATCAGAAGTGACTTGTGATAGCACATAACAACCTGGAAGATCATAACTTAGTTTGCAATTGTTTGAATGGAAACAATTGTTACTATATTTAAAATTCTAAATTCAACAATTCTGGGCAAGGTGGGGGGACATACCAAATGCTGCCAATTCAGGTTCCTTTTTCCACTTCCCAAGTGATGCAGGAGGATTAAGCCAGATGACTGTAGTATGCAACAGCAAGTCTCCCATAGAAAGGTCTGCAACCTGCCAGCCAGAAAACATAAAACAAGAAATGTGTTATTTAAAACAAAAATGTGTCTCAGCAGTAAGTGGCTGGATTAGCAGATCAGACAGATGATTGCAGACATGCTGATATTCTTTACAAGTCTAAGCAAAAGATACAATTCTGTTTTCTTTGTTCATGCAGAGTGCAGAAATCACAGGGAATGACAACATATGCGACTTCTGTACTCTGCATAAACAAAGAAGACTTTCAGGGCGACGTTACACAGTTCTGTTCAGAAGTGTCAATGGGTTCAGTAAGATTAACAAGCACAAAAAGACTGAGAAACGACAAAATTTTCACATGTCGCACTGATGGCAACATGCACATCTGGAAAAAGACATTCCGTGGGGAGGATCGCGTACCCAAATCTCTCTCTCTCTTTCCTCACCACCCGAGAAGAGCTGTGGATGTAAGGCACAGATGAAGGGTTACGGGAGAGGTGAGTGAGCTGGATCCTAAACTCTGGAAGGCTTAAATAAATAAGAAGCCAATGGAGTTCTTTCAGTACAACTGTGGTACCACCTCCCCCATGGGAGGGGGGGGCAATGAGATACAAATATAATAAATAAAAAATACTATCAGCACTAGAGATACACGGCTTTCCTGAAACAATGAGAATAGCTTCCAAATGATCAAAAACAACCCTCTTACCTCTTTTTTGTCTCCTGTTTGTTCTGCAATGAGCTGGTCAAACACAGCACCATATTCTTCATGGATTTTTTGCATTTCATTAATATGGCTAGCAACTTTATTCATTGTTTTTATGGCCACTGGAAGAAAAGCAAGGAACCAGAAAACAATTTGAAAGAGATAAATGACTACATTTATCATGCTTTAAAAGTATTGTTGTTTTTATTAAAAAGTGCATTATAATTTAAATTATAGATGACTCTTGACCAGACAGGACCCCTCTTCCTGCTCTGGTCCACAAGCCACTCCCAATTTAGACAGTAATCTCCTTAGGTCCATTACTCGTCATGATGTATATTTTGTAATGGCCAGAAGCAGGCGGATATTATTTACCTCATTCCTTACTCATTCTACACTATGCTGATCACATGGTGATCAGTGTGGGTGTTTACTGATACTGAACCTCATCAGGAAAGTACAGCAAGTGGGATTGTCTTCATTACAGTTTCCATGATCCTGGGTGCTGTGCACTACTTTTTTTAAATGAATCTTCTCCACTTGCACAAGAAAACAAAGATTGTTATAGAACAGCACATGCTTGAGTAAACCTCATTGTCCAATCAATAATGCACGGACAACTGAATGTTCTACATGTGTTGAAGCAATTGCATGGCAACCCAAGGGTGTGTGTGGCAATTACAGAACAAAGTCTTCTATTTTGGTCTCATATCTGCACTCATAGAGGAATAAACTTCCCCAACATAATCCCAAAAGAGATACAACAGGCCTTTCATCCACATCACAAACATAGCTGAAAGTACATAAACAGGACAAACATTGGAAAGGAAAAAAATCTTCACATGTTAAAAGCAAAAATAGGTCCTTGGGTTTCCATTGTGTGTTAAGCTCATTTTTTTCCTGTACGATTTGAAGTGCACAATTATCCCTTTTCCTCTACTTCACACCAACAGGAATTGATTTAAGGTTCAAGTACATACTTTCCACATATATGAATTTCTTTCAAATGTTCCTGATGTTGGTGACCTTGTAGAAGATTGTGATATGTGATCTACAGGAATATTTGTAATAACAAAACAGGACACATGCTAAGCCATTTTCTTTTTTCACACAGAGCAACAGCTTACCGTCAAGATGATAGTGTTCTTCACTCTCTGCATCAGTGAGGGCAAAGAGTTCTTTCAGTAGAAGAGGATACTTCAATATCCTCTGAATGGGTTTGATGAGGTATGACTCTAATGTTGACGAGTGCTGTCGTCTAGGATTCTGGGCATCCAAGAAAGCCTTAAATGCTGTGTCCGTCTTAGCTAGATGATAGAAAATAGAAAGGAACCTTCAAGATACGATGAAAACATTTGACATTTATTACAGGTTATTTATTTATCACATTACTTAGCTGTTTTCTGCCTGAAGATATTCTCTGTTTGCCATCTACGATATACCAATTTACAATAAAACCAATACTGTCAAAGAGGCCATTTTAAGCTACAGCCACCACATATTATCTGCAGTGTGACAGACTTAATCTATTTCCATTCAACAAGAGAATGTGAAGGAGTTTGAACAAAATAAAATGAGAAAACAGATAGAATGACAATACTGTACTTAGAAAGCAAACAAGATACTTTCACTACAGGAATACTAACAACATGTTTGATATTAACAGGGCTATAATGGAATTGAGGAGATGCACTAGGTTTATACAGGAAGATATTTGTGTAAATGTGTATGTATGAACTGCATTTTTAAAACTTCCATATAGAAGACACAGGAAAAGAATCCTGAAGTTCACAGCATTCAAACATTGTGGCTGCAGCTTCCTGCACAGTTAACCACACCAGGCTTCTTCTCTTCCTAAGGCATGAATCCCAGGAACAGTGAAGCGGTGTGACTCAGTGACAACACAAGCTCCCCCCCCCCCCCCCCCCGTTTCAGTCCTCCACATTGACAGATCTGGCTGGGAAAGACTTCCCTCCGAAACCCTGGAGAGCTGCTGCCCATATGCATGGACAATACAGTACTGAGCTAAAATGTCCCAGTGATGTGACTTGACATAAGGCAGCTTCCTATGCTTCCCTGCTGTTTCCCATCAGGTATCCAATGCTTCACTTCATTTGTGATTATCACCACCATATGGCTTGCAATCACTTGCTTCACCACTCATCTGAACTTTCTTGCTAGATAAATTGATCAGCAATGTATGGAGGACTTAAATCACCTCTAAATCTATACTGTACCTTTTACCCTAATGCATCCACCTGATACACCCACCAGCTGGCGCAGACTATGTACCCCATCCATCTTACAGATCAGCAAGTGGAGCCTTGTGGAAGGCCTAGTAAGAGAGGCCACATGCTGTTCTTTCCCAGTAGATATGTATGTAAACACCAGACTAGAGGCAATGTTTTAAGAGCACAATATAGACACAAACACCAGACCTGATGTTACAATCGTCTTCCTTCTCATATAATACCCTGTTTCACTGAAAATAAGACAGGGCCTTATATTAATTTTTGCTCCAAAAACCGCATTAGGGCTTATTTTCAGGGGATGCTTTATTTTTTTCATGTACAATCTATGTTTATTCAAATACAGTCATGTCATCTTCTGGTTGCAGCACAATGGTGGAAGGCGGGCTTTCACTTAACTAGGGCTTATTTTTGCAGTAGGGCTTATATATTCTAGCTGAACTATTTAAAATCTTAAAAGACGACGCTGTTTAGGTGCTACACACAATATGCCAGCACGTTTGGAAAACTCAGCAGTGGCCAGAGGACTGGAAAAGATCAGTCTACATCCCAGTCCCAAAGAAGGGCAGTGCCAAAGAGTGCTCCAGCTACCGTACAATTGCACTCATTTCACATGCTACCAAGGTTATGCTCAAAATCCTCCAAGGCAGGCTTAAGCAGTATGTGGACTGAGAACTCCCAGAAATACAAGCTGGATTTCGAAGGGGCAGAGGAACTAGAGACCAAATTCTAACATGCACTGGATTATGGAGAACGCCAGAGAGTTCCAGAAAAACATCTACTTCTGCTTCATTGACTACACAAAAGCCTTTGACTTTGTGGACCACAGCAAACTATGGCAAGTTCTTAAAGAAATGGGAGTGCCTGACCACTTTATCTATCTCCTGAGAAATCTATACGTGAGACACGAAGCAACAGTTAGAACTGGATATGGAACAACTGATTGGTTCAAAATTGGGAAAGGAGTACGACAAGGCTGTATATTGTCTCCCTGCTTATGTAACTTATATGCAGAATACATCATGCGAAAAGCTGGACTGGATGAATCCCAAACAGGAATTAAGACTGCTGGAAGAAATATCAACAACCTGAGATATGCAGATGATATCACTCTGATGGCAGAAAATGAGGAGGAATTACAGAACCTCTTAATGAGGGTGAAAGAGGAGAGTACAAAAAACTATCTGAAGCTCAACATAAAAAAAACTAAGATCATGGCCACTGGTCCCATCACCTCCTGGCAAACAGAAGGGGAAGATATGGAGGCAGTGACAGAGTTTACCTTCCTGAGCTTCATGATCACTGCAGATGGTGACAGCAGCCACAAAATTAAAAGACACCTGCTTCTTGGGAGGAAAGCGATGACAAACCTAGACAGCATCTTAAAAAGCAGAGACCTCACCTTGCCGACAAAGGTCCACATAGTCAAAGCTATGGTTTTTCCAGTAGTGAGAGCTGGACCATAAAGAAGGCTGACCGCCGAAGAATTGATGCTTTTGAATTGTGGTGCTGGAGGAGACTTTTGGGAGTCCCCTGGATTGCAAGGAGATGAAACCTATCAATTCTGAAGGTAATCAACCCTGAGTGCTCACTGGAAAGGCAGATTCTGAAGCTGAGGCTCCAATACTGTACTTTGGCCATCTCATGAGAAGAGAAGACTCCCTGGAAAAGACCCTGATGTTGGGAAAGAGTGAAGTCAAGAGAAGGGGACGACACAGGATGGGATGGTTGGACAGTGTCATTGAAGCTACCAACATGAATTTGACCCAACTCCGGGAGGCAGTGGAAGACAGGGGGGCCTGGCGTGCTTTGGTCCATGGGTTCACGAAGAGTCAGACTCGACTTAACGATTAAACAACAACGACAAATGAGTGAGTTATCTTCAGAATGTTGTATCTTAAATAGACTTGCTCAATTTTTGCAAATGCAAGCATGTGACTTCCTTTAAAGTGGGTTAATCCACCCAGATTTGTTCTCCCCCGTTTCCCATATTATCTTTTCTAGTGAGTTTTATCTTCTTAACGATGTGTATAAGTATGACAGCCTCAATTTCATCATTTTTTGTCTTCTCACAAGAGTTCAAGCTTGATTCAATTCGGGACGCACTTGTTTGTCTTTCTAGTGGCCCAAGGTTTCTGCAAAGGTCTCCTCCAGCACTATATTTTGAATGAATCAATGTTCATTCTATTATCTTTCTTCACCATCTTGCTTTAGCATCTATAAATAATCTGGAAATGCAATCACATTGATGGCTTTGGTTTCCAGTGACATATCCTTACACTTATGTTCTCTAGTTCCCTCATAGCTGTCCTCCCAAGTCTCAGTCTTCTTCTAACTTCTTGTCTGCAGTCTCCATTTTGTCTTATGATTGAACTGAGATATACAAAATGTTAAACAATTTCAATTTCTATGTTGTCGACATTAAAGTTACGTAATTCTTCTGCAGACATGGTTTTGTCTTCTTAATGTTCAACTGTAGCCCTTCTTTTGCACTTTCTTCTTTCACCTTTATCAAAACTCATTTCAAGTCATTGCTGCTTTCTGCCAGTAACACCGTGTCTCTGCACATCTTAAATTATTGTTGTTTCTTCCACCAATTTTCATTCCACTGTCATGTAAATCTAGCCCCAAATTCTGTATGATACGTTCTGCACACAGACTGAAGTGATATGGCAATAAAATACACTTCTTTTTGTATGGGAAACCATTCTGTTTTTCCATATTCTGTTCTAATGGTAACTTCTCGTCCAGAGTATAGGTTGCATGTGAGAACAATCAAATGTTGATAGAAAATTCTGTAGCTTTTCATGATCCACGCAGACAAAGGCTTTGTTGCAATCTATAGAGCATAGAGTAATCTTCTTCTAAAATTCTTTAGTAATTCCTAGTAACCAAAATATACAATGTCTAGTGTCTCTCTTTTTGAAATCCATCCTGAACATCAGGCATTTCTCACTCCATTCGGCTAAAAGTCTGCTGTAGCATCCTGAGCATTGTTTTGTTTGCATGTGAAATTTAAAAAATGATCATATACATATTTTTTAAATTCCAATATTATATTTTTAGAAGGAAGGAATCATGCCACCCTTCAACTTAGTAATAAACCTAGACAAGTTCTGAAGAGCTTAAAAGACCAAACAACAATTGAATTTATCCAGATATTCATGGAATTACACATATGGGTTTGCATGGTAAGTTGTGGTGTTTTGTTTTTAAATGTGCTATCAAGTCTTTTCTGGCTTATGGTGACCCTTTTCCAAAGTTTTCCAGGTAGAGAATACTCAGCAGTGATTTACCACTCCCTTCTTCTAGGTCAGCCTGGAACTGTGCAGCTTACCCAGGCCACACAGGTTGGCTCTACTTGCAGGAGGGACAGTGGGGAATTGAACTCTCAACCTCTGGCTCCACAGCCAGATACCTAACTCACTGAGCTATCCAGCCAGCTGCAAGTTGAGTTACATATAACAAAAAGTAAGCACACTGATAATGACATTCAAAGATTTCTTGGATTGTAAATCCAGTTCTTCTTTTATTTGATTTGAATTAGTCTCCCATGACATCAAACATAAAACAGGCAGCACTTCAGAATTTATATGGAGCTACTTTGTGATAACTATTCATTGGGAGTTATTTAAATATGTATGGATTCTCTTGAACTCAAACACATACACTGACAATAGTTGTGGCAAAGCAAGGATAGACACATACTTCAGACAGAACTACACTCGTATCCTTGAACTGAGTCTATGCAAAGTTTATTTATGCAGTGAGTGTTTGGTAATCAATTGAAAATGCAACGATGTAGAGAATTCTTCAAATTGCAAGCTTTTCGATTCCAACCTTTTAAACAATGTCATTCTAAGTCCTCTCTTTTGATTTTGTGACTATATGATCACCAAAGTTTTGGGCCATCCAGTATCACCCAGCCATCTATTTTACTAAACAGACTTTTAAGGCTTGAAAACATTATAATAGCAGTTGGAAAGGTTGTCAAGGGATGTGTAGAAATAAGTGCAGAGAAGACTCTTACCTTTTACAAGAACTTTTGGAACCTTTGTGTGGCTGGCGCAGAAGGCACTGTAGAGCTTGAAACGATCAGCATAATAAAGGAAGGAGCCACCCAATGAAAATAACACTTTCTAGGATCAAGAGAATGTAAAATCCGAATATTAAAAAGAAGAATGTACAAGCAATGCTGAAATTGTATGAGTGTTGAAAACACTATCCTGTATTCAGATGGCAAAATTTAGAAAAATATTTTTTTACATTATCTATTACAATATAGGTCCTAGTGGACCTTTCACTCATACAGGCAAGATTGTTGTAACCAGAACTTAAATTAAGGGATCTCTCTTCATTATTAACACAATCAACAATTAATTAAAACTAATTGATTAACAGTTAGAATTATTATACAAATGGAAAACTTATATAATTTGTATAATAATATATATATATATATATGGAAGCCACCTCCTACAAAGCCTTGTTCTCAAAAGGCCTAGGCCTTAGGCAAACAGCTGCCCATTCTTCAAAGGAACCAAGTACAGTGGTGCCTCGCAAGACAAATGCCTCGCAGGTAATTTGTTTCGCAAGACAAATTTTTCGCAAGACAACATTAACTGCAGAACAAATTAAATTTGTCTTGCGAGGCACCACTGTAGTTAGCAGTGATTACAAACAATACAGTGCTGCCGTCTTCATCCACTTCCTACCCTTGCGGATCTATGACATGGGCACCAAGGGAGCCGGCAGCAGTGAGTGTGTGAAGATGGCTTTGCCGCTGTTCCAAGCACGCCACTGTCTGAAGCAGCTGCCTCACTCTGGCTCGTGACTGAGCTGCCCTCTTCTATAAAACTAGAAACAGTGGCTCTGCACTCACGTCGACTGATAATTGTTGTCCTTTGAATGAAAAGCAAAACAAAACTCCTTCCACTCTGTAGATAGGATCTCTAAAGCTTTAACCATGTGACACCGAGAGATTGGAAGAAACTTGTTCTGAACTTTTCTTCCCTTCAGAAACAGGACGGCCTTTTAATTTTTTGTATGGGAAACTTATCCCAGAATAAGTTGTCCTCCTCCCTCTAAGCTGGTTTAGAGAAAGATTTCTGGATAAGCTTACAGAGCATCAGACCATCCGCTGCCACTTGCAAAGACTTACACAAGGACAGAGATGACTGCAGACGTAGCGGCATTATTTATTTAACGAACAGTGCTATAGGAAACACACACCTGGGGATCATATACCAAACAATCCTGAGGTTACATGGAAGCCAGACATAGAGGAGAATAATATCTATTTAACGTGGAATAAATAAGGTACATAAAAGTGCATACATTGGCCTACAGTAATAACTTGAGTGCATAAGCGATTTGTAAAAGGGTCCGACAACAATCCTTTACCATTTAGTTTCAGTATGTTTTTTGCTAGGTTACTCCCTGATCTTCCCTCAGATGGCAACTAAGTCTTGGGAACAAAACAGAGAAGGATAAGCAAGCAGCTTTCTTGTTCATCAGGAGGTAAAACAATGCAGTTTGCAATTCAGATGTATCCTCCAAAGATTTCCTAGGAAGGGGTATCCTAGGCTTGCCTGAACCAGGGTTCATTGTGCTTTTGTTACTAGCTGTTCTCTGATGAAAATCCAGTTAAGAAATTGGACATACAGCATCTTACAAGTTTTCACAGGTACTGCAGCTATCCGTAGACGAACGATAGAAGTGCTGTAAGAGTTTGAGCTTTCAGAATGAGATGCTTGTTTTAAAGTCTTGCCAAGGAAATGAAGTGCAAAACAAAGAGGAGTGACAGATTCAAAAAGTTGTGAAATGAGCTGTTCTGATTATTATTATTATTGTAGTGGAACCAAATGTTAAGCAAATGTTTACCGATCTAAAGCAAAAACTTAAAGACTCACTTTAAACTGGTCCACTCTTTCAAGCTTTTCCAGATCCGGAATCAATCTCACGCCATCTTCAAGGGTTTTCAGAAATTCTACTTGAAATGCCACCATTTCAGTCAAATTTCCAAAAAGAACATCAAGCTGATAAAAAAGTATTTTTGGAAACTGATTAAAATTATTTCTCCCACTTAAAATATCTGACAAAATATAACCCCTAAATTTGAAGATCTCTATCAGCCATTTCATTTATTCTAAAATTTGAATCCTAAATTTCATTTATTCTAAAATTGAGCATTCCATGGAAGTCTCACTAGCCACTGCCTTACTTTCACTGGAAAATCCATCTATTAGAATCCACAGAAGGTTTTCCCTTACCTAGTGCCCTTCAGATGTGCTGGACTATAGATTCCACAATCCTCAATCAGAACATTGTTGGTTGCAAATGATTATAATTGTAGGTCAGCATATCTAGAGGGTACCTGGTTGGGTAAGGCTGACCTAGAAGATCCTTTTCAATTCAGCTATTCATTCATCCATCCATTCATTTATTCCAGTATTTCCAACCTGCCCTCAAGCAGATCTCAGGACTGGGTAAAAATCAATTAGCGTATATAATCATGTGCCATTAAATCAATTCTGACTTATGGTGGTGACCTTTTCCCAGCTTTTTCTAGGTAAAGACTATTCAGAAATGGTTTGCTATTCCCTTCTTCTGAGGGCACCTGGGACGGTGTAGCTTTCCCAGGGCAACACGGGCTAGTTCTGCTGGGATGCTTAATGGGGAAGTAAACTCCCAACCTCTGGCTCCCCAGTCAGATACCTAACTTGCTGAGCTATCCAACCAGCCAAATTACCTTAGAACAATCTAAAACCCTTCAAACATTTTAGAACAATGAAAAAAACTTTAGAAGTTTTTATTTAAAGAACAGTAATTCAAACAAATCAAATCCAACAAAATGATGGGTCAAAAACCCAACCATAAGTGCTTACTGGGTCCCAAGTACTTGTGTGAACCACCAGATTTTCTCTTGGACCAGAAATATGGGCAATCACACCTCCAAAGGATGAGAATCCATCTGGAGCTATACAGGGGAAAAAGTCCTTTGAGGCCTCCACATGGTGTTGTACTCCAAATGGTGAGATACAGAGAAGGAATATACAGGGAGAGATGCTCCCTCAAGTGTGTAGGTCCCAATCCATTTAGGGAAATCTTTAAAAAGTATTTCTAAACTTCAGATTGAAACACTGGCAGCCAGTGGAATTCATTTAAAAATAATTCTTTTTATTTCAGTTGACAAACGACAACAAGTAGTATTTTGAAGGAAATACAATACCTCTTCTTGAGTGAGAAACGTTTCCTTCTGTAGAGGTTTCAAATACCTCTCCATCAGACAATTTAAGTCCTGAAAAGTGAAAACAATTATGTTAGCTGCATTTTCTCCAGGGTTCAACAACAAACTACAAATACAAAACATATTCACAGTATCTTCAGTCAGGCATTAAATAAAGACACTGTATTGGGAAATTCCTTAAGACATCTCTTGGCTACGATTTGTAACAGAATCTTGGCTATGATCTATTACAGAAATATTGGCTGGATTCTGCCTGACAGTTCTTATGTTTATTTTCCCCCCTAAAACAACACGAACAAATACTAATGTACATCTTTAGGTAGGCATCCTTCAGTCTCAAGAGACTATGGTAACGTGATCTGAATAGAGGTCTTGGAACAGCATCTAATGTGGCTGAGAAGACCAATTTGAGAGTGACCGTCCCTTCCACACTGACAGCAAATGCAATTTGTCCCCTCTCCAGCTCCCTGATTTTGCCAGTTTCAGGACTGCCTCTTTGCCTACTGAACAGGTGTCTCATCAAATTGGGAAAGGCCATGCTGCACCTCCTGCCTCCAGGTTGAATGCTCAGATGTTAACATTTCCTATCTGTTGAGGCCCATTCCTAAGGCCTTCAGATCCCGCTTACAGATATCCTTGTATCGCAGCTGTGGTCTCCCTCTAGAGTGTTTTTCCTGCACTAATTCTCCATACAGGAAATTTTTTGGAATCCAACCATCAGCCATTCTCACAGCATGCCCAAGCCAATGTAGACATAGACGTAGATGTACATCTTTATTCCTATTCAATTCACTGAAGCTTAAAGCTATGTCCAATATGTTTATAATGTTGTAGATACATGTTTCTAAATATGCCCGACAGGGCTACTAGTTTGATATCTGAGGCAAAGGGCAATAACTTTCCATCACACTGTTTATCCAAAACTGGAACTGCACTGCACTGACAGATGAATCTTACATCAGCACAAATGACAGGACAGTGTCCTCCACTGCACCTAAAAGTGCAGGTCAATTTAGGGCAAAATAAGCCATGAGGTACATTTTAAGACCTAAAAGGTCCTTCAAGGGATAAAACTGGTTACTCCTGGCAAACGGTGTGCCAAAAGGCCCAAGGGGTCATGCTTTGTATTTTTGTCCTCCCTTTTTAGAGTGCTTTCAGGGGCAGAAGCATGAGAAAAGGTGTGCAGCACTCCAGGTGAGGGCTCTCAGAAAGACTTCCGGGCTCTCGGGAGTACCCCATCACTATTTCAAGATATAAAAATCTTTAAATATGACTATTAAATATTTCTCTTGGCATATGATTTTACCTTGACGTATGTGCGTTCGGTTTCAAGGAGTTCACATATAACCTTGCGCAGTTTATCAGCATCAGTTAGTTGTCTTGTGGTCTGTTGAGGTCCAGCAAATTCCTGAGGGGTCACACTAGAGTCTGATGGATTCATCTCATGAAGACTGCGGCAAAAGGCAGCAACCTGTTCCGTACTCTTTGAAATTAACAAAAAATATATAACTGGTTACTATTTGTAGAACGGTGTCATGATCCTAGTTAGCTCTACTGCATCATTCAATTTGAGCTACAATTTCATTTTTCTTCTGGTTGAAGAGGCCTAAATTACTTACTTACTTACTTACTTACTTACTTACTTACTTACTTACTTACTTACTTACTTACTTACTTACTTACTTACTTACTTACTTACTTACTTACTTACTTATTTAATATCCCACCTATCTAGTCAATTAAGACCACTCTAGGCGGCTTACAACATACACAATAAGAAAATATAAAAACCGATTTTTACATAATAGAAGACATTTCAAGAAGATAAGACAAACAATAGGGAAGAAGAGAAAAAGGGGAGATCAGGAATTGGCTGAGGGGAAGGCCTGCCGAAACATCCATGTTTTTAGTTGATTTTTAAAGATACCCAGCGAGGGAGCCGCGCAAATCTCAGGGGGTAGATTATTCCAGAGTAGTTTTCTAGAGCATAATATTGCATCAATGCCAGAAAAAATAAAAATTTGTTCTGGATTACACAAATTATAAGCGAATGATTTCTTAACAAGTATAGCAGTCAAGACAAGTGAGATATAGCATAAGTATAGCCCTGAATGTTGGTTAGGATGCTGTTTACCAGCATAATGTCATAATTTTCACGTGAGATTATACTTGACAGGGGAGAACTGTTATTTATGTATCAAAATGTGTAAAACAACTGACTTAAGCTTCCCATGCCAATTACCCCTAAGGATTTACTACAATTGCAAGATACAAAATTGTTTTCACAGTTTGTTTGTGACCGTATATGAGCAAGCGCTAAATGGCCATTAAATGATCATTATTTTTCCCTACAGTCTTTTAATGCCCATTTCCACTCTTATTGCTCTAACTTTTAATTAAAAGAATCAGAACCTCAATTAACAAATTTGATCTTACAAACACCTGAATGCGGCAAACACAGAGCTAAAAAGAAACGTTAATTTCCCAAGTATTTCCACAGATCTGTATTTATTACATGTCACCAATATATTTAATAATAAGATGATGATGATATGTCTTCAAGTAGACTTTGATTTATAGCAATCACCCCAGGATTTTCCAGGTTTAAAATATTTAGAAATGGTTCACCAGACCATCCTTCTGGAAGCACTTTTGGACTGTGTAGCTTGCCTAAGGTTACACAGATGGAAGGGCATGTAACCTCATCAGCTACATGATTTCTGAATATATATCAAAATCCTCAGATCTCCCTCCTTTCCCCTGCTAAGGTCAGTAACTACTGAAATTCTACTTTCATCACATTGGCATGAAGGGATATGAGTTTGAAATATGTGCAACTCAAATCATGAAGGCTACATTTGTTTATTAAAACCTGCCCTCTTATTTAAAATCAGTAAGGCATCTTACAACGTATACTAAAAAAAAAAAAAAAAAAAAAACTAAACACACCACAGAAAGGCAACCACAACCAATAAATAATGACTGATAAAATTCAACTCAATCAATTTTCAGACCTGTCAGATGAAACCTAAAAGCCCTCTGGAAAGAAAGCCCACCTTCCTACCTATACACCACAAAAAGAAGGCATGTCTACCTAAGGAGAAGCTCTACAATTTCAGTGCCACCATTTCAGAAAAGCCTCGTCCTGCACTGCCACATACTGTACAAAGTCTGGTAAAAATACCTTTTTGTACTACTACAATTCCAGAGTCAGCATGGACGTTAATTTTGGAAGTCAAAGATTTGTTCTCAGTGCCTGTTACTTCAGAAGGTGGGGGCCAATTCAGTACAGCCTTTAAAGAAAAGTTTAATGTAATAATGGGTTTACTGGGCTGCATGATGAGAGGCAGTCCTTGATATCCTTGGTCCAAATCATTCAGAGCAGCAATGGACAAAACAAGGCCCAAGTACCACATGCATCCCCACCACATGCATCCCCAGAGCCCAAGTGCAACCCCAGTACTTCTGTGGCCCTCAATCCAAAAAAAAAAAAAAAAAAAAAAAAAAAAACCTAAGCTATTGGGTTTTTTTCCTTTCCTAAAACAGATAGTTGCTTCTGCTTTTAGAAGAAATAAAAAAGCCAAGGAAGAAGACTCAATCCAGGAAGGTCTAGAGCATGGGTTCCCAACCTGAGGGCAGGACACCCAAGGGGGTCACAAAGTTTTTTCTGGGGGGCTTGGCACAAAAACAGTTGTTTTTAGTAGCAATTATTTTTATATTTATTATATTAAATGTGGTATACAAAATGCTGTTTCATTTTAATCCTCTTGGCCCACAGACAGATAAATTAAATCTGAACCAGAATTGCAGGCAACCTAGAGTTCTTAGTTATCTCTGTCCCCCTTTCCTTTTATCCATGTACATTATTATTAGCCCCTCCAGAACAGACACTCTTGCTCATTTCTCTTTGTTCTTCCGCATCCATCTTTGGAGGACTGGTGTCAGCTTTTTGGACCCAAGCTTTAGCCCAACTGAAAGAGGCCTGAATGAAGCAAGTCCATGGTACATGCCAGAAATGATGATGCCCAAGTTGGCAGCAGTACCATTCACTCCGCTGGACTCTCTTGCTCTTCCAGGGGTGGCAACGATGGTGCAGTGAAAGGAGAGAGGAACTGGGCAGAGAGATCCCTCTGGGCCTTGCCTGAGGCATGGAAGAGGAAGGCAAGAAGGGCAAATAGGGGAGGGAGGAGAACCAGGGAGGTGGGGCATGGGAAGTGTAGGGAGTTTATGTGGATTTGAGGGGGAACAGCTCTTCACTGAGGCAGTTTTTTTTGTGGGGAGGAGCCATGAAGGAATGGTAATTTCCACACCCTACGTAATAAAGTGTATTGACATTTTTTTTTCTTTCTCAAATTTTATCTGGTAGAAGCAGATTTACAACCCTCACATAATTATGTATTATTGTATTAATATTAATATATTAGGTTAGAATATATTTTAAGGTGTACAATTAAAAATAATTTTTATGCAAACATGGTGGAAGGGTCACAGGTTACTTGGTTTTATAAAAGGAGGTTGCAACTCAAAAAAGGTTGTGAAACACTGGTTTAGAATGATAACACCTCTTAGTTGCATTCCTCTCAAGTGACTCAGAAGGGTACAAGATAGTTAATGACACTGAAAACTGCTGAAAGATCTAGGAAAAACAATAGTAACCTAGGCAGCACGCTGACTGAGAATATTAAGTAGAGGAACAAAGCTTGCAGCTACAACCTGACCAGTAAAATATTCTATGGTGATGCCTGAAAGGGAGGGGCACCTGAAAGCAACAATGAAATTCTACACAGCCAGTGTGCTGCACCAGACATGTAGCAACCGTATAAACCAAGATGCTTTACATTGGGTCCCACAAACCCTGTACCACAACTGATTTTGCTGCTGTTGAGCTGAATCTGGTTGGTGATTCATGTGTGTGCAAGTTAATATGGAATGGAATTATTTGAAGAAAATAAATATAAGCACTCAAAGTTGACTGAATTTAAATAATATACATGTAAATATGCTGGTAGAAATCCAGCTAATTCAATGGGCATAAATCTCTGGTGAATTGCATCTGCTCTTGTGTGCTAGGTCATGAAACTCAATGTTCAATAGCAAATGCCTATGCTAACTTGTGACAATTTGAAACCAAGATTTATACCAATTGTATCACAGTCAATGTTCCCTCTAAGGTGAGCGCATCCACGTGTGTGCAGAGCTCCACTGGGGCTGCTCATGGGCAGCTGGCAGCTGATTTCTTTACTTCCTATTTCAGATTAAGCCCTGTCCTCCGCGCACACACATAGGGCGAGGCTCCTGTGCAGTAGGAACAAAAATTAGAGGGAACGTTGGTTGCTGTGGTGTAAAAATGTAATCGGATTCCAGCCACTGAGTTAAACTGAACTGAAAAAAGCAATGAAGCCTTACGGGAAAGTAGAGAAAATAAAGACAGAAGAAGTGTGCATGATGACGCCCCCAGCTCTGAAGAGGCATTAGACAAGTGATACAACCTTTAGGACAGAAACATTTTTGCTCCTTGCAGAGCAACAGAAGCTGAATGATTAGGAAAATGTTTAGCATTATACAGTGGTGCCTCGCATAGCGAGGTTAATCCGTTCCGGATTAACCCTCGCTATGTGAAATTGTCGCTAAACGGAATAAAAAAAGCCATAGAAATGCATTGAACTTTGTTCAATGCGTTCCTATGGCTTGAAAACTCACTGTTAAGCGAGGTTCTGCCATAGCGCTGCCATTTTCGCGCCCTCGGTAAGCGAGGGCAGGGCGCGAAAATGCGGCGCGGACCTTCCGGCGGCCATTTTGGAACCGCCGATCAGCTGTTCTCCCCCGCTTCGTTATGCGATATTCGCGAATCGCTTAGCGAATATCGCAAAGCGAAAAATCCCCATAGGGGCCATCGCTGAGCGAATGCTCCAGCGATGGCCCAGAGCGCCTCGTTAAGCGATTTCATCGCTCAGCGAGGCGCTCGTTAAGCAAGGCACCACTGTATTTGCTTATTAGCATGAACCATGCTGATTGTCGAGAGCCCCTTCCTAAGGATTTTGGCCAAGAAAGACATGCTCAATTGCTTTTACTCAGAAACTTGAGCACAGACTGATGTAGTAGTGGTAGTAGTATTCTTCATTTGCATTAGCCATATGCCTTTGCAAGTAGTAGATAAAAATTACTGAGACGTAAAATCAACAGGCTAAAATCAAGAGAATAAATACATAAAATGCATGAGCAGTGAGTACTTTTAGGACCCCCTTCCTGCTCTTGCAGAGATTTACCCACTGTTACCAGAAAGTGAAGATTGCTTCTTTGATCCAGTACAAGTTACATAGCTTGAGAGAACCCTGCCTTACATTATAACTGATGGGTGTGCATAATACACAGTCAGGTTCACCCACCTCCGGTCCTTCTATATTTATATTTGATTGTGAATTTTATTTCTCACTAAGCGACAAAGCAAGCAAACAAACAAACAAACAACTTTACAATCCTATTTCAGGCCTTGAATTCATTTAGCTTTTGTGAAACACTAATAAATTTAAAGACAAGAAATGCATGTGATAAAACAAGTATACATAATATATTTACTTTGGAAGTCATCCAGACTTCCAGTGCTTCCAGTCAGTCTATTAAAACCCAATCAAAACACTGTCACCTACATTTGTGTCTCCCCCCACCCCTTATTCCCCACAGCCACAAGCAGCACTGCATCAGGAACAACTGGCAGTACTACCGCCTCTTTACAACTGAAAGGAAAGGAAAGGAATGATAAGGAAAATAAGCTTCCCTTAGTGATATGAAGGTCTGCCAGAAGGGTTATAACTTAGGAGGAACTGTGTACTGTATGTAGAACATGCCCTCAGAGTGAACCAGCCCTGCCACAAAAGACGAACAGGCAATCTCCACAGCTTGTGCAACTGTGATTGCTCAGGGAAGGGCTACCAGGACTGTGCAAATTGTGCTAGTCACATATAAAAGCCATAAACAGTAGAGACGTTCTACATACAAAATAACAACACACAAATACAGGTCTTAAACAGATTTACAATCAGAACTTGTCCATGTCTGCATCATGAAAAGTGCCAGCCTATTAGTTCAGAAATTTTTATATACCCTTTCCTTTTTTCAGAAAAACTACCTACAGTAAAATTCGGGTAAACAAAGATATGACCCTTTAGCATACTGTAAGAACACAATAGCATTAAAGATAATGCTTAGCTATATAGCAAGGACGTTCATAAATGATTCTGCTTCATTCAACTATAAAACAACTGAATATAAAATCCAACTAATTGCTTAATGTTTTAGCTGGATAAACAAAGTTCCGCCGCGTCTATTTGTGTAATACCCCGCTGACCCAGAATCTGCATATTCAAAGCAAGAATCTTCTTTGAAATCATCTTCCCATTATTGTTTTCAAGTGCGCTGTACCATTTTCTCATTATCTGTGTTATACGGTAGGTCTCACCAAATGAAGCATATGCCGAAGAGAATCAGAAGCTCTCTCGGTGCCTTCTTTTCTGGGATTACGTTTAACTCTCCAACGAACTGACATCATCAAAATGCTATTACACTGATAATTCCATTATTCGCCATTTTAAGCAATCGAAACAAAGAACCAAATCCAGATTTCTTGACCTACTTAGCCAGACCACCCCCCCAAAAAAACCCCACCCCTCCAGAAAAACCAACCCGACGTTGTCATTTCAAGCCATAGTATTCCAAGCTCCGAGCTGCTGGATACCTTCCTGCGTGTAAAGGAGAAAAAACACCAACTGTATTTCTCTTGTATTCCTCTTCAGATCTCACATGCTCAACGGTCAATGAGAATGAAATTCTCAGTTTTAAGCTGTAGAGTCAGTTCTTAATTCTTCCTTTCAAGGGGCTTTTGGAAAAGAACTCAAACAAGGACAGCTTAAACTTGAAAGGAAGACGCAAAATCCCCTGTGGAAAATAAGTGTCTATTGCCTGTGGCTTGGGAGCGCTGATTGGCTACAACTTGTACTGCACAAGAATATTAAAACGTCAAGAAATAAAGCAGCTTGTCAATTAAAGACCTTTTAAAGCCAGCAGCTTTAACGAAATAGTGGGTGACAGATTCTTCTATTTTAAAAATCATACTAGTATTATTGATTGTGTGCAAGGTCATGCATCTTAACATGTATTGATTACTCCTAAAAATAAAGAAAACATGAGTTGAAAATACTTCAGTGATTGAAAAACTATACAAAAATCGTTACTCTGGGGGATAACCACAAGCTGATTAATTTCAATTTAGAGAGACAGCTGCTTTAATTTAGAAGAAAGGAAGCAAATACCAATTGTCACATTTTGCTTAGCTTGCCTCCCAAACATCATTTATCAAAAACACCTTTTTACTATTGGACCCAGTATCACTAGAAGACTTGAAACAGCAAAGAATGTATATAAGAAATAAATTTTTGCACCTTTTGCCTCCATTTTATCATATGAAGGTTGCACAATGCTTTCTTGATCAGAATAACAACATGAATGAAGTGTGGTTCACATTTGTTGTTACCCGCTATCAAGTCATCTCCAATTTATGGTGACCCCATGAATGAATGACCTCCAAAATGTCCTGTCCCCAACAGCCCTGTTCAGCTCTTGTAAATTCAAGACTGTGCCTCCTTGCACAGAAGACCAGTGTTGCTGAGTTTCAGTACATTACAACAGCTACGCAAGATAACGTTACTGTTTTTATATAATAAGAGATATTCAAGTAATTTAATAAACAAACAGACTTTTCAACTTATTCTGATTACTAGGGCTTCTTCAGAGAGAAAAGCATTAAATAATGGAGAAAAGAGCTCCCCATCTCATAAACAAAACCCCAATTAGTCATTCTTAAAGTATGTGATCTCTACATTCAATGAGGGAAGCATGACAACTCCACCCTTTATGTCATCCCTTGCAACATTGGAAGATGACAATATGAAAAGGGAGAAACTGCTTTACCCAAGAAGGTTCCCCATATTCATAACAGCAGTGGTGGTGTAAAGCACAGCAGGGAACTACTGTTAGTTAACAACTCACCACTTATATTCCAAAATGTGCATCAACTAGTGCATAATGAGGAATATTCGTGGCAACTTGATAACTAGACAAAATTATTTTGCTTAGCCTAGCAAATAGCACTAGAGTGAGGCCACTGAATCAATAGGGATTTAGTTGAGTCAACTCCTCCATAAGTTCCATTAATTCAAATGGGCCTACTCCAATTGCAGTTTACTATGCTAAAGTTCCAGTTAGAGTAGGCCAATTTGAATCAAAGGAACATATGGATAAGTAAACTCACCAATTGATTCAATGGGCCTACTCTATTGTGATTTACCGTGCTAAGCAAAAGCATTTGGCCTTGATTGATTGGCCACCTTTCTCCACACAGGGGATCCAAGGCAGCTCACAAATGATTACATGTGTGTAATAATCACAGTTAAAAACACCATAAGAAATTATACTAAAAAACAATTAAACATCTACCCTGTTTCCCCAAAAATAAGATCTAACCTGAAAATAAGACCTAACCTGAAAATAAGCCCTAGTATGATTTTTCAGAATGCTCGTAATAGAAGCCCCACCCCAAAATAAGCCCCGTTAAGTGAAACCCCGCCCTCCACCATTGTGCAGCAATGACTGCACCATTGTGCAGCAATGATGTAGATTGCTGTACTTTAAAAAAATAAAACATCCCCTGAAAGTAGGCCCTAATGCATTTTTGGAGCAAAAATTAATATAAGACTTTGTCTTATTTTCGGGGAAACATGGCATCTATATTAAAATCAAAAGAGTTCTGACCAATCCCTTCAAAAAGTAAAAGTGCACATATTGAAAAATAAATTGGGAACATCTCTTTGTTTATTCAGTACATAATAATTAATAAACAGATTCAGATTTTTGCAGGTTTATTTCTCCCATAAAGCAAACCGAGCATGTGATGAATGTCACTGTAATTACAGTTAATCTGAATTGGCTAGATAGAGCTAAACTGAGAATATGAGATTTTCTGTCACTGAGCCAGAAACCTGCTCAGAAAAGAGTCCTGGGGTATAGCTGTAGCATCTACTGGCCTGCTTGTCAGCTATGGATGAAAATTCCCATTAGATGCTTTGGATCAGAGAATTTGCAAAGCTGATTTTCCTAAGAGTGAGTGAGTGAGTGAGTGAGTGAGTGAGTGAGAGAGAGAGAGAGAGAGAGAGAGAAAGAGAGAGAGAGTGTGTGTCCATGAGATGAATGTGATAGAAGGGAAAAGCACCACCAATCCCAAGAAGGATTACCCGGGAATTCAAAGGTTGAATCCTGTCCAAGCAAGCAAAGACGATGAATCACCATTTCCCAACAGTTTCCCGAAAGGGGGAAAGCAGGCTTCTTCCCAATGTGGTGGATTGAGTTAAAAGAGGCAAAGCAGGAGGCAATAGCTAAGACTTGGTGGAGGAAGGTGGTGCTGGAGAAACTTTAAATTTAACTGATTTGAGTTTATCCCTGTTTTCCATGTTCACTGTTATGGTCCAAGTTTAATAAAGCCCATAAGAGTTCAATCTCTGGCTGGTTCATTTATGGAAGTCAAAATAAAGGAGGGAGGCCTTCTCAGTCTGAAAGAAGGCCAGGGGTGGGGGCAAACTCTGGAACATTGCTAAATGGCCCTGCATAATATAACATTATACAGAAAATATTTGGTACCTAATTAGCCAATGCATATATACAGTGGTGCCGTGCACCACAACGATAATTTGTTTCCCTGAAATTGCTGTTAAGTGAAAACATCATCCAGCGAAAACAGTTTCCCCATTGGAATGCATTGAAACCCATTTAATGCGTTCTAATGGGGAAATTACCTCGTTGTCCAGCAAAGACCACCCATAGGGAAGCCATTTTCGGAGCGCCGATAAGCTGTTAAAATGGCTGCCCTGCAAAGCATGGGTCCGAAAACCACAGGGCAGTGTGAGACCCGAGGCGAGGCTATAGAAGTCCTCACCAGAGTGTCGTCCTCAGTTAAGAGAGAGAAGGAAACTCAGGCAGGGCCTACGACTTCTTGCGTCGTGTTCAGACATCAGGGGGTAGATACAGGGAATTTGGAACAGGGTATAAAGAAGATGTCTGTAGCTACCCAGACCAAGACAGAACAGGTGGGAACCCGGGTGGAAGAGCGACCGTTGGTAGAGGTGGGGCATGGAGAGTTGGGGGAGGAGAAAGATAAGATACCCGGGGGTTGGGAATTAATCTGGGTAGAGGATCCCTGGACAGGGAGAAGTGAAAAGGTTAGGGTGCCTCGGGAAGAGGCTGACTACCGAAGAAGAAGAGGTTTGCCCCCCAGACCATCTTACTGGGGTGAAATAGAGGCTAGAGAGTGGAGGCGGGGTTTGAGGGAGGAAAAGGAGAAGGTTGAGAGAGAAGAGAGGGAAAGGAGAGCATGGAGTCTGGAGGAGGCTCGCTGGAGGAGGTATTCACCGGACCCTGGGACCCCTATTCTGAGGGAGCCGACCCCTTCAACCTGGAGAGGGGAGACAAGGAGACCTTACCCTTAATTGAGGTGGACATTGAAGCGAAAGGACCGGGTGATGCTAACCCGTTTACCAAGGGACCTTGGTACGATCCAAGTTTCAACCTTTTTTTACAAGATGCATGGACACCCTCGTTTGACCCGTTGGCGGCAAGAGAAAAGAATGCTGACCAGTTTAATGTTGATACTTCTTTATTTGATGTTCTAATAAACCCTAGTTCTGTTTTTCAAGATCATGCGCCTCCGGTGTTTGTGTCTGGCAAGCCTGAGGTAACCACTAATCCCTCACAGGCAGCCATTTTGCGGAGCTGGAAAAATTGTTGTCTTGCGAACAAACGGTTTGCGAAGCACAGACCTAATCGTCGTCAAATGAAAATTCCCCAGAGGAAACATCATTTTGCGATTGCTATAGCGATCGCAAAAAGTCATCGTCCAGCAGATTTATCATTTAGCGGGTCATCGTCATGCGGGGCACCACTGTATAGTTGCAGCTCTTAAGTAAATTCTCTAAAGCAGCCATTCACAACCTTTTTTTGGTCACAGCCATGAACACGGTATGAAAGAAATATAGGCTGAATCAGTATCATATATGTCACATAACAAACCTTATAAGGTAGTGTATGAGGAATTGTTTCCAGTCTGTGGCCCCTTTCAAATATGCCAGGCCCCTCCAGGGGGCCATATGGTCCCCACTGAGAATGGCTGCTTTACAGTAACACATATCCTTAATATAGATTTTAAAAATGAAATTAAAATTCTGTTTCTTTTTCAAACTACACAAAATCATCATCATCATCATCATCATCATCATCATCATCATAGAAATGCAGAGCTGAAAGTGATCCTATAGATCACTGATGGAGAACCTTTTTGAGCCTGAGTGCCCAAACTGCAACACAAGACCAACTTATTTATTTCAAACAGCCAACACAGCATGTCCTCTGCAGGGTGGCCGGGGGCACCTTTCCCATCTGCCCCAAACACAGGCAGGACCTTTGCCCAGGCTTCCTGTGCTGCACTCCGCCCCGCTCACTCACTTTCCTGCGACGCTGGAGCCGTAGTCAATGTGCACCTAGGGGCAGCTGGGCACAGCTCCTCCTCCACCTCTGTCGCCTCCTGCTGCTGCCACCTAATCATTGCTTCCAGTGCCACTCGCGGGCTCCCGTCCAGCGGGGGACAAGACGTCAGCATGAGCTCGAACACATGCCCTGCCCCTGGCTGGTGGCATCAGCATGGCGCACATGACCACAGAGAGGGCTCTGCCTGCCAGCTGTGGCACATGTGCCATAGGTTTGCCATTGCTGCTATAAATCATCAAGTCCAACCCCCGTCAAGGAGACATAATGGGGAACTGAACCCATACCTGAACCACTGAGCTATCCAGCACTTTTTAAGAGCATAATGACATTTTAATCGTATTTTAATTGTATTTTAATCATTTTATTTTATTGCATTGAATTTTAATTGTTGTAAGCCGCCCAGAGACCTTTGGGTAGAGTGGGCGGCATATGAATTAAATAAATAAATAAATAAATAAGAATATTTGTACTTCATGAAATGCTGAATTAATTTTCTTTTTCTCAAACTACCCTTCTACTTAAGAATAAAAATGCTTTAAAGGTAGTCTGTTTAAGCTTTGTGACTATTAATTATTCAGCTAGTTGAAGCAAGCTGTTCATTAATGTGTTATGTTTTGTTGACTATTGATGCTAGGCACTGAGGTGGAACACTAGCATCAATAGTAAATTAGCAATCTACGTATTTCAAGTAGTACTTAATGCTAAAAGTGATGCACACCTCTCCAACTGCATACAAATCCATTATAGATTATACTTAATTTTAAGGTCTACATACATCAAGATTTATTATTGCTGCCTTTTTTTATTTTTTTAATAGAAAAGCTCATCTTTACTTACCACAATCCGTTCCACGAGAAACCAGACTACAAACTTCACAACAGCTTTCTGCATGGCATACAGGTTCTCAGATAGAGCTTCAAAAGCTGATGTGAGTTTTGCAGCTGCTTCTAGCCTGGGAATATCTTCTGCTTAGCTGATTTCCACTGTCAAGTAATAGCTATCAAAGGAAGAGCTATGGGCCTGTTCAACAAAAGGTCAGGAAATCAGCAGCCAAGACCCTTTTCCTTCCTTTCCCCCATGATACCCTAACAACATAATTTGTGGATTAGTTAGTGACTCAGAGCTAGATCCCCCAAGATAAATCCCTTTAATAATTCTCAAACAGGATGTGCCATGCATTCAACATGTATGAAGCTATAGGACAGAAGCACACAAATTTATTTTGCCATGAGTACAGATGTCAAGTGCAGCTTCCGTTAATGATGACAAACTTTCACTATGAATTGAGATTCAAAATTAAAGTACCCCCTCAAAGGATATTTAGGATTTATAAATGCATCAGCTAAAGACTCTACCCTTTTAAAGTCACATTGCATTTTTTACTCATGAAATGTCAAAGAAAACTCATTTCCACAAAGTGTCAATCACAGAGAAAGCTATCACCACCACTCCCAACCAAGACCTGGCAAACTCATATACTAATGTGCAGCAATTAATAATCCATTTGTTCATCCAGTTTAACATAATTATTCAGTTTCACTTCAGTCAAAGGTAGATTGTCTGAAATAACTTTCTGCTTCAGATGAAAATTGTGCTACCAGTTTAAAAAAACAACTCATAGTATGAAGAATTATCAGTGAAGAGGGGGGGTGAGAGGGGAGGGTGAGGAAAAAAGAGACAGAGTGTGGCACATTTGTTCAGACAGGGTCAGTAATAACAGAAGGGACAGCACAAACTCCAGTGTTTGGGATTCAAAATCATTGCTATCACACAATCGTTTGTGCACCCAAGAATGGTAAAGAGAGACTACAGGGCTCAGCAGGCGGTGATGGTCTGTAACCAAGGCAATAACTGGGCTCATTCTGTATAATTTGCAAACACCATCAAAAACGTGATTCGCATGAATGTTCAAAAAACAAGAGATGCCATAATCATACATAGCTGTGAAGTCAACAGGCTAGCTTTGAGTCTGCAGAGATTCAGCCAATTACAATGTGGAAATGAAAATTTCATACCTTGCTTGTTTTATCACCCTCATCAGAGGACTCCAAAATGCACAGTTCTGCTTCTTCTGGAGTTGTCTCGGCACAGTCTTGATTGCTAAAGAGCAAGTGTCCTGCCAAGAGGAGAAACAAGGATGAACAAATCGGTTCAATAATATTTCAAGAGCCCAAAACAAGAAACAAGGATATCTCACAATGAAACAGAACACCTTCACTTGTGCCAGCTGCATAGCTTTTCAATTAGAGAGAACCTGCAGTGAATACAATCCCCACTGGGAAATTTAAAACTTAACTTAAATGTCCAAGGGAGGCCTACTGTTGAAACAGTAACAAAATAGAATCCTGTGGTACTTAAAAACAGGTTTTAACTGGCATCTCTTGTTTGGGTTACACCACAGTTTATCAGACACATTGGATGAAGAGGGATACACCCCACACACATTATGCCAAATCATATTACAGTAAAATTAAAAGAAATCAGCACATGTGTTGAAATTCTGGTCCTTGGTCTGTCAGCTACCCAAGAACTGGGTTCTGCAAGCCAGTAAAAAGACAACAGGAAGACAGGCCGCTTAGCTCATTTTGAAGGGCGTTCCAAAATTAGAAAGAGCCACTGAGAAAGTCCTCTCTTGTGTTCTTACCATGTATACCTCTAAGCCTAGCAGGACCAAGAGAAGGACCTCTCCTCCAGATCTCAGAGCCTACCTGTATGAGAATATACTGTATTTTAGATAGCTCAAGCCCAAGTCATCGAGGACTTCATGTCACAACCAGCACATTGACTTTTGCCTGAGAACAGCCAATGGAGCTGTTGGGACAGGAGAGTTATATGTTTCCTCTAACAGTCTCTGGTTAACTGTCCGGCAACAGCATTTTGGATCGGCTGGACTTTGCAGAGGCAGCCCAATGTAGAACACCTGACAGTAATCCAAAAGGGAAGTAACCATGTGTTATTATGGACAGATCAGACATCTCCAGGAACAGAGCAGTTGTTCTAGCTTTATTTCCCCAAAAAACAGGGAGAATGTAGCCTTATCTAAAACAGGACAAATCCCTATCCCCCTAAATTGTCTTTCAACTTGTGTGTCATCTGGGTGACACCTTCATCCAAATCATTGTTACTGATACCAAATACTCGCAGAGATCTAAAAGAGCTTTCTTGGATCAAATGGAAAGAAGAAACACAGCTGGTTGTCATCAGCATACTGAGAGTACCACATTCTAGACCTCTGGATGAGCTCTCCTAGTAGTGTCACATAAATGTGAAAAAGCATGGAGAATAAGAAAAAGCTGGTAAAACGAAGAGGCCAAGAGCCATGGCACTGAACAGGAACACCCCCCCCACATTTTTTTAAACCTGTTCCTCCACAAAGAATCAAAGCCCTAGTGGTAAGGTGCCTCCCAAATCCCATCTTTCAGAGGCAGCTCAGAAGGATGGTATCAAAAGTTACCAAGAGGTCCAGTAGAACAGAGAAGAATTCCCCATCCAAATCCTAGTATATGTTGTTTACCATGGTGAGCAAAGCTGTTTGTGTTCTATAGTCAAGTCTGAAGTCAGACTTAAATGGATCTAGATTGCTGTCTAATCCAGGAATCCCTGGAGATAACAGCCACCCATGGTCTAGCACCTGATGCATGAATGAGAGTACAGTGGGGTCTCTACTTAAGAACTTAATCCGTATTGGAAGGTGGTTCTCAAGTTGAAAAGTTCTTATGTTGAATCTGCATTTCCCATAGGAATGCACTGAAAACCATTTAATCCGTATCTGCTCTTTTCCGTCCATAGAAACTACAGTACTGGAGACTGGACAATAATTATCCAGTACAGTGAGCTTCAGGTAGGACTTTTTAAATCAAGGTATTTTAGATAGGTTTGAACCCTGCCTTCTTGGAGTGTTGTGTGTGCTAAGTAGGCTCCCTCTCAGTATTCATGCTAAACATGCTGATACAGGGAGGGGGGTAAGTTACACATGCCCCAAGTTAAATGCCCATGCATTCTATGTTAATAGTTTTTAAATGCCTGCCTGCCTGATCAAAATATTTTACTGATCTGCAGCAGCGTACACACCAAGGGAGAGGCTGATAAACAATTTAGTTTTGCCTAGGTTGTTATAATGCCCTCTAGTGCTATTAGATTTTTTTTCAACACAGAAAGCAACATGTTGCATTAAGAAAGAGACAAGAATATATTCTAGTTACCAAATAAAGCAATGCCCCTGTGTTTAGCTACAGCAAGAACAATAGAATATTAGATTGTCACTGTATATCACTCAAATCAAGCAAATCTCAAAATTCTGCTATTAAACCTAAACTATAATTCCCAAGTTGTGAATATATGTATGACCTTGATAAACTCAGATAAAAACTTTTGGGTTCCGGACTGTGAAATTTGGTATTGGCCTTCTAAGCATTAATGTTAATATTTAAGAATGTGGATTTTTCTTTTAGCTTGTATGGTTACTTGGAACATCTTTAGTTAAATAATAATTTTAAAACCTAGCCACATGGCGCTAAATACACAGCTGCTTGTATACTCTAATTACTATATTTTCAAGAGTTTTTTTTTTAATCAGAACATTCTCCTCTAGTCTTTAAAACATCTAATTTCTGTTGCCTTTTTTGCATAATTACAATCAGTCTACATTTTGAAATGCCTAAACCAGCCAGTGAAGTATTTAAAACAATATCTTATATCCTACCTGGTTTGAACAGCTTCAGTTTGTTCACGGTGAACAAAAGTTCCTTTAAAACCATGTTAAAATAATCCTCTCACCCTATTCTAAAGGAACCTAAAACTTTTTATAGCTATCTGGGCATTCTTTCCTGTTATAGGAAAAATGCTATAATCTACTTCCTGCAGTACAGACTCAAAACCCAGACAGAAAGCAATTGTTCATATGAATCCTTATGGACTGCCACAGAGTGCTTTTATTGCCTCTACTGGCCAAGAATCCCATGTACTTAATAATAGTTTGTATTCCTACAGCTGCTGTCTGAATGTAGTGTGCAGTACCTGCCTCATTTATGTTACATTCATTCGAATGCTTATTATTCATCTTTATTTACCTATTCATTACATTCTGTACTTTATTGTTGGCGAAGTGTAATTCTGGAGAAATTTCAGACTATAATCTTAACTGTTGGAGAGTCATGATAAGCTGTCTGCTGGAACTGGAGGTGTGCATGGGCTACAAAAAGCATTGAATGATTTGGGCTATATAACAGCAAATTAGGCTGACAAATGAACAGAAATACTGGTTTCAAGAGTTTGTCTTCCTTCCATATAGAAATGAGCTGTGACAGTATGAACGAGAAAATTAACTATCCAAGAGCATTAAATCTTCCTATACAAAGTAGATGCCGGAAGAAGAAACTGAAAGAGAATCATACTGAAGGCTGTTTGGGACATTGGGAATTTCCTCAGTGTTTCAAGCATTTTTTGGCCTGGTAACAACAGGCAGAGCATGAACCTCCTCCTTAAACATATATAGGCTATATCACTTCATTTAACTGAATGCTATTTCTTAAACATTAGATTACAACTCAGGAAATTTGGCTACATGTGTAATCGAAATAATTAGCCTCACCACAGAACAGCAGCATTACTTATGGCAAGGTAAAGGTAAAGGTTCCCCTTGACATTCTTAGTCTAGTTGTGTCCGACCCTAGGGGGCGGTGCGCATCCCGTTTTCAAGCTGTAGAGCCAGTGCTTGTCCGAAGACAGTTTCCGTTATCACGTGGCCAGCGTGACTAGGGAACACCGTTTTACCTTCCCACCAAGGTGGTACCTATTTATCTACAGTACTCGCATTTGCATGCTTTTGAACTGCTAGGTTGGCGAGGAGCTGGGACAAAGCGACGGGAGCTCACTCCGTCAAATGGATTCAATCTTACGACTGCTGGTCTTCTGACCCTGCAGCACAGAGCTTTCTGCAGTTTAGCCCACAGCTCCACCATGTCCCTTATGGCAAACTTGGCAAATATTTTAACACCAGAGGGCAGGGAGGAACACACATGTACAGAGAAAGCAGGAGAGAAGTTTAAGATTGGAATTGGATACTTTCCACCTCTAGGAGTATCCAAGGGAAATTACAGAAGGAGTTTAGATCTGCAGAATGAATTACTCAATTCAGAGCTCCATTGGGATAATAGGGCCATATAATTCTTACAGTAATCAGTGAGGGGCTTATGACAGGTCAATAGCTTTTTTTAAATCCTTGAATATGCCAAAACATGTGACTGGAATTTTACTTGACAGAAATGAAAGCACAAGGAATTAAGTTCGGGGTGTATATTTCTCCCTCCCCCATTCCCAATCTTAATGCTCACTGCCAAAAGCTGAACTCCGTCCCCTGCCTTATTTCCCTTTTACATCTCCTTCTGACTTGTACTTTCAACCACTCCATGGCCCAGCTGACCCCAAAGCAACTGATAGCCTCACATTATCTGACCGACTTCTGGTTCTTTAGACCCTTCTTCCCACCCAGGGAGGAAATAATCATTAGTCATGGAAAACAATACAGAGATATAAGACTTCAGCACAGCTGTAATTAGAAAGCAGCATGTAACTCTCCACAAAAGGATGCAACAAAGATTAGTTACTGTGGTGAACCCAGAAAATCCTTTTGTAAAAAATTGAGTTGTTTTAGTCTAAATGGCCTTTATCTCTATGACGTCATCATTGTATCGGTGTTGAGTTCACAGAGCCATGGGAATGTTTCTGTGTGTGCATGTATTAAAACATTTTCTCTTTAATTTAGAAAAATAGGTACTTATGTGAACATAGGGACTCCCAGAGAATACAGAAATCACTAATCCTAGCAATTTTGAGCACGGGCGAATTTTCAAGACCTGACAAGCTTAGAACCCTGCCTTGTTGTGTATCAGCAACAATCAGTGCTTGCTACTCAACTGTTCCCACCTGCAGCTTAGCATTATGTTATATAAATGAGACAGCTCCCCTTTTCATGTTTGATCCTTTCCCAACAAAGCCGGGGGGGGGGGATCCAGGGAAGGGGCAAAAAATAAAATAAATTAAAACAAAACAAACAACAGAGAAAGCTTCTCACCACCAGACAACGAGATAAATCATCAAATCAACTCTGGCTCATGTGAAGAGGCTACCCATGTACAATTTCCTACCCTTCCCTGTTGCTTTTCAATGTTAAAAATAAAGATAAGTGGGTCGATGCTATACAATACATAGTTTTCAAGCACAGCTAAACAGGGCTCTTTATGTCTTTTAATTCTTGTAGTAAAGGTTTATAGTGGGACCGAAATTAAGGGCACTACTCTCAGCATGTATGGATTGCAGGCACGTTCTAATACAGATGAACAGAAGATAGTACTTTAAAACAGGACTAGTTCACAAATATTTTTACTAGTCCCCTGCTAGACAGAGCAGTAGTTGACTGAAGAAGTATGTTGCCTATATTGGTTAACAATACATGGTACCTTATTACAAAGCAGCAGCTCAGTCATGGGTGAGGATATGGGTTATTCGACAAAATTGAGGGGCATGATTTAAGGCTAAGCTGGCATGCCTGCCTATGATACCAAGATGATAAGCAATGCAAAACATTTAATTTACATTTGATCAGGAGAGCTCTGTTATGGCTTTGGAAGACAGTTAAGGCACAACATTATAGAAAGATATTGTTATGGGTAGCTCCATTACAAGCGTTATCTGATCCGGCAAAAACATCTCAAGGGAGAAAACAGGAGATATGCCGAGATATTAGATAGTGATTTTAATCTAAAGAACAAAGATGAACTGGCGGAACAAGGTATTATCTTAGATTGGTGGTTGATAAACCTGTTGAAATCAATATATGTAAAAGATAAAGCTACAGGGTTTCAGAAAGACAAAAGGGGTTATCCAGCCCCTTTGATAAGGGGTTGCTGGACTCAGAAGAAAAACTGATTAAAGGTTTATATAATACTTTAACGGAGCAAAAAATGGAAGATGAAATTGTGAAGGATTGCATGGTAAAATGGGCCCAAAATATAGGTCATAATATAGAACTAAGTGCCTGGTCACAAATTTGGGAATGAAATATTAAAATGACTAAATCTATAAATCTAAAAGAAAATATAAAACAAAATGTTTTGCAGATGGTATGTAACACCAGAGAAATTAACAAAAGTGTATACAAATGTTTCTAATAAGTGTTGGAAATGTGAAAAGAAAGTAAAGGGATCTTCTGTCATATGTGGTGGATGTGCAGTAGGGCCAAGGACATTTGGAAAATGATTCATGAAATGATAGAGAAAATTTTAGGGGTTAAAATTGCTTTGACACCAGAAATTGTCTTATTGAATATATTACCAACTACACTTGAAAAAAACAAGACTCACTTGACCTTACACCTGATAACTGCAGCTAGAATTGTATATGCCAGTAAGTGGAAGACTACAAAGGCGTCAACAAAGAAGGTATATATTGAGAAGATTTTGGAAGTAGCAGAAATGGATATTTTGACAGATACACTAAATGATAGGCTGGATAATGGGAACCACTTTAAACTTGGATGAAATCTACACCGATTTAAGTAGAATAGATTAGATTAATATTATGTTAGAGAGTATAAGACAAGATGAAATGAACAGAAATTATTGTAATAAATCACTCTGGTTGCAATGGATAGAAAAGAAGAAAAAATACAATAAAAATATTTATTTAAAAAACAGCAATACATGGTACCCTGCAGATATTCCTTGATCTGTATGCATATAGGGACCTTGACCCCTTTTTACAGACAGTAGATCGAGTTGAATTATCCAGTGCATCATCTTGTCCGGAGAGGTTAACTTGCTTTCAACCTGTAATGTCCAATGAGGTGGACAGGGTGCTTGTGCGCTGCCGTACCTCCTTAGACCCTTGCCCAACTTGGCTCATCAAAGCAGTCAAGCTGGTAACAACAGAATGGGCCACTGCAATAATGAATGGGTCTCTCCAGGAGGGGATGCTTCTCCTTGCCATCAAGGAGACACTCATTAGATCTATTCGAAAGTAATCTAATTTGGCGGTGGATAAAATTGGGAATTATAGGCCCGTCGTCAATGTTTCTTTCTTAAGTAAAGTGGTTGAGAGGGTGGTGGCCAATCAGCTCCAGGCCCTTCTAGAGGAAACTGATGCCCTTGATCCATTCCAGTTGGGCTTCAGGCCACAGCATGGTACGGAAACAGCATTGGTCGCCCTGCAGGACGACTTCCTGAGGGAGGCCAACAGGGGCAATATGTCCTTGTTGGTCCTCCTTGATATCTCAGTGGCCCTTGATACTGTCAACCACAGTACCCTCCTGGGGCAGCTCTCCAAGCTGGGGATCGGTGGCCTTGCTTTGGCATGGCTCCGTTCCCCTTGGAGGACCGTCCCCGGAGAGTGCAGCTTGGTGGGATGACTTCTGCTCTGTGGATCCTCAATTGTGGGGTCCCGCAGGGGTGGATCATCTCGCTAATGCTATTTAATATCTTTATGAGGCCACTAGCTGAGGTCATCCCGAGCTGCGTCCCTATCTAGACGCGATGGCACTAACGACTTTGATTCATGCACTCGTAATCTCAAGAATAGACTACTGCAGTGTTCTCTATGTGGTGCTATGCTTGAGGTTGATGCAGAGATTACAACTGGTTCAGAATTCGGCAACCAGATTAATAACTGGGGTGAAGGAATTTCAGCACAGCTCCCCCATTCTGGCCGCCCTTCACTGGCTACCAGTTCGTTTCCACATCAGAGATAACATTCAAAGCCCTAAACAGTTTAGAACCTTGGTTCCCAGCAGAACGCCTGCTCCCAGTCAGATCTGTCCATAATGCCCATTCTTCACAGGCAGGGTGGTTGAGGGTCTTGACCCTGAAGGAGGCCCACAGGGAAAGAACAAGCCAGGCCTTCTCGGCGGTGGCCCCCACCTGTGGAACAATCTGCCCATGGAGATACGCCTGGCACGCTCATTGGATGGGTTTAAATGAGCATCGAAAACTTAGCTCTTCTGTCCGGCTTTCCCTGAGCATTAAGTTGCTGATATCTCTGCTTCCCTTTTATCATCCTTTTTGCCATCCTTTTATCATCCTTTCTACTATCTTTATAGCCATCTGTTTTAATTTATCCTACTAGTTACTGTATTTGTTGAATGTTTGTATTCTTTTAATATTGTTTTAATATTGTGTTGTTTGTCTTGTTGTTATTAGCCGCCCAGAGTGGCCTGGCTGCCAGATGGTGCGGGGTATAAATCTAATAAATAAATAAAATAAATAAATATTCATAGGTGTCAATTCAATTCAGTCTTTATGATCACAGACCTGATAAGCATCCACAGGTGTGTGACTCCCCTATAAATGTTAGCTGGTTATGTACAGAACCCTGGTCTTCTCACTGGAGTATAGAGAACCTTTTCATCTTTGCTTTCTAGTTAACAAAAATAGTACACTCAAACTGGCACTCCATACTACCTCAAACTGGAACAATGGACCAGTTTGAGGTAGGATGCTGCTGACATCTTGTGGCCAAATATATCTATACAAGTGAAAAAAAGTTTTAATCCATAGAAGATAGTTGCCATGTGAAAAAAACCAAGCATTGTTTGGGAGCTTTCTCTATATGCAAATAATGTTAACAATTATTCAAAGCAGAATAATTTTGAGAGGAAGGTGGAGGAGCACAGCACAAATGAAGCATGAAATTAAATCCCGGAAGGTTCTTATTCACAAAGAGAAGTGGGTATATTGCCCTAAACTTTTATCCTGCTAGTAAAATTCCTGTAAAGCTGAACTTGACATATATCCAGTTAAATTACAACCACATTCTTCTTTAATTGTTTCGAATATCTTTGATGAAGTAGTTGCACACATACCTGCAATATGCAGGGATGCAAATCTGTATTTCATCCTGGAATATGAGATTTAAAATTTTCCAAAGTTTTCTTTCCACAGGATGAGAATTATAAGATTGTGTGCATTTTTTGCATTTCAACATTTCCCCTCTGAAGAATTCTTAGAAGTGGGCTGGGGAATTTTTTAAAAAAAAACTTTGTGTTTTTCAAAACATACAGAAAAATGTTTTTGTGCAAAACATTTTTGTTAATGTGATTGCTGATGAAAAAGCAGTATTAAAAAGTTTTTGACTTTTCTGTGTTAAAGTGAAAAGTGTTGCAGCAGTTGGCCATCTTTATTTGCTTTAATTCTATTTTTTGACAACATATCTTGACCTTCTTCTGTCAGTGACAAGAACAACTGTGTGTATTTATTGCTTTCTTATTCCAAACATCTCTTGTTATGATGAATCACTAAAGAGTATCCCTTTGCTCAGCCTGGTTCCCACTTCAGATCATAAATCCATAAATTCAGACAAAACTAATATGTGGCACTAGTTTCATTTACGCAAGGATAGCCTTTGAGAATAGCACTCAACAATTTATAACCTACAAACTATTTTGGAAGGTCTTAACCATAGCATGAGCCAAGTGTAGCAAGACGGAAACACGACCCCACCGTGCCAGTAAGCAGGAGTACCTTGGCTGCTGCTTATAGATCTCAATGGACTGCTGGACAAGTCAAGAGACGTCTCTGTACGGCGCGGGGGTAGCTGTGTTAGTTTCTGTCCTGCCCCTCTCTCAGGGTAAGTTCGTACTATAAGGCACAGAGAGGGCTGAACAAGAACATCTCTTAGCATAGTTGAGTTCAGGTCTTCAGCAGCCTTCTTATTAATTTCAACAATTTCATCACCAACTTTTAGGCCTGTAAAGAGAAAACAGAGGATCAAAGTGTGCCCCGAAAATTACCCATAACGCTCACATTTCTATTTTGCATTTGAACTTGTTGGCAGAGGGGTTAGACATGGTGTTTTGAGATAAGAAATGTTTTATTACGGGTCATCAATAAAGCCTTTTTTTGACAGAGCTTCAAAGTTTCCAGGGTGAGTGACTTCAGTGAAGTCAGTGAGAAGGATCTGTGAGTAGTAATCCAAAACGGACCTTTTCCAAGTTCTTCTTCCAGTACATAAGCCATAAAATACTCCTTTGAATGTATGTACACCAAATGGTGGCAGCGAAGCCCCAACAAATGCAGGTGGTGACTGAAGACCCACCAGTGTCCTCAGGCTTTGCAAATGCCACTGCTGCTGTTCTACCCCTGGCCTGGACTTTGGTATCTGTTCCCACCAACTGCTCAGTGAATGGGAGTACCTGAGCTTAAAAATATGTGGAAGCAGAGACAAAAGGACCAAAACGCTCCCTCTGCAATTTGGTATTCTTTCTTCATTCCAAACATTGTGTAAGTGACTATTATTTCTATTTTAGGTAAAGGTTCCACTTGACAATTTTTGTCCAGTCGTGTTCGACTCTAGGGGGGCGGTGCTCATCCCCATTTCCAAGCCATAGAGCCAGCGTTTTTGTCCGAAGGCAATCTTCCGTGGTCACATGGCCAGTGCGACTTAGACACAGAACGCTGTTACCTTCCCACCGAGGTGGTCCCTATTTATCTACTCGCATTTGCATGCTTTCAAACCGCTAGGTTGGCAGGAGCTGGGACAAGCGACAGGCGCTCACTCCGTCACGTGGATTCAATCTTACAGCTGAAGATCTACAGACCTTACAGCACAGAGGCTTCTGCGGTTTAACCTGCAGTGCCACCATGTCCCTTAAGTAAACTTTAAAACCTTGCAAAAACACTCCTTAGATTTCACCTACATGCTGATTCAGCAGTAGAAACTAATATTGTTGTCATTCATTACTGTCACCTGGAGGAAGTCCAAACCCATTCATGTGGGAGATTTCTGTTTTACTGATAGCAAAATTATGATCTGGAATTTAATTTTTCTATCTGCATTTCACTCTTTTGTCATTATTGGGCCAAAATAAACTTACAACATCCAGAAAGGGGCTATGTAGTTGTCCATCATCACTCTCCTCTTACCAGCTTTAAAAATGACATTACAAATCCTTGTACTTTTAAGAGAAGGACTGAAGGCTAATATAATTGGGAAGAAGCTGTGGCTGCATTTTTTTGTAGCCATGCCCATATTATTTTTGGCACAGCAGAAGAGATTATAGCACAATCTTGGATGGGAGAAAAAGGAAACAACTAATTTTGTTGGACTCCAAAAATATTTTTGAGGGGAAGACAACATCTCTCCTGGTGTCAAACCTTTTTTGAAAGCCAGACCCGTCTCTTTGACACTGTTCACATGGAGCCGGCGAATCCCCTCTTCTTCCACAGAAGACAGAGAAAAACCTGTTAAAATATGCAGTAATAAAACTGAGAAACATTTGAATTTATCTTGCAGTGAAGATTAATGCCATTATCTAGAATTAAATACTTGTTCTGCCCCAGTAAAACAGTTCATTTATGATACCAGGCTGTATCAACACTCTCTCTCTCTCTCTCTCTCTCTCTCTCTCTCTCTCTCTCTCTCTCTCTCTCTTCTCTCTCTCACACACACACACACACACACACACACACACACACACACACACACACACAGAGAGAGAGAGAGAGAGAGAGAGAGAGAGAGAAACAATCCTGCAAGCATATTATTCACACAAGTAGGTCTCCAGATTACACTACCTCTCTCCCAAACAACAGTGCTTCATCATTTTTGTTTAGAAACATTACAAGTCTGTGTTCCAGATTTTCCATGAGTAGATAAACTAGATAGATGAAATAAGGAAATCAATTTCACTTGCACTCAGATGTGTGCATAGCAAGAATTTTTTTTAGACAGACAGAGAGACAAATAGATAGACAGTGAGAGAGAGAACGAGAGAGAGTGCTCCTGGCCAACTAGAATTCAACACTGAAGGTATAGTGGCCTACTTGCCACCAAACACAATGTCTTCTATTCAGCCTCTAGATCAGTGCTTCTCAAACCTGAGTCCCTAGATGTTCTTGAAATGCAATTCCTATAAATTATATATATAGTATTACCATCAGCAGTACTAGAAGGAAAGTATAAGAAAATTCTCAACGTAGATGTTCTTGTAATTTGGATGCAATAGAAACAGTTACGCATATATTCCTGTCCTGTCCTTATTATGTTGATATTCGGAGAAATTTTATTGAACCTCATCTAAAATTGCTCCCTGGCCACTCTGAGGCTTGGGATCTAAGCTTCGCAAGACAGCAATTTAAACAGCTGATCGGCAGGTCACAATGCGGCTTTCCTATGGCCGATCTTCGCTAGACAACGACAATTCTTCCCCATTGGAATGCATTTCAATGCATTCCAATGGGGAAATGCTTTTCGCTAGACAATGATTTCACTAAACAGCTATTTCAATGGAACGGATTATCATCGTCTAGCGAGGCACCACTGTATAGCTATAAATGACCAGAATTTATTTATTTATTGAATTTATATCCCACCCATCTAGTCAATAGACTACTATCCATATATAAAAACTGTTTTAACTTTTGTTCAACGTAGGTATTGTAAGACAGAGGCTCAACTGGCACACATCACTGTGATTGCAAGTTCACAGGCACAGCCATCCTAAGCAGCCGAGGGAAGACGGCAGAGTAGCAGCTCTCCCACAGCATCCAAAGCCCTGCCAGCTGCCACAATCAAAGTAAAGGTTTCACTGGGATTTTCAGCCTGGTGGAGAGTTATATTTAAATCCCACTCTTGAAAGCAATGAGTGTGTGTGTGTTTAGTAACACTGCCTCTGTTCCCACATGGAACACTCTATTTCAGGGTCTTATGTCAGGTGCTATTGGCAGGACACTGCCAGCAGTAGCTTCCTGTTGAGTAGGATGTTGGACAGTAAGGCAAGATAATCCTCACTGACTGAGCTTGCCTCCCATGGCAGAGGACCAACTCAACCCTCTGGATTAAGCAACACTGGAAATTAGCAAACTAATATTTCTATTTAATAAATATATTTATTTTATATTTATTTTATCTCTGATTTATATGTTTGCAAAATATTCTGGTCTGAGGGTTTCTTTATGTATTTAGGAATTTGCTATTATGATGAAATCAACTTACTACATAAAAGAAAGGAAAAGTACTTGTTTGAAAACAGATCTATAGAGAAGTTATATTTTCTCACATTTTAAGTTTAAACGCAGGACTCATAACAAATTTGATTTTATTGATTTGAATTTGAAATTCATAGAAAGATTATCTGTTTTGAGCCACTATTTCAGTTAATGTCATTATTATTTTAATTATTTAAAAGCCCTAGAATCTTGTTTTTGTTAGATTTTCTGCCTTTAAAAATCGTTATTTGAAAAATCAGTTTATTGCACATTTCTGTGGTTGTGTTATGAATGTAGAAAGAAATATACTCTGAAGGAAAATATATGCAAAAAATTGGAATCAGCAGTTGATATCTGCATTTGTCTTTGTCTTGGCTTCAAGGTGGATTCAGTTTCTCTCCCTCACTCCTAAGTATGTAGGATGTAAATACATGTTAACTATCATGCATTATTTATTACCAAGACTCCTTTAAAATGTGGGCATTTGCTGCTCTGAATTTCAATAGCTTCCTAGGGATATGTAGCAGCAGCTTGCCTTTTTGTTTACTAAGCAAAATATTGACAACTCTCATGAGGAAAATACATTTAACACACACTTGGCCATCAGCTATATGGAGCCAGATGTAATAGGAACTGATTCTCAATCAAACTGAATGCAAAGTAATTTTTAATGAATTGAGATATGTTTCCATGTGTCACTGTATGGCCTAGTTTATGGTTTCTGTTATGAAGAGCAAACAAATATTCAAACAATTACATAAATTTGGGAGGATTAATCATAATTAAAATAACTCTTTTTATATTTCTTCATGTGTAGAACATATTTGATAATATTAAATGTTTTTTCTACTTGACCAGCATGAAACTACTGGCCAATACTTAATCATGGAATATATACATATATGTATTATGTACAGAGAGAGAGAGAGAGAGATACAGAGAGAGACACAAACACACAGAAAGAAAATCTCAAACCAGAATAGTTACTAATTGTTATATTGGTCTGACCACCAACCTGTCACTGTTGTTAATAGAGCAAACAACAAGAGAGCTGTTAATAGACCATAGGTTTACATACAAGCTAGATACGAATTCTAATTGGTAGGGATGCAAAGGGCAGATTTAGGCCCATTTTACTTTGTACAGTATATGTGTTTGGAAACATTTCTATGTTTTTGGACTACATTTCCCAGAATTCATCAGCTAGCATGGCTTGTCACCCTCCTGGTAGGAGGATTTTAGGAGGTACAGTTTTAAAAAGTGACTCTTGTAAACACTGGTAATGTTTAAAGCTTCTTTTGAAATGGGGAATGGAAAAGGAAAATATAATCTTTTTTAAAAATAATCATGAGAGAAGTCTTTATTTATAATTTTACACAAACTTCAATATCACTAAATGATGATCGTCCGTAACTCAATTCCCCCTGCAACTTCCGGTGGCATCTTTCTACTGCTTTCCTTCAGCAGAAAGCCTCCTTTCAGTCATAAGTATTTATCAGATACCGTATATGATTTTTAAAGAAAAACAATGTTATACACTTCCATTAAAAAACACAGTATGGGTATTAGAAGCATATAGCAGTAATACTATCCTATTCAGTAGAACACTCACTGCTATTTTGGAGATACTTATCTGAAGTCTAGAAGGTCATAAAAGGATATTCTTTTTAAAAAGCTTTTAAACAGAAAGCATTTCAATGGGTATTTATAATCTTTATAACAGTATTTAACAATGAACATAAAATTTAGATCACAAGTTCTAAGAGGTAAATAATGCAAAGCTTGTACAGTACGTGAATATTAGCTTAAAAGAGTATTGCTAATCCAGCCAATGCATTCAGTAGCAATATCAGGTGGCAAAGCAAAGTCAATTGATTATATATTTATGCTGCTTTAATAAAAAGAACACAAGCAGCCCCTACCAACAATATGCATGTCATTCAGTGTCAAAATCCAGCTAATAAATATTCATCATTCAAGGCATTTACTTACAAATGGAATCCCATATTACTATTTTGTACCAGACATCAGGAGTCTGCCCTTGCAGCTGCATGGTAAGTACTTTGTGGATCTAAATGTTTTAACACTAAATCATAGTAATCTGGATACATGTTCATGATGCCCATTATTGCCTATTGGAGCAGACTGGAAGCACACTGCAATAAAAGAACCACACTCGGAGAAGGACTCTAGGAGTTGCAGTCCCCAAAAGGTAACATTTAACAGTTCTGTCATTTAATGATATGGGAGTTTGTACACCACAGAAACCTGAAAAAAACTGGAAAATGAGTAGCTGTTTATAAACAGGTGGGTCTCTCTTGCAGAGTTGTGTCTGTAAACAAGTGAGCCTCTTTCTCAGGCTTTCTGTCTAACAAGACAAGCTTGTTAGGCAGAAAGAAGATAAATCACAAAGATAAATTAGCAGGATTAACAACAGTCTCTCTTGGGGATGGTGCTCAGCACTGTTCAATGTGAAAAGTTTTGGAGGGTTCTGTTTTTTAACACATGAGCACCTTGTTTTTCAAGACACCTATCTTGAAAGACATGTGCCCCCCCCCAAAGGAAAGAGTTGTACTGTACTCAAAATCGAATCTTATGAAAATTTAGCACAACACATCAAACCAGGTGAAAAAACTCTTGCTAAAATGCTAGGTTTTCCATGTTTCATAAGTGTGTTTAATATCCGTACACATATTCTGACAATATAAGAAAAGCTCTTTAATAAGTAACTTCGGAATGAAAATTGTCATAAACAAGCACAGAATACTTACTCAGTAAACCATCTAAAGGTACATTAAAGATTTTAATATTATATATCTAAGGAAAAACTATTAGATATTAAAAGACAAATATTTACGGTAAAGATCTACAAACTCACCATAGTTATCAGACATGTCAGATTTTTCAATCTTAATTTGTTGTGTAATTTTCTCACAGATTTCAATTTCTTTATACAGCTGGAAAGCAATAAAGAAAACAACAAGATCCTGTTATCGAAAACATAATATGGATTGCCATTTTTCATTCATTACTATCTTGAATACAGACAAGCATAAACTATGGAAAGATAGCAGCACAGAGAACTGACTGGTAGCAGAATCAAACCAATTTGTGGTTCAAGATGCCATAGTTGCTTCTCTGCCCACTTCTTCCTATCCACTTCTGGAGGAAGTTAATGAAGTGTCCACATATGGTGCCTAGGAAGGTCCCATGAAGGGCTCTGTTGATTTTTCTTCCATGGAACAAACAAAAGCAAAGGAGAAAACAAGACTGACAACTGGAATCAAACATCTGCTTCTCAGCAGCTTGTCAGTTGATTGAGCTATTGAGGGGTTGCTGGCACAACTGAATAGCATGCATTCAGCCTTCTTTTTAATACTGCATTTGTCTTTTTCCTTTAAAAATATGAAATTTTCTTGTAAAAATGCACACGTTTTCACCCTGTCTCCTCCAAATTTTAACATAAAATGTCTCTGTTTACCTTTATCATCAGCCCATGCCAAGATTGAATCTCTCTCCCCCAACACTCCCTCAAAGCAGGAACTATGAGAGAGTAACCACGTATATCCCTGAACTCAACCCTGCTAGTTCATTCTGTTCACAAAGGGGTTCGTTGTGTGAGTGGTGTGACATCTATGAAGCTTGCACAAGGAGATACTCAGAATCTTCCTCCTGCAACAGAAGCCCTCTTGGCTTTGGCTGGTGGTGTCTGCTTGCACCGTGGAAATTGCCACAGGTTCATGCTCTGCCAAGGGTCAACTGGATCATGCCCTTTGGTTTGTCTGCACACTTACTAACTATTACAAGTGAAAGAGGAGAAATAGTAAAGGATAAATCTACAAATAAATGTTTTTAAATTACCTTCAAAAATCCCACCAGTGCTGTAAAGCTATTCATGAAGTACTTCCACAGCAGGTCACTCATGAAAAACTCATGAAAAACTGACTGAGCACAGCAAGAATTGCATTTAGCTATGGTAATATGCACTAGTTTTGTAAGTATCACTGGCAAAAAAGTAGAAGGAACACAGCCCAGCTGTATATATTAAAGGGGGGCTCACTGGCAGCTGTAGAGATGCTTCAAAAAGAATTAAGGCATATGTTATGTATGACATTTATATCACTTATGTGCAAGAAATGCTAATCTTAGTGACTAAGGAGGAAACAACTTGTGTAACAGAAATATTCATATTAGGCCTTATTTGGGTGTTACTCAACCACTTTCTTGAGCAAATAAACAAGGGAGGTGCCGTCCCATCCCATGTTGTTGCTTTTTTTTTTTTTGCAATGTACACGAAGAAGAAAAAGTCCTTTCCATATGGAAGCTTTCAAGATGTCAGGATTGATGTCATAGTTTGCCAGGGCTCTTGTTCACATGGAGAACCTCCACACCAACAAAAATTTCCCTGCTTCATACATGATACTTTCCCCGTGAGGAAAGCAAAGAAGAGGGGAGGGCTTGGAGTTCCCTGCCTGAGCAATGAAGAAAGGAATTTATTACTGGAGACATGGAAGTGATTATTCATGGAAGAATATACAGCAAGCTGAGGGGACTCCCATACCTCTCCTCAGACTAGCTCAGCTAGCTAAGAAAGGGATACTGCTGAGCATCAGGTTCAGCAGTATATCAGCAAAAACCCTCCTCTCCTAGGAACCCACTTTCTAGTACATTTATTCAAACCCAGGAGTCTGTGGAGATAGGGCACTCAGTCACCATGATAGATCACCAACCCCACTTTCATATTGCCCAGGTCTGGTTCCTATGTTCCAAAAATGTATCTAATATATAAACAAAAACCATTTACAGAACCATGTTCCTATTAGAGAAAAACCATAGCATGTGTGTGTGTAAAAATTTTTGAAAAGCAGCCCTTGGCTTTCTCCTTTCAATATTCATACCCTCTTTCACCCTATGATGCTCCCTCTGCCTATGCCTTTTATTCATCTTCATTACATTTCAAAATGTTAAACATTTTGTATTGAGTTTGGAATTACTGAGTCATAACTACTTAGCTGTAATTCTTTTCCCCCCAGTAACTAAGGCATAGCTAAGTCATATTATGATTCTAACATGATAAGGGGCAGCCTCTTCTTTGCACTGTTACTGTTTTATTTACTTTTAGAGTTACAGAGGTGTGACCTCCATAAAGGGTAGAGAAGGAATATCAGATGCTGGATTATATTGTCAGCTTTTATTATTTCGTGGACACTTAAGCAACAAGGAGGTAGATGGAAGGACAGTTCCTTTATAGCAGCCTATAGTACTCAGATGTTTTTAAAATTGGTAAGTGAAAATAAGTACTTAAGTTACTTGTGGAAAACTGGGAAAGAGTTGCTGGAACAAGAACTGCAAGTACTTATTTTGTTCAAAGTAACACTTCAAGTACTAGCTATCTGATGCAAAAGTGTTAAGCTTCTTTTTTATCCGTTCAGATTTAACTTGAGAATAACAAGTTCAGTCAGCAGTTCCAGGCCATCTCCTCTAGGGGTCAATACTGTATTTACTATCTTTCCCATGCCCATTATTTCACAAAGCCTAAGGTGGAAAGCCAAGTGAGGTTTGTTTCTCAGTTCAAAACAATGTTCTCAGACATATTCTTATACAGACAACTGGATTCCAAAGTTCCAAATTTTCTGGTTCGAATTATGAATCTAATTTTCTTCTTCAGGTATACAGTATGTGCCTTTCTCCGTTCAATATTCACATCCTCTTTCATCCTATGATGCTCCCTCTGCCTGTGCCTTTTATTCATCTTGCTACTATACTCCTCTCCTTCAGTGTATGTTATACCACAAGCAGTGTGTTGAAGCATCCTGTTTAACAGTGCATTATTAAAGTGTGCATTATAAGAGTGCTTAACAGTGCATTATTAATGTTTATATTTCCTCATGACTAGAGTACTGAATTATAAACAGAGAGACCTGGGTTTAAGCTGCCACTTAGCAGTCAAGCTCCCTGTGCGGCCTTGGATAAGTCACAAAGTCAGCCTCAGAGGGATATTGTGAGAATGGGAGGGAACAGAAAGAAAGAACAAAACACATTGTCATGATGTCCTTTGTTGTTGCTGTTCAGTCGTTAAGTCGTGTCCGATTCTTCGTGACCCCATACAGTGTAATAAAACTACCACCCTTTATGGAGCTTCAGGTTACAGAGCTAAGACTTGGGATTCAATTCTCCACTGTGCCTTGTAGCAGAGCCAGTCTGTATGGCCTTGGACAACATGCACGGTCCCAGGGCATTACAGAAGGAGAAGCAGTAGGGCACTTCTGAGTACTCTGTACTAAGAAAACCTTGGAAAGGGTTGCCATAAGTTGGAATCGACAGAATGCAATTATTATTGTTATTGTTGTCGTTGTTGTTACTGTTGTTTTTATACATACACATTGAAAGTATCTTGCTGCTGATTTAAGTCCTTTATGAATATCAAAAGGTACAAATATACAGTAAGTTGTCATATACAATAAAGATATACAGAATTATTGCTGAGAGAGAACATTATATTACCAACTCATAAATGTCCTCTTCTAGCTTTGGTACATAGGATTGCATTTGGTTTCCTGTCAGGAATTTAAGCCGTAGATAATGAGTTGAGTAATCCAGCTGATGTGCCTGAAAGAAAAAGATCAGGTGGGAGAGAGTTAATTCAAGAGGTAACTATGAATACCAATGACCTTTTTTTTCAATGCAAGATGTTGCTGTAAATTGAAAGAGAGGTCATATCTTCTTAAAAGAAAGTTTTGACAAATATATTCTAAACAACTCCAGACAAACACTTTATTCACTATTCAGAAGAGAAATGTCCACATAATGTATTAGTGATGTTGTCAAATTAAATTATTATTAGTTTGAGTGGAAGCACAGCTGAAGTCCAGCTCTGCTCACCTACCGCACGGATGGAACTATAGCTATCACAGAGGCAAAGTAAATGGTAATAAAGGTGAGCGGCAAAACAATAGCTCTTCCTCCTATCTATCAACACACCTTTCTAAAGCATCATACAGTAGGAGATCACTTTTTTCTAAATCTTGGTATAATCTCTCATTAAGATATCAATTACCAGTTGAATCCATTAGTCTTTTAGATTTTATGCACTATATACCATCATCCCAAAATAGCGATAATTGATGTGCTTTCTAATAATCTCTGATCTAAGTAATTTGCATAAGTAAAACTGTTAGTTATAATTAGCTGGAAATTATGGCATTTGCAAGCCCCCAATTATCTATCACTTATTAAAATTAGGCTGGAAGTAAAATTTATGCATGACCTCTGTAGGAATCATTCTAGCAATTCCAAAGCAGCCAAATAATCCCCAAACCCAGTCAACTAAATTTAGCTTTTTTTTTACAGTTATGGAAGATCAATAGGAGACCCAAACTGCTACAAAATATAGGCCTACCTCTTCCCCGGAGGTAATTATGGAAAGCCTGCCTGCCTACTTGTGTCCCCTTTTTCCTTCCTTCCTTCTTCCCTTTGCCTCCACAGTGCACTTTCCTCCAATGAAAAATGTGCTGTTGCAATATTTCTTCATTTAAAGAAATGCCAGACATGATCCTCTAATGCTGCTTAAGATATAAACACCTCAGCCCTTTTGTGCACTAGGTTAAAAAAACAACCATAACAGCTGCTGCAGCAGCAATACACTGAATATTTCAGTGCTGAAAAGGTGCCAACCACTACTCCTTCATCTGAGTTTATAGTGGCTGAAAGAAGTACCTTTGATAGCAAATGTTGCCTACAACACTGGAGGTAGCATAACAGGAGCAACAGGGTTGCCCCTCTCTTGGAATAAAGAGCATGAGACAAATCTCCCTGCAACCACAGTCCTACAATGTTCTTGACTCTGGGGGAAAAAAGATGATGGCATCTAGATGGGAGGGAAGGGTAGACAAATGAGTGCTGCCATTCATCTTTCCACCTGAGAGCAATCGTTCCTTGCCTCATGCCTATGGCAACTTCTGAGCGACACCCAGCAACACTACAGTTTTATGACACAGAGTTACAAACAATCCCAGCATGATCTATTATATCCCAATCAGTTCCCCATATAAATGCATGTTAGACGACTCTTTCTGGGTGGTCAAATAGATGTGGCTTGTATCCAACTGAGACACCCCAACTGTGGAATGGACATCTCTGGCAGAACGAATACTACCTCCTGTCTATACTCTCCACATGGCCCTTCAACCTCTTCTGGTGAATTGGGGTAACTTCTGGAGAAGAACTAGGAGTAGAGTATGAGAAATGTCAGCGGGCGGGGAGGAAGTAGAGAGGAAGGCAAGTCTGTGGTGTTGTTGCTGTCGCCATTTTAATTTACAAACACCATCCCCTTCCTCCCAGAATAGGTCCTGTTGAAATCAAACTACATGCAGCAAGGACGGAATTTTAAGCCACGTTAGCTACAGCACGTATCAGTGAACAAAGGGCTCAGAAAAGCCTATCGCTTGAGAAACCTTTAAAAATGAAACCTGACAAGCCGGCACAAGAGCGGGGGAAATAAAAACCACGTGAATGGAACAGATGACCCACTAGCCTCTTTTCAACAGCCTCTTTCTGTCAGTCAGCAGTCAGTGGAAACCTCATGTACATTCCACAGCTCATTCAACTTCAGAGCTGTCGGGGAAGGAAAGAAGTGCCTGAAATCTCCTGTCAGGGAGATTTAGTCCAACATGCTAGCGAGCCCATGGGAGACTAGTGTCCAGGCAGCAGCAGGCTAACCAAAAACACTGATGGCTATATGCTGATGAACAGCAGTTTTTAAACCCCCACTCAGACTGTCCTTATCCTGAGGGAAAAGCCACACTGTTCTCACTGTAGAGGAAGACTTCTGGAAGAGGTCAGTTATCAGCAAGCTCCCCCCTGAGGCCCAAACAACCAGGAATTAGAAAAACAAACAGAACAAAACTGCAGTGATTTCCTCAGGGGCAGATGCATTAATCTGTGTGACATCAAAACAAGATAAAGCACTGTGGCACAATTAAAACTAACAGATATATTAGAGCATGAATAAGCTTTCATGAAATGGATTGTAATCTACAAAACCACAAGCAAGGGGGGAAAAAGGTAACCACAGAAGACTTTTTCCTTGATTTTGTAAATAGCAAGCTCATTATAAAAAACTGTTCCCAAAGGAGAGAAGGAAGCTGCCTTATACAGACTCAGATCATTGGTCCATGTAGCTCAGTACTGCCTAAGCCAGGCATGGTCAACGTGTGGCCTGTGGACAGCATGCAGCCCTTGCCCTTTTAGGTGAGCACTCGCCAACTGAGAAGAGCTTTGTGGCACAGTGGTTAAACTGCTGTACTGCAGCTAAAACTGTGCTCACGACCTGGGGTTCAATCCCAGGTAGCCGACTTAAGGTTCACTCAGCCTTCTATTCTTCCAAGGTCGGTAAAATGAGTACCCAGCTTGCTGGGGGGGGGGAATGTGTAGCCTGCATAACTAACTTGTAAACCACCCAGAGAGTGCTTGAAGCACTATGGGGCGGTATATAAGCAGCACGCTTTGCCTTGCATCACCCTTCCGCTATGAAATTTGCCTCTGAATCTCCAAATTCAGGAAGGGGAGACAAACTAGCAATTCCTTCTTTCAGACGACATTGTGCAGGGAGGGTGCACTATATTTTCAAGCTGAATTGGACTCCCAGAAGAGTGATTCAGTTTAGAAACACCATGTATGCTCCCTAAGTACCTTGTTTCAAAGGGAAATTGCTGGAAGGGGTGGGGGTTGCCATTGTCACACTATGAAAGGTTAATGGTACAGTTGCAAATTTTATAGTGCAGACTTCAGGGCGCATCTCCTAGTCAGTATGGCAAGCGGGGACAATACAGACCCTCCCCAATGGTTATTGCCCACCTCAGGATAAAATGATTAGCTACAGTTCTCCAGAATGATGAACATAGGGCCTTTTATATGCAAAGCGTGTACTCTATTAGTGAATCATAGACCCTCCTACTGTGCACAATATGCAACATGCCAGTGAATAATACATACCACAAGACAATCCTAAACATCTCTACAACGTGCAGGACAGTATTGCTGAGTATCTAGCAAATTCAGGATTTTTAAAGTCTTTGATTCCCATCATGAAGGTAAGATTTGCAACACAGTTAGTCTTTAAAAACAATAACTAGCGCATGAAGAGGTTTACATGAAATGTAGAGCTTGAAATGTTTACTATACCAGAACTCGACTGGTTCTCAGATGGCAGATGGCAAATTGATGTGAAATGATGTGGATCAGAGAATTAAAGGAAAAAGAATGAGCTGAATGCAAGAGACAGAAGAGAGAGATTCATTATTAGATGTTACAGAAAAGAATGTGATCATCAGTCTTTTCCTACACTGATAATTTGGAAAGAAAGAGACAGGTTCATAGCCTGAGCCACAGATCAGTTTACCAAAATTCTGTGAAAGGGATTAAATTCCCAACTATGCCCTGATAAGTTTGTGGCTTGAGCCCTAAAATGTAACAGGATGTATAGTTACGAACTTCTCTTTTCAAACAGTAAACTAAAAGGGAAGTAGCACTACCACCTGAGAATCTGGCATACTACTTTAAAATTAAAAGCATTGCTAAGAACATTTAATAATGTTTCCTATTATGTATGTATTTTAAAAATGTCATCTGTCGTCAGTTACAATGAGACATTTTCCCCCAGGAACGTCAATATATAGAATCTCATTTGCCACTGAATACAATATACAGTATAACTACTCTAATCAAGTCCTTTTTTCATTTCTTTTTTATAATGCTAGGCCTTTTAAAAAAAATACATGAAATGTTTTATTTCTGAAGACATCATTTGAACATAAAAATTCAAAGTATTGTGCAGATTACTTTTACTATTTCAGTTTAGTTGGTTAGTGGATGTTATTGAAAGCCATAGATTACAATGACAAATGTTCTGAAATTGCATCCATTGTTATTTTAGTTTGCAAACTGAAATCTACATAACTTTACTTAAGTCTTTCTCACACTGAATGATTCCAATAATGAAACTAGGAAAACATATGATTCATTAAAACTTATTTCAACCCACAAAATGGTTCTCTTTATCTGAAAATACATTTCCAGATCTTTGTAGTTGTTGATGCTGCTGCTCGTATCAACAAATATTGAGCATTTTATTACAGCTGATTTAGAGCAGTGGTTTAGAGCAGTGATTCAGAAATCCAGAACCATTTTTAACCCATGCTGAGTACAATGCAGGACACATATGACAATCACACAGAGTTCTTCTATTGCTATTCTGGTTAACATCTGAGCTATCAGACTGCATATTAAAATGTGGGGATTTGAAATTAGTTTCTTCTTCAGATATTGATAGTGATGAACTGCATAAAAACCCCAAGGTGACTAGTATGTTCAAACGATAGCTTGCAGTGGCCACTATGTAGCATACAGTGGTCACACAAGATGATAAGCCGTAATTCTGAAAATCATGATTTATCACTCATAAGATATGAGCCTGGTACATGCTACCTAGTAGTAGTGGCTGATGATTCTCTATTTTTGGAAGTACAGTACTGTGAATCCACTGTGGGTTGTAGTCTGCATGTTACAGGAGCTATCTGGAGAGTCTGATCTATTGTGGAGACAGTATTCAGCACCTTGCACACTAAAACTTGGCAGTGAATTCATAGCATCTCTGAAACTGGAATTGCCAGCCACCACTGCTGTCCAGTAACTTTTCTCCAGCTCTCCAACTGTAGCAAAGAACTCACCAAGATTAAAACACAGTGTATCATCTGAACTGGGATTTCTGATTTGTCATTATACTGGCTAGCTATCCATGGTTTAAATTGATTCCTGCTTCATTTTGTATAAATATGGCAAATAAATAGATTGTACAAAAAATGCTTCCTCTCACATACAAACTTACTTATTATTATCTATCTGCACAAAGACAATATTAAAAACAGCCATTTAGACTACGTAATGCCAAATGCCCCCCCCCCCCAAATTAAAGGTGGAATCCAAATGTATACTAACATGCTGGGATGAAAATTAACTTCCACCTTAACTTGGCCACCTTTCCATGGGATTCTACCATTAGGCTTGAGTAGTAGAAATGTAAGGAACATTCCGAAAGTGTGTGTGAAGGAATGACTAATAAAAAGTCTTCAAAGTTATAAATGGGTAGAGAGGCAGCAGTTTGAGGCTACTGCATGCAGTATGCAGGAATCTCAATGCACACAGGAATCCATACATTTGAAGAGCTCACTATCATGTTTATTCTCCCCTGCATGTAGGCTCTTTAAGGGATAAGCATGTTTAATCTTATCAAATTCAGTATTATACATATATAGCCATTCTATTCAAACTACTGTAATGATGATAATAGAAAATAAAACAGAATTCACAGACAAATGTTGAAAACTCCAAAAGAAACACATTTTAAATTTCCAGTAAGGGGTGACAATTTCAACATGGTTTTCAGGATATGTTATGACAAGCAGCCTTGTCTCCTTGCCCCCTCCTCCTGAGGACATCATTTTCACAGATGAAAGACCATTCAAATGTAGAAAAGTTCAGTTGTGGGAAATTAACTGTTTTGCATTTTTGTGCAAATCTCCTTTTTACCTTACAGATCATTTCCAGAACATCTCTTGTTGTATCCCCAGGATGTACTACAGTCAAAGCAGACTGGTTGTTTGGCAGGCAGTACCATGAGGGTGTGAAATACTCATGAACCCAAATGTCAGAATCAGGATTATGAGGATGGACAGTAGTCAGTGCCACTTCTTTTTCTCTCTGGATAGAAAAAATGAGAACATTAAAATAGTTCTTCTCAAATACAATGCACTTGTCAATCAGTGAACTTCAAATACAGGGACATAAACACACTGTTCTTTTTAATCTAGTTAACTCTTAACATAAAGACATATAGCTCTGGGTGGCCAAAAGCTTGCTCTGAAGCGAGGTGGGCAAAATCCAGTGGTTGAGAGGGAAGAGTGGGCTGCCTGGAAATCAACAGGGGAGATCACAATCCACTCAATCTCATGAGGATACATGAACATCCACAGAGAAACAAAGACTCCCTGCCTTGTCCTGCCCTGAAGACCAGAAGGGCTCCATGATGTGGGAAGGCATTCTGGAACCTTCCTGTACCACAGAGAGCCAAGGAATTTCTGCAGTGGTAGCAGGAACTGTAGCAGACAAGCAAACCATCATGAGTCATTGGGGTCTAATGCTTTCCTACCCACCCCCCATATCCCTGGATAATTGCCCATTCCACCATAAGACAAATTCAAAGCCCTGAGAATTATTGGCTTGTCCCCCATTTGTCAATCCATTTCACTCTGGTAAATATTAATTAATTTTAATACATAACAATTCCATGCTCACATCCCCTTTACATACACACTGTTCCTGGCACAGATAAACCAGGATGTCTGCCTGCCTGGAACTCCTTATGTACACTGGACTGCCCATAGAGCTTGGAATCAGGAAAGTACAGAGAAAGAAGATATGAACTAAACAAGAAGACATTTATCCCCAAATTAAAATTAAAATTCGGTTTAGTTGATGCAATTGAAAGATATGAAGGTGAAAAAGTTATTCTGGAATTGCTTGGATTAGAACTTCTGTCAGCTAATAGCATGTGCACCGTTTGCACTTTATTTCTGTAAGTTATACTCTGAGGGGCATTATTTCCAGCAACTGACAGATATATGGCATTCCTGTTCATTTCACTCTGTTAAATCCCCATTTATTTGATTAAATATATGCCCCTGGCCCTGAGTTAATGGTGGTTCATAGACCAGTTAGTTCCCTTCAGGGATCTGAAGGGGTAGACAACATAGAATTGTAATTACCAAAACAGAAGTAGTACACATTGATCAAGTGCAGAGAAAACCAGACAAATCTGTCTTAATCACTTCAAATTAGCAGAAGTCTGTGTTAAATCCTTTCCCCACAAAACTCTCTCTCTCTCTCTCTCTGTCTATATGTAGATGTGCATGTCTGCTTGATATTCAATTCTTGTTTACTCTTCACAATTACCTATCATATTGCCTGTGTGAAACTATTTTCTATTATATACAGTGATGTACAGTTGATCACTGTACCACCTGATCATAATCAGTGGTAATGTTGATAAAGAAAATAGCATCCAAATATTTTGGCAAGCATGTAGTGGAATTCAGAAAGAAAGAAAAAAGATGCCATGTTTCTTCAAAGAGAGAGGGAGAGAAAGAACAGGCAGAAGCAGTTGGAAAGCTGCATTTCAGGCCCACTGAATTATTCAGCCAGCTGCATTGTTCATTGCATTGTTGAGGAAAGGGCTTTGCCTTGAAGTAGTGAAGGCTTATACTCTGATGGAGAACTTGCAGAAATCTGACGTGCCACGGCATTGGGGCTGAAGAGGGCTACATGTGCTTCTAAAACAGGAGTGGACAAAGTTCAAGGCCTGACTCTAACCAGAATCAGTCCCAACTAGAGCAGACACTCATTGAACCAATGGGTATTGATAAACAACTGTTGGCACATCCTTCAGTGGTCCCATTTCAACTGGAACTAGCAACTATATTTAGATCCAGAGCTCCAGATGTTGCTGGTCTGTAACTCCCACCAGCCCTTGCCAACAAAACAAATAGTGAGAAACCTGGGAGATTTAGTCCAGCAGCATCTGGAAAGCCACACTCCGCCCAGCCTTCCTTTAAAAGGCACCTTCCCCAGCAGACTCTTCATATATATGGGCAATCATGATAATTGTTTGTAAGTACGATTCAGAACACTATTGGAAGAAAATCGGAGTATTGTTTCTCTGCTAAGAAAGGGGAGGGGGATAAGCTTCCAACAGCTAGAACTCTACGAAGTTTGGCCCACAGTAAACATCCAGTCCAGAATATACATTTTCTCAGTACTTTCCCCTCAACATTTTCTACGACATCTTCTTTTTTGACTCTCTGGTGAAATATTAAAATCCAGAGAACAAATATAATAAACATGTCTCCTGGAAACTGGGAGACTGAACCTGATTTTTTTAAAAAATATTTACAGCAGAAGCAGATGCACTAAGTTTACAAAAGGCACAAAAAGGTTGAAAAGGATAGCTGTGCAGATATATAACAGAGTCAAGGGCAACCTTCTAAAAAACAGAAGTCAAGTAAACAAAATAAAAGAATAGAAACCCTGGCTAACCAGAGAGAGAGAGAGAGAGAGAGAGAGAGAGAGAGAGAACATGTCTGGGTGTACACACATTTGGTTGTTTGCCCAAGGAAGGAAGGGATGAACACAGAATATCCTTTTCCAATGATTTCCAGAGGCCCACAGCAAGTGTAATGGACTTGGAAAAAATGGGCTATAGAAAATCTTAATGTGTGCTGGAACAAATCATAATGTAGGCTGCGAAGACCTAATGGAAGAAAGTAAGCATTTGAATTGCCCTCTGTCCCGTGATTGCTCCCAGTCACTGGGATTGCCAGGATGTATTCCAAAAGAAAGAGGCCCATGGCTCTCCAGTTCTGAGGACTGTTATCCAAGGACTGTTATCTGTTCAAAGAAGGCTTTGAAATGTATATGAGACCTCTCAAGAGAAGTTGGTAATTGGTACTAAGGGATTAAACCCCTACTAAGAAAGCAATCTATTAGCCTGGGACACTTCAAAGGACTAGCAGCAATGACAGGTACTCAAGGCATGGTATGGAGAAGGCAGCATCCTCACATCAGGGGTAAAGTCTCTTCAGAATGGATCTGCCTACATGAGAGTAGACCATGTTTAGATAACAGCATGGCTTAGGAATACATTACAGACAGGTTAAGGAGAACTCCCTTAGCGCCCTTTCTTTGAAAAGATCTAAGATCTGATTTTGTAACTTGTGATTTGGTTCTATTTTACCAAGAAGCTTTTGAGTAACTTTCACCATTTCATTCTTTTTTGATTCTTTCTTTTCTTTTTAATAAAAGACTTTCCAGGCACTGGTTGGATTTTGTGCACAGAGGAAATCTGATTATTAATTTCTAATGCTTTGACCATTCATTAAGCTACTGGAGTTTCAGGCAAGCAGAACATGTGTGTAGATGGTGGCAGCCAAACTGAGTGCATGCACCATTGATGGGTAACATTTCATAAAAGGCACAACCACAGAAAAGGGGTTGCATGCCAGGGAGTGGAAAGAAATGGTCCAGTTTGAATTCGATAGATTCTCTTGCCCTTGATGCCTTCCTTGGGTTTCCCCATGTCAAGGTGGAAAAGGGCAGAGAAGTAGAGAGGCATGGCCCAGGACAGCTGGGCAGTACAGCTGTATCTTCACAGCAAGTGAGACCAAAAAACTCCGTCAGATGAGACTTTGGTCAACAGGACAATCATATCTTTAAATTCTTACAACTTGTGGAAATAGGGGCAGTTGACAACATGGTTTTGGGAACATACTTAAATTCCATTTAACATGTAGTTACTATATACAGTACTAATCACTTGTTCCTAAGAGGGAAATGATTGGATCTAACCTTCTTCAGAAACAAAGATCTCGCACAAAGGTACTCTGCTGCCAAGAGAGTAAGAATTCTGTCCACTTTCGAAGCACTGGCCTCATTCATTCACCTGCCAATGATGGCTTAGGAGCTTCCACCTCTGTTTCAGACTCTGAAATGAGCACTGCCAACTTCTCTGCATCTCATGCTTGGCTATGTTTCAAAACAGCCTGTCATCTGGCAGAGCTTTGCTGCCGAATGACTTGCTCTTCCATCAGGATTTCACTTCATTTTACTTTGTCCTAAAGGAATGAGCATCATTCTAAAAACAGACTCACCAGCTAATTGAACTCCTTTGTGCAAGTCATTAACATTCTCCCTGGCTTTTCTTTTTTACCTTGCTTTCCTGTACTGTGTCATCAAATATTCCTTCTAAAGATTTCTTTACAGCATCAGCTCCTTCCCCGAACACCTGCAGAGGCACAAAAGGTGCTATTTTAAAACACAAAAGGATGATGCAAATGTTTTCTAAAATTGGAAATATATCATGATGCTGAAACAAATGAAGGAGTGGGGGAAAGGGAGGAATTAACATCTCAATTAAAATAGGACTGAATTATTTCCTGACTAGGAATAGCTAAATGCAAATAATTATCTTGTCTATTTCAACAAGGCCTAAGTGTCTGATCTAAAGCAGAACCTACTGAGACTCACTAGATACCCAGTGATGTGTAGGGGGTACAGTGATGGACTAGAACTCATGAGACCTAGAGTGGAATCTTTGCTCAGACATGGAGACTCATGGGGTGGGGGTGGGGACAGAGGCGGCAGGGGAAAAACTACTCCTTAAATTTCTCAACTTACCTGGAAAATCCTTTAAAGGTCACTATAAGTTGGATGTGACTTAACAGCCCATAACACAAACATTGAGACTTATTAAGGGAAGTCTGGGGGAAACAGTTCAAATGAGGAGTGGACGAATACCAAGTCAGGAGGTGCAAATGCTCTTGAAACTATACTTAGGTAAAGGTAAAGGTTCCCCTTGACAATTTGTCCAGTCATGTCCAACTCTAGGGGGCAGTACTCATCTCCGTTTCCAACCCATAGAACTAGCGTTTGTCCAAAGACAGCCTTCAATGGTCACGTGGCCAGCGCGACTAGACATGGAACACTGTTACCTTCCCACCGTGGTGGTACCTATTTATCTACTTGCATTTGCATGCTTTCAAACTGCTAGGTTAGCAGGAGCTGGGACTAGCAACGGGAGCTGACTACGTCGTGTGGATTCGATCTTACGACTGCAGGTCTTCAGCGGTTTCCAGCATTACCTTCCATTTTGCATAAAATGTTAAATTTTATGCAACATGGGGCTAGACAATCTTTTTTTCTGTCAAGAAAAAAATTGCATTTCCTAGTGGCAAATCCATGGGTGGCCACATCAGTGGTGGGCAAAGTTGGAAGTGAGCAGATCTGGTAAGTGAGTGAGTCACCTCATCTGCCAGCTTCTCTCTCTCTCTCTCTCTCTCTCTCTCTCTCTCTCTCTCTCTCTCTCTCTCTCTCTCTCTCTGACACCTCCTTTCCCCCCCTTCTTACTTCCCACTCAGCCAAATGTCATGGGATAGATTTTTGCAGAGGATTTTCACAAACAGAAAAAAGGCCACATACAATTGGCCTGAGGGTAATAGTCCTAGAACCCCCAGGCTGCCAATACCTCTCTAAACAATCTCTAATCCCATACACCTATTGAGACACAAAGTTACAGCATTTACCAAAAATCTGCCACATCTAGTCCTTATACTGTGTGTAAATTCAGAATTCATGGACTGCATCAAAATTATATCTGAGCTAAAATTGACACTGGCACTGTATAAATAATTTCTCTACAAAAAGCTTCCTATTCGAATCGGCACAGTTTTGCAAGGAGTCAAATCTATTGAAATTGCCACAAGAGAGAAATGCCTCTTCTTTAATCCTAAAGGATGATTTTTTAGTTTTCTTTAGCTTCCACTGCTTATTTGAACACGTGCTTCTTCAACTTCTGTATTTTGTAGGATAAGAAAGTTAGTTCAGCTTCCTTGGCATAAGTTCTATTGTCAATGAAATGGAAGCTTCTATTCACTTCTACTACTTGACTAGGTAAGAAAGTTAGGTGAGCTTCCTTGACATGTTTTAAGGTAAATCAACAGGAAAATGACAGCCCTAGATATGGTTGGGCTTTTGTTATTGTTGTTTTTTCATTTAAAAAGCCTTGGGATAGTGGAGTTCTTAGCTAACTGTACTCTGTGTTTCTTCTCTACCCTGTTTCAGGAATCTAATGCAAGAAACACCTGTCTGAACTGCAGATGGCTCAGTTTTCAGAAACACAAAGTCACCTTATTTATTCCAGTATGCTCTGCTAGATGTAATATATACCTGTACATCTACCAGTGACTCATTCAGTCTATAATCTCCACTTTGGGATGGAGTACCACTGCAGACCTTTTGGCCATGTCAACATCTGGTCAAACTTCTAGATTTTACTGATTTCTCCTATGGATTTAGATTTTGCTTTCTCATCTTGGACCAACATATATATCTTTATTTATATCTGTCTACATTTGTATTAGTTAAGCATAGCCTCCCCTCCTGCAAGGAAGGGTTACAAAACAGATAAAATAATTTGGGCATGCAAGCTATGAATAGACAGAAGAGGAAGGATATAATTATGGATGAACCATTTTACTGATCTCTAATTACTGAATAACCAAATAAAACCCCTAGTGCTTAGGAAGCAGCAGCATATTCTATGTATCTCAGAGGTTAATAAATCTGCCTACAGAAAATACTGCCCTACAGGGGGCAGAATTATGAACAGACACCACAGGGCAGCTATCTATGCCGATGGCCAATGGAATGCAAAGCAAAAAAAAAAAAAGTAAGAAAAAAACGTATTTTTCTTTTCTGTTAATTCTATAGAGGGCAGATGTGATGAATGAAAGCACCATGAACAAAGGGTATTTGGAGATAGATGCTATTGGCAGAGGTCAACAATATTTTTGCTCTGAGGGCTGCATGTAGTGCTGAGTGGTCAGTTAGGGGAACCTACATGCACATGCATGCATACCTATAAACACATGTATTAGTACACATGAACATGGACACACAAAGAGGATAATGAAGGTGGGGGGAGAGATTGTACAGTTTATACAGTCTCTGCATTGTATATGTTATCTCAAATTAAGTTATTTAGAAGGCATAATATTACCACCAGAAAAGAAGTTCAGTATCTCAGCTGAATGATCTTACATCTTAACTCAGAGCAATGTGCATTTCTGAGCCCAATATCAGATATTTCTTGCAGTGAAAACTTTCTGCATCAGCAAGTAATCCTTCCCTTAAAGAGACTATTGCAAATTCTTGTGTGTGCGTTTCTAAAGCATATCATGGACCTAACAATATATAGCTGTCTTAATTGTGGAGATACCTGGTTAATACTTGGTCTCCCTTGCTTTTTCTTTGAAGTCGTATCCAAACCCCAAAGGGAAGAAAACCGACTTCTTCGCTTGCTTGCTGATCTTGACATAGCCTGTGTTCTTCTCCTGACACCAGATTCACCTGTGCGAGCAGCCACCTGCCGTAACATTAATTAATCAAAAACATTACAAAAAATCAGTTTCCAAGAGCCACAACACATATTTTAATGAGTACCCATAGGTATAAAGTTATACAAACATATTGAAGATGCATGCATACATTCTAGTAGCAATATTTTAGTTGATGTAATTCACTTTAAAAAATGTTAAGGAAGTAACACTCAGGTGAGGTGGGCTGTAAATTTAAATTTAATGAAAGCAAGCTGCTCTCTTCTGTGAGTTCCTTACAAACAACTCCTGCTGAAGATACTGTGTACATTCTTCATTAGCACAGCACCAATAAAGAATTATTAAAATTACTGCAAGAAGATCCAAAATTAGACCAAGCCTCATGGGAGCTCAAAAACACTAAAGATGTCAAAGCAGTACTAACAAAATACTTCTTATATTCTAATGCTAGACAACTAGTAGTAAAAAACATGGTTCACAACACAATCAAAGCACTATGGGACATCTTCTCAATTAAAATTTAACATGTACATGGTTATATTCCATTCTATAGCTGGAAAGGCTCTTAGTGACTTACGTAATTGATTTTTAAAGGCAAAAAAGTCGCATTAAAGACAGGCTTCTCCTTTCCTCAAGGCACATTCCCCTCAAAAGCATATCATTCTAATATAGATAATAGCCCAGTTCTTGGATATAGAGACAACAAAACCAGTGCTTTGCTAGAGAGGTACTAAGGCATTTGATAAACAAAATTGCATCAAAATATCCTTCCCAAGCTTCTGGATCAGATGTCAGTAATGTGTTCACTCCTTTCCCAAAAGGAAAAATCTTTCCTTAAGCCCTTTTTACCAACAGAAGGACACCATGAACACCAGCTTACAATGCCTCATTAGATTAGGCATCCTTCACTCTCGAGAGACTATGGTAAAATGATCTGTATGGAGGACTTGGAACAGCGTCTAGTGTGGCTGAGGAGGCCAATTCGAGAGTGACAATCCCTTCCACACTGAAGACAGATACAGTCTGCCCCCTGTCCAGCTCCCTGAGTTTGCTGGTTTCGGGACTGCCTCTTTGCCTCGGCCTCATAAAAAGTTACATATTATCATCAACAATCCAAAATTGACTCTTATCTCAAATCGCCTGTAGAGAAGGCAGGCTCTTATGCACGTGTTAAAAACTGCTGGAGGTCAGTGAAATCTAGTGCTTCAGGTGAAAAATAAAATGCTAAATGACTTAGGACAGCCCCATCATTTCTGCTAGCTTGCAGTATACATTTGAGGGTAAATGTATACTGAGAGTAAAATGAACAGGGCATAATAAAAATGGCATGTGTGAAATACTGGTCACCAAATTAATGAATGGCAGCATTCACATAAAAGCTGACTAAGAGTTACTCCTATGAAGTGTGTGTCCATGTGAGTGTATGTGTGCAAGCATACTGAGAATTAAGACCAGTGACAAACAATAATAGTAATAGGAACACAATACAGTAGGTTAAAATTGGTTGTTATTCCTGGTTAAACTACCCACACTGAATGAATGGGCCTTATCAAAACAATAATTCTAGAAGTCTCATTGATTCAGTGAGTCTTCTCTAGTTAGGCCAGTTTAATCTGATGCTAGTGTGTGGTAACCTATGAACCTCTGAATAATTCAAGAATCTGCATGATCCAACAGGCAGTTAGTGTGCACTAACTTGTTCGGTCATATTACATCAGTTTGAACCTCTTTCCTCATCTGAGGTTGACAAGGTGCTAGAGCACACTGCATGGCCACCGTAGCCTCCCTAGATCCTTGCCTGAGCTGGCTTTTAAAAGCTGCCACGCCGACAACAATGGAATAGGGCACCTCTATCCTCAGTGTTTCTCTCCTTGAGGATTGGGTTCCCCAAATCCTCAAGAAGACATTTATCAGGCCCATCCAGGGGGGAAAAATTGAATTTGGCAGCAGATGATAGTGACCACTATCACCCTGTCACCAATATTCCTTTTTAAGCAAGCTAGTGGAGAGGGTGAGCACTCTTAGATGAAACCAACGCCCTCAACCCATTCCAGTCCAAGTTCAGGCTGCATCAGGGCATGAAGACGGCATTGGTTGCCCTGCAGGATGTCCTTTTAAGAGAGGGCGACAGGGGTAAAATGTCCCTACTGGTCCTTCTTGGCCTCTCAGTGGCCTTTGATACCGTCAGCCACAGTATCCTTCTGCGGAGGCTCTCTGGATTGGGTATCGTTGGCCTGGCTTTTTCCTGGCTCTGGTCCTTCCTGGAGAACTGTCCCCAGAGAGTGCGACTTGGGGAAATGGCCTCCACACCTTGGGACTCTCGATTGTGGAGTTCCTTAGGGAT